>NW_026089548.1:1347191-1833194 GCF_000143185.2 Schizophyllum commune H4-8 | reverse complement strand
GAGAGGGTGGGGTGTAGGAACCCCTCCTGTCCACAAGCACGCGCCCCCTCCCCCCAGTAACCGCCCCCCTCCCCTTAATGAGCGCCCCCACCCCCTCAACAAGCGATCCGTCCACACAACGCCCTCGAAAAGCGATCCGCCTACGCAGCACCCCCTCAATGCACACCTCATTCACACGACGCCCTCGAAATGCGATTTGTCCGCGCAGTGTCCCGGCGAGGGAGGGGAGGGAAGGAGTGACGGGGTGAGAGGGGTCAGGAAGGTGGGGCGTAGGAGGAGGGTGGGGAGGAGGTGGAGATGGGGTGAGGGGAGGGTGGGGTGGAAGAATGGTGGAGGTGGGAGGGAGGCGGAAGGGAGGTGCGATTGACCCAGAGGGGGCTGCGCCACCCCTCTCTCGTCGCCCTCCGCTCAATCAGCAATTCCCAACAAGCGAGCGGCTTAACAGGAGATCCAACAAGCGCCGTCCCTCCTAACCCCCCACCCGCCCTCCATCCTCGCTCGCTCGTTCCGTCGCCTCGCTCACCCACCTCCACCCACCCCACTCGCTTGCGCGAGAGAGGGCGCAGTGCATGGCTCGCACTTCTCTCAGTTCCTCCTCGCCCCCCCTCCCTCCTCACCGTCTCCCTCAAATCCTCCTCCTCAGCTCTCCTCACCCCCCTCTCCCTTCCTTCCCACACCCTCCCTCCTCATGTCTTCCCTCCCGTCGCCCCGCTCGCCTTCACTTCCTCAGTCCCCTGCCTCTCAGCTCGCTGGGTTCCCTCAACCGAACGGGGGCATCGCCGGCGAGCTGCAATAGAGCGAGCGAGCAAGAGAGAATGAGGCGCGGAAGAGCGAGTGCGATGGGGGAGCGAGAGAGAGAGCAGGGCTCCCACCTCTCAGCGCGCCGGCATCCCTCGACCGGGGGCGTCGCTGGCGATCTGTGCGAGCGAGGAACTGAGCTGGCGAGCCGCGAAAGACCGAGGGTGCTAAGTAGAAGGAAGGTAAGGTAAGGGAGATGAAGGGGCGGGACGGAGGGGTGGGTGCCGGTGGAAGGAGTGAAGGGGGCGCCGGCGGAAGGGGATGGGGCGCTGGTGGAAGGATAGGGGGAGTGAGAGAACGAGGGGTGGGGTAGTCCGCTCTGTAGTAGTCATTGTTTTTCTCCCTTTCTGATTCAAGCGCTCCCTATTGTATTGACCGCACAAACTGAAGCTCTACAAATGGCCAAGTGATTCCGATCTGACAGTGCCCCACTCACGTCTCCCCCATTCGTGTCTTTTCCACGTAAATCGTCGCCCCTCTTCAACTTCTTCTGGCCAATCTCCGGCGCCGTCGAATGTTCGATTAGCGCGAGTGGACCCTGTCGCGTTGCGCTTGCGGAAGTCTTCAGCAAGTTCCCGGCTCGGAGCAGTGACTGACGAAATACCTGACATTCATCCTCAGACACCAAAACCTGTAGAAGCATTCCCCGTATGCGCTCGTACGTGGCCGCGTCCTCTTGGACGAAGTGCCAGCGATCAATCTGGCATAGGAGATCCGCGCCATCATCGGCACGAGTTCCTGCGTCTGCACCACACTCTAGCAGGACACGCACGCTGTCCTCGTTGCCACAATAGACAGCACAATATAGGGGAGACCAGCCAGCTGCGTCGCGAGATTCTATGTTGGCCCCATTCTCGCAGAGAACGCGGATGGAGCGGACACAGGGTCGCATCGAGGCCATATGGAGAGGCGTGAGTCCCCCTCTCCTGCAGATGACGAGAACGCGCTGGGGATATGCGCTGTCATTATCGGCGCAGGAAATAGAGCCGAGCTGCATCGAAGGGGCCCAGGATGTGTAGTCCCCAGGCTCCGAGGGATCGAATTTCAGAGGGATGCAAGCCTGACTCCTGGTCACAGCGTCGATATCCGCCCCTCGGTCCAGCAGCAAAGCGACGGTGTCAAATCCATGCTGCATAACGGCGAAGTGAAGTGCCGTCCTATGATCGACAGCGCGCTCGTTGACGCTCACCCCCGGGTGATCAAGGAGCACCGTTACAGCGTCTCGATATCCGCGCGCCGCAGCGATATGCAAAGGTGTCCAGCGCTCTTCCTGGTATAGATCGGCAGGCCCCGACGCTACTAGACCACTCGCTGTTGCGCCTCGGGCGAGAAGGAGTGAAATATACTCGTGCGCGCCATAGCTGGCCGCCACGTGAAGGGCTGTTTTACCCTCCAGGTCGATGGCATCGATGTCTACCCCAGGCTGATCAAGGAGCAACTTCACAGCGTCGATGTACGGGTTACGCGCCTCGCGAATCTCGTGCAGAGGATCAGATATCCAGTGCGGCCATGGGCAGTCATCTTCCCGACCCATGAGATGGGCGTCTTGACATAGGCGAGATACTTCCATGCGTAAGGCGCCACCGCATATGGCGTCATGGAGAGTTGTCCGCCCCGTTATGTACTCTTCTTCCGTTACCACTCCTGGCTGATTGAGGAGCAGCTCCATGATCCTTAGATGGCCTCTTTGAGCAGCGACGCTGAGCGGTCGCCCCCACTTCGAGTTCGCGTGGTCAGTGCCATTCACATTCGCCCCACGAGAGAGAAGCAGCGTGACGACCTCAAGATGCCCATGTATCGTCGCAGTATAGAGAGCGTTGGTCCCATTCGCGTCTTCTTCGTCGATGTTGACCAATGGGTCGATATCGAGGAAATACTCCAGGACGTGCGCATGTCCGGACTGAGCAGCAACATGCAGTGGTAATAGACCGTTTCCGCGTGCGTGCAAGTCAGCACCGCGCGAGATCAGGACGCGGCAGACATTAAGATGACCGTGCTTTGCTGCGCGGTGAAGGAGAGGCCAGCCATCCTCATCTACGAGCTCGATGTTTGCCCCAAGATGAAGCAGTAGGTCGACGAGTAGATCGTGCCCGAGCATGATCGCGGCGCAGATGTTGGGCCGGAGGATGCCCTGCGTTAGCGGATGATCCCTAATCTTTTCCATGACCCCAAGAACATCTTCGACGAGACCGGGATAGTGATCATCCTCCGCCAGGCTGATACTATGCGCCCAATCTTCGAGGAGACATGAATCGCAATCCGCAGACGTTGATTCGGCGACAAAAGCCGTATAGGCGAGACCCATGCGAGCCATCAGAGCAGCGTCCTGGCAGCGAACACGGAATGGAGATGAGGCCGGGAGGTTGAGAATAAAGTCCTTCACCGATGCGTGCGCGATGGAGACGGTGTCGTCGAAAACATGGATGAATGTCGTGTCAATCGCCGCGACAGCGGCCTTTGGTGAGGGCTTCAGCGAAGCGTCGTAGATTGGCATATGACATCTCGCAGTCGGGTGTATGAAGGCCTGTAGCCGCGCGAAATCATCCAAAGGTATGGGCCTTCCATGATACACGAGCCACGCGAGCAAGATCTTCACTTTCTGCTGCAGTCGTGGATTGATAGAGTTGAGACGCTGAGCATACATCGCTTCGAGAGATTGAGGAAGACTCGTCAAAAGCATGGAAACATAGGAGGGATTCTCGGCTACAGGCGCGATTTCGTCAATGACAAGTGACAACCATCGTAGACTTGATTGAATCGTCAATATACCGATGCACCCACATTGTGACGACGCAAAGACTTACTTTCCCTGAGCGCCACGCTTCAGATGAGTGCGGATGGAAAGGGGATCCGTAACTCCAGCAAGGATACCATCAGGCTTCGTCAAAGCCCTGTCAAGTATCATGTTCGTATCGTGATCATTTTCTCTGGGGAAGTGTCCGATGCGAACATGGGAGTCGTGCAGATCCTCTAGGCCATCTGCAGTACGAGCTGTAACGAAGATCGAGACGGCTTGATGAGCTTGCAGCCATCTGATAGTCGGAGGAATACTCTTCGTGACGCTTTCATCCAGCGCATCAACAAGGACATAGACTGGAGAGCGTCGCGCACGGAGTAGCCTCAGCAGCAGAGCTGTCTTCTCTTCCAGAGTCGTGTGCCCGCGCGTCGCTGCTCTGGCACGATGCGCGGACAGGAAAGCAGCCGCCTCGGAGCTCTGCAAGGCCAGTTGGCAAAGGAATGACGAGATGAGAGAGTCCGTAGTTTGTTTATCCGGGCGATCTGTGATATCGAAGAAATAGACGAGCACGGTAGCGTCACTACAATGGGATTCGCGGTAATCCTGCAGATTTTGAAAGGCAGCGGCACTGGCAAGCGTCAGTCAATACAATGGCTCCTCGTCGCGTTCTCGTCACTCACGTCATCGTGCTTTTACCGCACCCAGCTAAACACCAAATTAATCCACGGAAGTCTGCATGAGCAAAGGCCCTTACCTGAGCCGGACATCAACAAGGACTTGACGGACCCGTCCTTGAACTCGATGAACGAACCACCGTTCAGAAACCAGGATCCGGTAGAAGGTACGCGGTCGTTCAGTAGTTTGTTTACTTTGTCGGACGAGTCCCGATATTGGAGCCACCCAAGTATTTTGTCGACGCCTGCGATGTCTAGCAAGAGTGGCGACATCAGCAGCGGGCACTGATGGAGGCTCAACAGAGCTCTGGTTACCTTTCATTATCTTGATATCGTTCGCCGCTCTCTCAACAACGCCATCTATGAGTCTCACGATTTCTCGGTTTTTGTGAATCTCCTCGATGGCTTGAATATTCCCCTCTTCTACGCTCGCTAGGTAGACGACTCTCAGAAGTGATTCAACCACTACGGTGTGCAATGTCGTACCGATTATCTCACGGGCAAGATTGACCACCCGCTCCATGCAACGTTGTACCGCAATCCAGTCTTCGTGCTCCGCTGTATAAGCAATGAGCAAGATGCACCAGTATACGACGCATTCACGCACAGGCAAGACTGGAGGTCAGTTCTGTGACGATTTCCAGCGTCACAGCAGCAACCCTCTCGTGTTGGCGTGTTCCGAGCTTGTCCAGGTGTGCCAATGCCTCCGACATCGGCCTCGCGCTTCGAAGGCCTTGTAGCCACACGCCTGGATGATAGAGTAAGCCTCTCTCCATCGCAGAAGGGTCGCAGAACCCACGGAAACGGCCAGCTCTCCTCATCTTCGAGATTAAACCGAACACCGCAAGGACGTGGGCAAGGAATTCGACAGATGCCTCTCGAACGAGGACATGTCTGTCGACCACGGTGTCGATGAGAACGATCCGGCACTTGATCTCGTCGAACGCTTTACAGACCGCGTCGAACTCGTCATGCACAGTAGTCGAGGCCTGGAACATCGTCAGTAGGCCTTATGCGGGGCGGATACCTTCCAACTCGCCCTGAGCAGATGTCCAACCGCTGAGAAGATGACTGGGCCAGGAGGGAATGCCTGCGCCCAACGCGGTCAGATACGACGACCACCAGATACACAAGTCAAACTCACCGGTGCGAGCGAGTTACCGATGCCATCGCAAAGCTTCCCGAGCACAATGGCTACTGGCATGAGACGGTCGCGCAGGATTTGCGGACCGTCGTTGCGGAACTTCTTGAACTGCGCTTCTTGGTCGCGGACATAGTCGTCGATGTCGGCTTTGCTGCTGAAGAGCAGCGCGCCTTCAGAGGAGTGGTCGACGCCCGCGCTCGCCTGGTACTCCCTGACCGCGTCCTCCCACAGGCGAGCCACGGGATCCTTGACGAGCGGCACATGCGGAGGCCCAGACGCGATGCTCGAAGGGGTACTCGGCGCTTGTGCAGCTACGGGCGCGTGTTCGAGGACAGACAAGGGCTCGATGATCGAAGAGGAATGCACAGGGCTGCACGCACTGCGCCGCGTCGACGGACATTGGGCCGTCGTCTCCACGGTATGAGGATTTCCCGCGCCCGGTTGACTTGTGAGCGACTCCGTCGCCGTGGTTGACAAACGAGGGACGAGGACCCCCGGGAAAGCGGGGGTGGCCAATGTGATCGATAAGTGAACTAGTCGCGAAAGGCTCGCTCGATCATCTCGTGCCCGATTGCGGGGATCGAGTCCAGCAAGCCAGAGCAAGGATTTCGACGGAGACGCAGCTGGTCGAGACATTGTAGTCGAAGAGTATGAGATGGGCGCCTAGGACAAGAGGGCAGAGGTGTGAAGAGCAGTGCGGCTGGAGAAGCAGCAAGATTAGAGAGGAAGCCATATGACTCGAACTTTGTTCGGCGAGGCTGGCCGGGTGAATTGAAGGAAGTCCTATAAGAAGCACGAGTCATTGTAGGGACATTGTTCGGATCATGACTTGTACGTACTCACTTATCGCCTTGGACAGTCGGTGTGGTATGACTGTTGATTAGGGGGATGGTGGCGCTAGAGGCAGAATTCGAACCTTGCATAGAGGAGTTTGCCTTGCAGCATGACAGAGTGAGCCGCGAGGATACAGCACGCGACGTATATGAGCCAAGGAACGGTTTGAAAGAAGGTCAAGGCAACATATATTCTCGCACGTATACCTATACAGCCCCGCGTATATGATGGGATCGGCGTACCCTCCTGCAGCCTACCCCGACCTGTTCAAGGGCAAGTCTCAGGAGATACTCGCGGATATCCTACGCTCGTCGCGTTTGCGTGAGGGTTCGTCCCGCGAGAGGAACGTCGGCTGATCTGTGATGCATCACTACTTATCTGGGCCGTCAGCCACCCGCGTGAATGTATCTCACCGCCAATGTAGATGGCACCTTCCCTTCACCTGCGAGCCCTAGGCGGCACCGACATGGCGAAGGTCTGGAAAGCATCGGGCCGATGCTCATAACATCCTTCTCATTCGTCCGGGTGGGGAAGATAGCCGCTCCTGCCCGTCTCAGAGAGCTGTGAGCCGAGAGTCACGCTCGGCAGCGTTCCCATATTCGTGGAGGACCGCGTTCAGGGAGTCATTCCACACCAGTAGAAACATAGGCTAGTTATCGAACGTATAGTCGGTGCGGAGAGTGCTCGAGTAGGCGACCCTGGCAAATCGGGCGTCGACGTTTGTTGATGATACCACGAGGCCAGATGACGATGCCCAGTGAGGAAAAGGTAAGGGTGTGTTGTGAGAAGCCGTGCTGAGTTGCTTTCGAGAGGCATGTAGCGTCCGGGGAACGATGCGCTCGGCGAGGGCAGTGTCCTGCGGCGATCGCGATGACTACACGGCGATTACGAAGGGATGGAGGACGCACCATCTGCCCGGAGAATGGGGAAGTGGTCCCGCAAAGTAGCTATTATCCTGACATCTCTCGCTGCTTAAGCGCACAGAAGCGCTGCTTCCCGGTCCAACTCGATAGTTCAGGCGCCAAAGCGATCGAGAATGTGACAAAGATGCCTGCTCCGGAGGGCCTTCGTCGATCTGTCTGTGTCTAGAGTTCAAACTAACAAGATTCGCGCGTGTTTGTATCTGAAGAGACGCCTAAGAGGCGTGTATCGGGATGATGGTAAGAAGCAGGAGGCTTTGTTTGGTCGTGTTTGCTTTGGCGCTGTAACCTTTCTGCCTTCTCCTTTGGGACGCCATCAGGACATTGTTCTTCCATCTGACTTTCTGCGGTCATGGGCAACGGATCGAGCAGGATCACAACCCATACAAGGCATTGCGCTCCTGTGCAGTGAAGTAATGTCAACGCGAGAGAATAGGGAGGCTAGGCTGAGAAAAGGTAGCGTCCCATTCCAATCACAACTATTGATACACTTCCGTAAAAACAAGTTGAAAGCATGATAGCGAGGCAGAGAAAAGTATAAAAAACATACACAGCGCATATATAGCATCATCATGAGGCCGCCTGAAACACACATAGCTTACATACAGAAAGAGCCCATAACATTTCGATAGGCCGTGGACGTTCCGATATCCTGGTCGGAAGAATCACGGTGCGATGGTGACGTGCGATCAGATGCAGGCTCGACCGCCGCTTTCTGGTTCGCTGGGGGAGACTTGGTGGACCGAGGACGCGAGCCTCCCCTCGTCATCAGCGCCGCGGGGATGGTCGGCGGCTGGGGCTCGATTCGAGGGCGCTTACCCTCGCGATACGTCTCCTCATCCGCCCAAGACTTCTTGCGTTGCGCCGCCACATCCGCCTCCGCCGCCTCCCGCTTGCGCTTCAGCGCCAGATGCTCCTTGAAGGACAGCCTCGCGCGCGGCGGCTGCAGCTGTCCGGCGGGCATGATCATGCCGCCCTGCTTTACCAGCTGGCGGTCGTTGGGTGGGCAGCCGGCCGCGAACGCGCGCGCATAGCCGTTCTCGAGGGTGCCGGCGAAGCCGGAGGGTTGCGGCGGAGGGACCTCGATCGCAGGGGAGGGGACCTCGACTGCAGAGGAGGAGACCTCGACCGAAGGTGAGGAGACCTCTACCGCAGGCGGAAGAGTGCCTTGGACGGAGCCAGGCTCAGCCTCAGCTGGATAGGAAGGTGCAGGTGCACGAGCGTCGCAGGAAGTAGACGCCCCCGCCTCTTGATACCGGTCCTTTGAAACCGCGGCGCCAACTGCCTTCGACCCCGCCACGCCGATCGCTGCGACATGGCTGACGCGGTCATCCATGGGCGTGATTGCTATGGCAGACATGGGCATGTCAGGCGACACGGGTGATTGAGTACCAGCGCTCGACAGCGGTGGAGGGCTGACATGCAGCGATGGCGGAGATGAACTGGCATAGACGGACGGCGGAGAGCTGGCACGGGGAGGCAACGCGGAACTGATACGAAGCGACGTTGACGCAGCCAACGTCGAAGAAGCAGCCTCATCCGCGCGGGGAGCGAGGTCTGCAACGTCCGGGTACTCCTCGGGAAAGAGAGCTGCGGCAACGGCGGCCTCGCTGCTGAGACGTGCCGGCTCGGGAGTCACGTCGGCCTCAGGAGATGGCGGGAAGAGAGCCGCTGCAACATCAGCCGCGCTGCTCAAAGGTCGGCAAGGCGTCGGCTCGTCGGCCTCGTCGGCCTCGACAGAGGATCCAGCGGCTTCGCTTTCAACAACCTCAGTCGCTGCTTCAGACTCCGCACGCGCCAGTCCCGCAGGGCACTCCTCCACGATGTCTGCGGGCTCCTCGCGAACGATGGCCATGGTAGCCCCAACGGCGACGGCCGCGCGCACCTCTTCGATGGCGATGGCTGAAGACAGCGACTCGGCGGAAGATGAAGTCGCCACGTCCTTCTCCACGATCTCCCCGTCCTCGACTACGGTAGACGGAGTAGCGGCGCGCGTCGTCGAGTTGGCTTGCGCCTCGCCGTCCACTGGAAGATCTTCATTCCCCGAGGAATCGCCCTCGCCAGCCAGAGGCTGGCGCAGATCAACTGGCGCCTCTACACCGTGGGGGCACGCGTCAGCGGCGGCCACAACCTCCGCGTCGACGCTAAGTTGCGCGTCTTCCGGTTGGTCCACCACCTCAGGCTCGTCGTCAGCTAGCGCATCTGCTGCCTGAATGACCGATGAAGGTTCGTCGTCCGCCTCAACGGCAGACTCGCCGAGCTCCTCAGCAGCAGACTCGTGAACCGCTTCGCCTGAAGTGTCATCTGAATGCCCCTCAACACCCTGTTGCTCCTCGCTCGAGCGTTGCAACGACTTGGGCGGGGATGCACTCCCTCCAGCTTCGACAGGCGCCGCAGAACCGTCAACAACTATGAAGACCTCTGGCGAGCTGGGCGACGCAGCCGCAGCCTCTTCCGTTGCCTTCGGTACGTCGGTCGAGGACGAGACTGAAGCATCGAAATATTCCTTGGGTGTTGACGCGTCGGCGGATGGAGACCATGGTACTTCAGAGGAAGGCGCTGATGTCGAGCTCTCGTCGAGCTCTGGCTGGATATGGTTCATTGTCTGTCCGTTGCCGTTGAGCAGAAGTACGAGCGCCTGCGCTGCAGCGGCATCGTCGTCCTCAGTGGGACCAGAGGGCGCGGATGCGCTCCTAGCCAGCTTGGAGGGCCGCGGTGACTCGTCACCATCGCCTTCCCGAAGGCGCTTGAGACTCCGCGCCTCATCGTCAAGGACCTCGGCCTGAGTGGAAATTGCTGCATTGGCTGCAGGTCGTAATCAGACAATGAGCGGGAGATCAAAGGTTTGCACTCACCATGACGTTGCTCAGGCGTGCGGGTAATCGGAAGCGACTCCACTATCTGCGCGTCCTTCGCCACCGATGCGCGCGGTACAGGGATCAGGACCCCGTCGCGCAGCGTCAGAACATAGTCGGTCGGCAGGTACCTGTTGGCGATGGCGCTCGGGGAGCTCCATGTAGCAGGTTCACCCGCCGGAGGAGCAGGTGCAGGATTGTATCCAGTGATCTGAATATCATCGTCCGAGTCGCTGTCTTCCATGGCGCGCACCGTCTGTGGATCCTCGGCTGTGCTCACGATGGACGCGTCGACGCCGACGTCCTGCTTCGTCGGCTCGTCATCGGGATACCGCAGCTCGTCCTCTTCTTCCTCGTTGATGTACTCGTCCTCGTACGCGGCGAGAGCTACAGTAGGTCAGCACGAGGTTTACCCGGGAATGAAACTACATACCTTGAGCTCTCACACCTTCCGGCAAAGTCGAACGGCTCCAAACCTGATGTCGAGGTACTCCTTCCTGTGCAATGCATTGCGTCTTCCACCGTGCACCCTCAGCCAAGCCCAGCTCCTTACATCTCTCGCACTCTGCGAGCACCTTCTCATGCACGCAGGACGGCGGTAGCGAGCCTCCCTCATCATCTGACTCATCCAACCCCTCGCAAACTGGACACGGCACCAATCGCGCAGCAAAGTCGTGCTCGACGGAATATTCGCGCGGAACGACGTATGCGCGCTGGCTTATGGGGACGAGCGTCTGAACGAGATCATCTTGGGGCGCTTCGCCGTGCATGCCGGGGTTGAGTGCGCCGGGAAGTCTGCTCGTGGCCGCGTGATTCGTCGGTGGGAAGCCGTGGCCAGCGGTCGGGTACGACGGCGCAATAGGATCGTGATGTTCCGCGGTCGAAGTGGCAGCATCGCCTGCCATATCTGACTCGTGTGGTACGATATCGGATGCAGTAGGAGCTGGAGACACATTAGTGAGGTTCAACAACGGGGAACAAACGGACATACCATCCCACGATGCCGGCTCCAAAGCAGGCACTGGCGTATGAGATGGACGAAAGAGTGTCTCATTCTCGCACGGTGGGTCTAGGAAGTTGAGCGCGGGCGGCTCGAAGGTCCAGCCCACATTAGGATGGAACCAGTAGGGGATCAGGGTCTTCGATTGCACAGGACAAGGCTCAGCAGGCTGAGACCCCGCCGGATGAGGCTCGTCAAGAGGAGCGTCACAAGAAGGTGAGGCAGCTCTGGTTGGGGGTGGGGCGGCGGTCGCCTCAGCCTCAGCAGTGGGCACTTGTTCCTCGATTTCCGCCTCGCGCTGAGCCTCGATTGTGCCCGTAAGTTGTTCTCGTTCCTCCTCCGCCGCCACCATAAACTGAACCTCAGATGCCGCCTGCAGCCAGGGCGTTGACTCCGGCGGAGCAGGGACGTCGGGCCCGCCGGTCCACAGCCGATAAGTCAGGACATTCGCGCCAGCGAGGGCACTCTCCAAGTCGGGCGGGCCTCCCGCAGGCGCAGGCAAGGGCACCCCATTCCACCACCGCTGACCCCTCTTCTGTGTCTGCCGCAAGCGCTCCGCCGCCTGCGCCTGCTGCTGCTTGATAATCAGCCGCTGTCGCTCGTCGTCGTTATGCTGCGCCATATACTCTTTCATGAGACGCTGCATCTCGTCGACCTTGCGCTGCTTCGCCGCCTTCGCCTCTGCTTTGCGCCTGCGCTTCTCTTCATCTTTCAGCACGCGTTGGTGGTCCCGCTGGTCTTGCGAGCGGGAGCGCTGTGCCATTGGTTGGCGGAGAGCGGGCTTAGCCCTCGCTGGAGCATCAGACGTGGACGGACCGCCGCGAGTAGATGGCACATCTTGGGAAAGAGGAACGGGTGCCGACAATTCGGACTGTCTCCCGCCCTCATTCGGGGGCTGTTGCGCGTGATAATATGGGTAGTCATGCCACTCCTGCTGTCCCGTCCCTTCCGCTTGCCGCCGATCCTCGCGCTCTCTCGCAGCGCCCTCCTGCCGTCTCATTGTCGCCTCCTGCCGTCTCGACGTTGCCTCCTGAAGCCGCCCCACGCTCTCGCGGCGTGCATGGTCGCTTGCCCATTGCTGTCCGTGAGCAGCTGCAGGACGATCGCGTTCAGCATCATCCTCGGCACGCGGGGGCGAGCGCGAAGGCCCGGGGCGCTGGCGCGCCTCCCTCTCGCGCCTAAGCTCCGCCAAGAAGTTCGCCGCCTTGCGGTCCATCAGCGAGCGTTGCGGCATCGCAGATGGTGCAGGCGAGCGAGGCTCGTCGCTAGCGAGGGGCGTGGCGTCATGAGCTGGCGCGGCATGATCGTCGAAGCGGGGCACATCGTCGGAACGAGGAGCGGATAAGGAGCCACCGGATCGAGGGGGAGGGCTGGGATCGTCGCTCGGCGAAGTCGCTTGAGCGTACCCGCGGAAGTCCTCCGCACGATGCACACCTCTGAAAGCAGCAGGGTGGACGGGCTGAGGCGGTCGAGGGTCCCCATCGTAACCCGCAGCGTGAGGTTGGCGACCGTCGTGGTGCGGAGGTCCATACGTGCCGTACTCGTACGGGTGAAGGGAAGGATGAGGGGCATGTTGGGGAGGCGGAAGAGGATAATACGCTTGCGGGTGCTGTACTTCCTGCGGACGATATGCCGGCGGGCGAGAGTAACCATCGTTCTGCAGATGACGGGGAGCCTGCTCAGTATCCGGCCACTGGGAGTACCCAGGATGGCTCGGCCATGCATCGGACGGTGCGTGTGTGCCATTCTGGTGGGTCGACACAAATTGTACGCCAGGCGATGTCGAAGCAAGCAACTGCGTCGGCGGAGCTAAACGAGACGGCGCGAGCGGCATATCCGAGGACGGTGGCCTGTTCGACGGATGGTACTGCCCACCCGGTCCTGTCTGAGAGGGCGGTCCGTATGATGATGTGGGTCTGCTGCTCGATGACACAGGACGGCCACTGGATCCCGCGCGCGACGCATGCTTCCCGCTCGTCGACGCAGGCTTCCCGCTCGTCGACGCAGGCTTGCGACCCTTTGACACCGGTTTGCCACTCGCCGACATGGGTTTGCCACTCGCCGACATGGGTTTGCCACTCGCCGACACCGGTTTACCACCCGCCGCCGCTGGCTGCCGACTGCTTGTGACATGCACACCCGCCCCCACGCGCCCGCCCGCCGCCAGGACGCTCTCGTCGACGACGAAGCGCGCCAGTGGTGGCTCATCCCTCGCGAGACGCGGCACGCGCTCATCCCCCGCGAGACGCGATACCCGCTCGTCCCCAGCGGGACGCGTCGACACCGGCGGCGGCACCGGAGGCGGAGTTTCAGGCGCCAGACGCAGCCCTTGCTCGCGCGCAGGGAGGCGGTGGCGCGTTGTGGGATGGGAAACCTCGCGGCTCGATGGGTGCGAGGCTTCGCGACTCGATGGGTGCGCGGCGTGATGAGATGGGTGCGAGGCGAGATGAGATGGGTGCGAGGCGTGATGAGATGGGTGCGAGGCGTGATGAGATGGGTGCGAGGCGTGATGAGATGGATGGGAGGCGTAAGGAGAGGGACGTGAGTCGTGCATCGCATGCTGATGATCGTGTCCGTCGTGCGCCATTGGTCTAGCGCCCCCTTCCCTCGTCGTCGGTCGGGAGGGATGGCCTCTCTGCGCGGGTTGAAGTTGATGAGCGGGTTGAAGTTGATGAGCGTATGCGGCACGGGCAGCGGGTTGCATCTGAGTCCCAGGTTGAGGTTGTCCGCGGGGATGCGGCGCGCTCAGCTCCGCTTCTCGCGTGGCTTGCTGAGTTTGTCGAAGCGCCTCGATGGTCTCCTGCGGGACACACACGACGTCCTGAGGTACACGGGGGCGGGCTTGGGTGATAGGAGACGCGTGTTGGGCTGGATGGCGATGCCCCCGATGGTTTGCTCGTGTGTGAAGGTCGCTAGCAGAGTACTGATTTGGGGCGTTGGAATAGATGCCATGATGCGGGTAGGCGCCTGGTTGTGGATAGGCGCCAGGGTGTGGATAGGCGCCAGGGTGTGGATGGACGCCTGGTTGTGGATAGACGCCTGGTTGTGGATAGACTCCTGGGCGTGGATAGGCGCCGGGATGGAGTAAGGGAGTCCCTGCAGCGCTCGAGGGCTGCGCAGAGGACGAAGGGGTTCCATGGGAGGGACCTCGGGAGTGCGAAGATCCACCACGAGAGTGCGAAGATCCGCCACGAGAGTGCGAAGGCGCCTTACGGAGAGGGTCAAGTCATGTTCAAGTCGACGGTGAGGACCACGCACCTCACGCTCTTTCCCTCGTCCAGACTTGCGTGCACCAGTCTGAACCCCCTTCGCGTCAAAGTCCTTTGCGCGGATCAGCAAATCATGGGGCCTGAAGAAGTACAGCACGCACCACCGGCGCAGGCTCGAGCACGATCGTTACAGGGCCTTGAGCGACCGTGTTCTCCGTACTTTCGCAGTCCTGAATGGCCGCGTACGACGTTCCCCTCCGATGCATCCACGAGCGCCGCCGCCCGCTGGCGTGGAGGGGGGACGTTGCTTGCGCGGAGGCCGATGTTCGGCGACTGCGGGCGGGAAGGGGGCGATGCTGGCTAGCTTCGGGAGCGTCCACAGCCACGGGTGGAGGCGACGTCGAGCGCGGGCGCTTGACGCCTCGCGGGCCTGCTGCTGGGTAAACGGGCGCGCCCCAGCCGACCTCAACTGCACCGGGAATGTCAGCGCCTACTGCGGATGCATCTAGTATGTTCGTCGCACCTGCGCGCCTATCCTCCCTCATGCGCTCTCCTTCACTCGCGCTCAGCCGGCTGTCCTCCGAGGACGCTCTCGACATCGGGGCGTTCAAGATTGGGTATTGTTGAAGGCTCGCGCGGTCAACGAAGGACGGGGAAGCGAAACCGAGCCTGCATGCGCCCCATCATCTTATAGCAACAGCGGGCGATGAAGTTGGAGATAGCCTGGGAAGCCCCTTCCCAGGCGCAGGGCGCGCAGAGCCCAGCTGACGCCGCGGCCCTGATGGGAATACAAAGGGCGCGTCGAATGGGGAAGTCGCCGCCTGCTCTGCCACGATACCACCGTGCGAGTGCCGTAATCCCACCCTGCGTGCCGTGATCCCACACCGCTTGCCGTGATCCCACACTGCGTGCCGCCCTTTCCCGCCGGTTCTTATTGTCTTTCCCAGCTGACCAAGACCGCAACGGATGATGAGAGAGTGTCGCGATTGAGTGCGCTTTGGGAAGGCTCTGCGCTCGGGGCAGGATTGGGGGCGCAGGCGGCATCAGGAAGATGGGGGATGGAAGCAAATCTGTGAGAACTTCTCCCGCGGAAGCAGATGGCTTTTGTCAACTCCGGTCCGCCTACGAACCGCCACCGGAGTGCCGCAAAAGGTCCAGCGAGTTGATCTACGACGTCTTGCCAGGAGGATAGCTGGAATTGATCGACTGGTACTATCGGTACCGAGAGTCAGAAGGAATGGGATGGGAGTGATGTTTGAAGTTGCGAGAGCGCATGTTAGTGAGGGCACTGCCCGACCGCGCGGACCCGCAATAGCCAGAAGAGCAAAGGCAGTACTCAGATTCAGAACCATAGGAGCTGTAGGTGTACAGCAGCGGTGCTACGACACGAATCAAGATCAAGATCACGAGGCGCAGTGGGCGCTTAAGGCGGCACTGCCATTGCCACAAATGATCCAGCGCGACTGACTTACGACGTGAGGGCAGTAATATGATATTCACGCGTGTGTAATACAACGTATACGGCTGGAGAGTACATGTTAGAGAGCAAGGTATCAAACTCAGAGCACTGGGCGTGGGACTGGGTCCCAAATGAGTACATCTGAATCCCCTTCCCGCGTTCTTGAAGAGCGTCATCCCGATAAAAAAAGCGGAAACATCAGAGAGGTTCAGTCACATCTGTGCCATATTACGCGAGTTGAGACTCGGAGAAAACCAGCGGGAATACTTGGTACGCAGTCGGTGACAAGTCTGCTGGGAAAGAAAGGAAGGGCGCGAGGACGCGGCAAACGCCGAAGCGGAGGTTGAACTCGATCACCTGATCGCCTGAATTCGACCCGAACCTTCATGATGTCCGCGTAGATGCTCGCGCTCTCGCCCAAGGATAAACAGAACGCATCTACCTGAAAATTCTCTATGCACATCTAGTCCGCCTCACCTTGTCGTCATGCTCGGAACACCTCGCCGCCGCCGGGCCTCGCAGCCATGACTTCCTTCTTCACATATTCGAAAGCCTGGACGCCAAGGACCGCACTTTCGCTACGACGAACCTTCTTGACGACCGCGCTGAGCCCGAGTTTAACTTACCTAGATTCTACCCAAAAACCGCACCGAGAGACTTCAGCGTGGAAGCATTCGAGCTCGGCCGCACGATGCGCGAGTTACCTTCCCCTCGGTCTACGAAATCGTCAGTGGACACTTTCCGATTAATTCTTCTCGGGCTTTATAACACCCTCCCTAATCTGCGCCGTAAAGCGCGCGAATATCTCATCTGGGCAGCCGGATTTGGGCAGGCAGAGGAGGCCATCCATACGTCCTACTTTGACCTGCCAAACGATACCCGGTGGGCCTCCAACCGTGAGCCAACTTCTTGATTGCTTTGCTTACCCACACTCACCTCATATTATATCCTAGCCCACGGTCCTGAACTCCATCTACGGACTCCGTCGAAGACCGACACGTCCTGGAGCGCCTAAGCGCGACCTTGACCTGCCACATCGAGGTCGTCGGAAGAGTAGCAGATGCATATTCAGTCCAAGTCTGCGGTCCCGCGTAGCATGGCGTGAGTTGCAAACCAAAGGGGTTCAAGACAACCGTTAGCGTCACGCATGTCACGTATTTTATGTCACGGTGACAGCAGGCGCCTTTCGGGCGCTTAGCAAGTTTGACCCCGACAACCACCCTTCATATCCACAACACCGTCCTAAGCTACTGAAGCCCCCCTCTCAAAGATATGGAGCACATGACAGATGAGGAGGAACGAGTCGCATCAGTATGTTCCCCTCTCTCGAAGGTGGCGCTTAATGAACGGACCCTTAGACTCTTTTCCCCGTCGTGCATCCTGCGGAGCGCGCATACAGCTTGATATACGACATAAGTCGATCCATGGAGGATCTCTATGCCATATTTGGCCGTCGTTGCTATCACCCAGATACCAGCTTGGCGACAAATCTGGCGCACTTCGGGCTCCTGGTCGCGCGCTACGTGATGGAGACATCCACTGCTCTATACAGCATTCACTCGCTCTTCATCTCGCTGCCTGACAGCGTCATCGGCACCCCTGAATCTGACGCACTTCAGACGAAGTTGGCCGATGTCAAGGCTCGCTACGACACCGTCGCCGAAGCCCTCGACAGCCTGGCCCTCGGGTCTAGTCAGGCTATGGAAGCGCTGGATAATCTCCGGGAGCAGATATGCACCACTCTCCCCTACACATATCCCATCCGAGATCTCGCTAGCTACTTCCTCGGCCCGGACTGGTGTTACAGGGAGATTGCGCTGCAGAAGGCGCCAGTCGCGCTGGATAAGATGGGAGGATTTATCGTCGAGCATGGAGACCTTGTGAGGCTGCTGCGATCGATAATCGAGGAGGAGCGGGAACGGTTCAGCGTGCAGGTGTTGAAGGCGATTCTGGATCTGCCCTTCGAGAGGCGGCGGGCTCTCAGGCGATTCATCATCAATTACATCGCTTACCTAGACGAGTGGGCGACGTTCGCGAAGCATGAGGCAGGATACCTACGAATCCCCGCGAGTCATCCCGAAAGGTGGTGAGCTGAAATGGGTACGTGTTCAGGCTTCGGTATGTCTACACAAGGGCTGATCGTTATACAGGTAGTCGGTTTTGCGCATGAGCGTCTCCAAATTTGTTGTTGGGATATATCTACGAGTTAGCGAAGATAGAATGAACAAAGGTACGAAGTTGAAAGCACCCATGCGGATCACAGTCGATATTCATTCGGATACCGGTCAGGTATACAGAGCGCACATGAATGATATCGAACCCTCGATGAGCCCTCGCGAGCACACATAATCAATATTTCCCTGCAGCCGACTCAGCAACTGTTCGGCATTTTGTTTGATTAAGTGCTCACCCGCAATTGAGCTCTCGATACCCCGCCTGATGAGGCCCTCCAGCAAGTCCGCGTCGTGTCCCACCTTCACTTGCCACACGTTGAGACACAAAAGATACCTGGCCAAGAAAGGCGCCGTCGGCTGCCGCGCCTCCATCGTGGTGCTCAGCAGGCGCTCCAGCGCTAGGGCGCTGAACCGTTTCCGCCCGTCATCGATATGAAAGCGTACATCGCGGAAGACCTTGTCGTTGCGTTGGAGCCAGCATTGCATCTCTTCTAGCACGGCGGGCGCCTCGCGCAACGCGATCTCGCGGTGGCACCAGTCGGGACCGAGGAGGTGGACGGCCAGACCTCGGAGTGTGCGCGGGTATGAGAGATCATGCGTGATGCGCTGCTTCAGATCCGCCAGCGCTTCGACAGTCTGGGCAGACTGGATAAGCGCCGCGTCGCATTTCTCGACGGCGGCAAGGTATAGCGCTTCCAGTGTGTCCAGTCTCGATTGCATGGGCTCGGCGTTGTCCACAATGGTATCGGATAGGAATTCATAGATGCGGAGTACGCTGGAGATCAGTGGCGGGATGTCCCTTACGTAGCGTGCGACGAGAAAACCGAAGTGTTCGAGCTCGGCGGCTAGCGGGCTGTTGCCCAACGGGTAGCGATGCGGCGAGAACAGGTCAAGAAGGTTTTCCATTGTTCGATAAACCTTGTAGACTGTTTCGTAGACGCTGTTGAATGGGTAAATGATAGGCATTACCGTCTGTGGTTGCGTTCATCTTCAAGGACCAATATGAGGTACGGAGAGACTTACGACGGCTATGCGCATCTCCTCTGCCGTCAGGAATTCCATTCTGTGCACCCGCGCCTATTGCTGGTCGTTGAGAACAACCCGTGGGTTGTGACTCGTAACGCAAACATACTGTATCGTGGTGTCACGTCAGTACGGCAGGGCCCTGTCACGGTTTTGATCGGTCGATAGACAATGCGATACACAGCCCACAATCTGCCTCGATCACGAATGACCTGCCACATATGCATATTGTGTTCGACCAGAAAGTACATGTTACTTCGATGCTTCGACAGAATTGACCATGATTTCGCACTCCGACGACTCCCGGCATGTTTAATGATGCGCGGCAGGGATACCAAACTTCTCAACGGCGATCCAGCTCTCACGCTTGGGGCTATCCATCCGTCAGCCATGGCTCTCCACTGAAGACGATGTCCTGACTTACCTCGACGCTGGCCGCTCCGTCGGCTTTGCAAAGCTCGTCCCCTCCAGCACTAACTTCACCGTCTTGAACTCGAAGCCACGGAAGGAGAGCTTCAACTCCAAGCCACCCTTCCCTCCGCGCACGAAGTCCAGGTGGCGCGACTCCTTGTGTACTTCTTCCTCCAGCGCGTTCGTCTCGAAAGCCGCCGAGACCGGAAGCGCATCTGCGATGCGGAGCACAGCAGATGCATGGCCGCCGAACGCCTCGTACAAGCGGAGGATGACGGTGGTGGGGCCCTTGGCGAAGTCCTTGAACGCATCGTCCTCGCCACGCTTGACGGTCTCGAGGAAGACGTTGGGCGCTTGTTCCACGACGAAGGGGGAGGCCGCGGATTTGAGGGCGGACAGATCGTTGTTTGGACCGACATGACGCACTGAGAGACGGGTCAGATCCGAGAGATAGATGTTAGACCTGTTTACTGACGGTAAAGGGGAGAGTTGAACAAAAATCCGGCTTGCGGCACGTCCGACTGGATGAAGTGACCCTTGTGGGGCATGACCGCGAACGAAAATGCATGTTTGCCTGTCGATCGTCAGTAACAGGACTTGTCCGCGACAAAAGACACTAAGTACCTTGATCCTGCTCCGCATCCGGAGCCGTAGGCGAACGCAGCAGAGAGATACGCATCAAAGAGCCAAGGCAAGAGAACCCGTACTTGGACTCTGAGAGAATCGCAACACCATAGCCGAATTCGCTCAAGTCGGCGTACTAAAGGAGCAGCATGAGCCCGCGTATCTTTGAAGTATGCTAAATAGACCTACTTTATGACCGCAGACTTCAAACTAGATAATGATGCTCATCGTCAACATAGGCATCGGAACTCTGATGCACATACATACCTTCGCCATCTCCCATGTCGTGTTCTTGTGCGTCGGGCGCTGGACGAAGCCGAACTGTGTCTCATAAGTTGCCACGTCGCTTCGAATGGTGAGCGGCAGCTCGACTGTAAACGCGTTAGTAACGCGCACTTAGCCAATCCGAACGGCCACGCACATTTGAGGAACTCATGCCTTTGCCGCCAGTCCACACGCGCATCAAAGCGGAAGAAGGACCGTGAGTCCGCCTTCGTAGTCGCAGGAACGGCGTCCAAGGATATCTGAGATGCATATCAGCAAAGCTAATGCTCTCCGGGTACGCGCCATGACATACTTCGACCTCGATTTCACTATCGCCGTACTTGGTAGTAGCAACAACCGCCGCGCGGATAGGTCCGCGCGATGTGACCCGCACGTTCTGGAACTTCAGCGGGATCGGCGCCTCGAGATGGTGAATCTCAACATCTGAAGGCCCGGTAAGCCACGGAACGGGGTGTACGAGAACTTCCTACCCCAAGCATCCCAGTAATTTGGCCTGTCGTCGAACATGACGAGACCACCGGTAGCACCAGCTGCTATGAGCTCACGACTACATGAACGACTTCAGCGGTGTCATCGGAACAAGAGGTGATGACTCACCCAAGCTGAACATCCACCAGGCTCGTAATGCGGCCCTCCGCGATGGTCAACTGGACGCTCTCGTTGCGGAGCACGAAATGGTCCTTCCCGTTGCTATACACTGTTATCCAACGTCAGTACGATGCTTCCCGGGGGGTGATAGTCCTTGCTGACCACTCGCCGGCATGATCCTCTCCAACCTCGGCGCAGCACCAACGAGCGATGCCCCACTGGCCGGTACATCGACCAGCGTGAACTCATCCGAGACGTACTTGGGCGAATAGCCGTCCTTCGCCTCGTCCTCTTCCGTGGCGCGCTGCGAGCCGAGCCCAGCAGGCACGCGGATGACTTCGCGACGCGGGAAAGGTGTCGTGTTGAGCGCGACGAGGGAGCCACGGCCCTTGAACTCGGCCTCAGCGGCGCCGATGCCGCCAATGCCACCGCCGGCAGCTTTGGACCCAGGAAGAAGCACCGAGAGTGCATCCTCCAGCATATGCTTGCCGTCCGAGGTGACCTCCGCATAGAGCTTCTCGGCGTCATCGTAGACCATACCGCTTTTGAGAATTTGAGCCGCAGCATCTCGATGGAGCGAGCCAGGACTCACATCGCAGACCCAGGCAGCACGTCGTGGAACTGGTTCAGCAGCACCTTTTCCCATGAGGTATCGAGCGTCTCCTTCGGGTACGCGTACGAACTTTGACCCGAGGCCAGAGCTTTGAGCGAGGCGAGCGTAGCGAAGAACTGACCACATGTTAAGGCCAAACGCCTTCCAACAAAGGCTACCACGACTCACCTCGACATCTCGCATGAGTACCTCCGAGTGACGGTTACCTTTCTTAATGCTCGCATGGCTCGTGTATGTACCGCGGTGGAACTCCAAGTACAGCTCTCCGAGCCACGTCGGCAGCTTCGCGCCAGCGACTGTTCCCTCGGTGGGGAGTCCACCTGGGCGATCGTCAGCAAAGGTGCCTGTGCAGCGCGAACGCGCAGCGCATCGTAAAGCGAACAAGCAAGACCACTCAACACACCTTCGCCAAACCTACTCCCTCCCACGTATACTGAGCCCTTGCTCTGATCCGCAAGCTCGCGGAAGAACTCGTCGACCGTGCGGCCCTACGCGCCCTCATAAGCAACTTCCTTCAACCTCCCCGTGGCACATACCGTGACAAGCTGCGGCACGTCCCTGTGAGTACGCGCAAGCGCGTTGATGCGGCGCAAGTTCTCCAACATCTAAACGAAGATCAGCCAGCCATGTTCGTCAAGAGGGTTGACGAACATCACCTTGTTCAATGGCCCTCCACCTCCATCGCCGTTGCCGAAAGCTAGCAAAGATTGATTCGAAGATTCGATATTCTGGGAAGGGGCGGTTAGCAAGCAGGCCAAACAAGGGAGCGGTGAAGGGAAACAATGTCAGCCAGCAGTTTGGACGTATCCGCATCATGCTCAAGCTATGAGCAAGAGTCATAGCGATTCTAGTGTATGCATCATATATGGAGCGGAAGATCGTTCCAGGAAGAGGATTTCGTGAAACTCACCTATGCATCACAATCATAGCCGTGGAGCACGTCGAGATGGATAGAAAATGTAAGAAGGATTGTCAGCGCGTCGTTAGATGCAAGGATGGGACGACACGACGATCAGAATAACTAGGATTATAAGATCGCTCACACCCCGTAAGGGTCGCGAAGATAGGTCGTATGATACGCATCACGCAGAAACAAGGGAAGGTAAATCGGGAATCGAAAACTCACCTGGAGCCGGTTCGGGGTAGTAGAAGATGGTTGCGGGTTGAGCATTGCACAGAAATCGTCAGCAACTTCACGGCGTAGGCGAAGAAGAAAGGGCTGGGTCAGAATAACTAGGATTATGCATCGCTCATTGCCCCTTGGGGGTTCGCGAATGTAGGTCATGGAAGGTTCGCATCATGCGAGTCAGGAAGATCACAGTTCAAGACTGACCTATAGATGCGAAGCCAGGATGATTCGGAGGTTCAGAGTCCCGATGAGCGATCGCTCGCAAGTAACGATATCCCAAGCGTACCTGAGAACGGATTATCAGCGACCACGAAGGCGGATAGACCACGCAATTGAGAAGGAGAGTAGTCAGATGACACGCTTAAAAGCGATAGTTCATGCCCCCGCGAGTACAAGCCTCCAGAGGTCGTATGGAAGCACATGATGATTGACATCATAAACCGAGAACGAGACGGGCACTCGATCGAGCGGCCAGGCGAAAACCGCCACAGAGACCAAAGCAGAGTTAACACGCGGATGCACCTTATGATTCCGGATCCCCTTGTTCACGTCACCGAGCGTCGCTTGCGCGGTGTAAGTGTCGACTACAAGTATACACGTTAGTCCACACCTTGAGCGAGCGAAAAAGTCACGCACCCGGTGTCATATGGCACAGCACCTGCGTTCCATCGATACCCGCCCAGTTGAACGTTGTGTGCGGGAACGTATTGCTTGAGGTTCGAAGTCAGTACCGCTACGGTCATACGGGAACAGCCTCTTGCTCACATATTGTTCCAGCTCAACTTCTGCGTGAAGAACCACTTCATGCCGGCGCTCCGCAGAATCTGTCGAACACAGAGTCAGTCCACCGCTCTCATCCTTCCGCCTAGCACGAAGCGTACCTGCGGCAACTGCCCCGTCAAGCCGAACGTATCCGGAAGCCATCCCGTCTCGCAGTAGAAGCCCAGACGAGACTTGAAGTATCTGGGCGTAGGAAAATTAGCGTATGCACTTTGGTCGATTGCATCCATGATTGGCCTTCGCCTACTTCACAAATCAACGAAACATGCGAAGCTCACCTCTGCCCCAGTACAACCTGCCGCACGAGTGCCTCGCCGCTCGGCATGTTGCCGTCGTGTTCAACCCAGGCGCCTCCGATGGGGAGGAAGGACCCCTGCACAGCAAGGTAATGAGCTTTTCATCAACACGCATAGGAGACAGCCTCACCTCCTTCACTGCGTCCTTGATGCGCTCGAACAGTGTTGGATACAGCTTCTCGCACCACTTCCATTGCTGGGCCTGGAAAAGGGAGCAGTCAGCGAAGGGAACGATGCGCGAACGTGAAGCGCGGACAAGAAGATGATTGATTGACTCACCTGACTGGCCACGAAGCGATGCTCGGGGTAGCGCTTCGCGAGGTCAATCTGGGTAGACCTGGATTCCATGTGTCAGGTCAAGTATGCACGGGGAAAGAAACGCGCCGCAGGCCCAGAAGAGCTGAGTATATGCGCCTGGTAGTAGCACGCAGACAGAAGGACGTATCGAGTAACGAACAGCACACGAAAGAGACAGCTCACCAGCTCCTCGCGACCTTCTGCTGAGTCGCCGAGTATGGCCAGAGCCATGCAGTGTCGATATGGCAGTTGCCCATGGCCCATACGGAACCAGGAGGGGTGGGTCCGGCAGACGGCTACACAAACTAGTCAGTCAGTGCCTCGACTATGGAGAAGCGGGGGTAATGGTTGATAGCATCGCAGGAGTGGGGTGTATAGGAAGAGAAGTGCACCTTGCCGAGGTCGGGATACACATCCTTGGGATCATCTACATTGATACCGCCAAACATTGCC
This sequence comes from Schizophyllum commune H4-8, assembly GCF_000143185.2. NCBI lineage: Eukaryota > Fungi > Basidiomycota > Agaricomycetes > Agaricales > Schizophyllaceae > Schizophyllum > Schizophyllum commune. The sequence continues at coordinate 1,808,891 of NW_026089548.1, read as the reverse complement.
TTGCGGGCAAGCGCACGGCCCTCGGCGATGACTTTGGCCACTTCCTCACGTGTACCCATCCGAGCACGGTCAAAGATATTGATGATTGCATTAGCTGCAGAGAGCGCGTCATTCTGCGCCGTAGTGTTGCCCGGGAGCGTCTGGGAGAGCTGCGCTATAGTTAGAGAAGGTTTTCGAGGCATAGTAGGGATGAAGGATGAAGACTGGAGGGGAATGGGAAAGGCAGGAGCGAGAGAGAGGCGTAGGGGTGGGGGTGTTGAAGGGAGAGGCGCGTTGCGCGTAGAGGAAGTCGATTTGCAAAGAGAAGACGACCACACACCTGCTTCAGAGCCTCAAAGTCCCACATCAACCTCCAAGCGTCTTCGTTGGGAACGACCAGGTCTGCGCTCGCAAGCGAGAAGTAGCGATTCATGTCGGGCGGCTCGATCGTGTCGCCGTTCCACGGTACGCCAAACATGCCGTTGCACGTCACTTCGACGACGACGGAGTGCGTCCCCTTGTCCCAGGCGGCCTTTGGGATGATGTAGTCGACGCGTCGCGCGCCCTCGCCGCCGCCGGTGATGCCCTGCAGCGGTGTGCCCGCGGGGATCCCGCGCACGTCGCCCTCCGCGGCGAAGATCATCGCCTCGCAGCCAGGGTCAAACTCGAGCTGCACGCGCTCCTCATCGCGCCACTCGGCGGGAAGCGCGATGTCGACGGTGAACCAGTGGTTGCTCCAGCTGGGACCAAGGCGTATGCCCTTCTGCGCGGGCTCAAAGTCGGCGATGTGGGCGAGCGCCTCGGCGTACGACGGCTTGGTGAGTCCGGGTGCGTGCCAGACCTTGATGCGCACGACGTCGTCGCGGTTCGCCTTGTAGAGCGCGCTGGAGAGGTTGTGGGAGGCGTAGTGTCCGCCGGTGAAGTAATCGAGGCGGTTTTGCGTCAGATTCTTGATCCATTTCGCCCCCGCGTCCAGCGACAGGGACGGGTAGTTGGCAGTGGGTGCAGTTGTCGTCATGAGCAGCCCGATGTCTGCGCTGTGCTGCTCGTTATGGTCCTCGTGTGGTCGTCGTCGAGCGCGAGGTCGCCGTCGCCGTGACGTCACGGTGTCTGTGGGGAACCTTCCCCATATGGAATCATGACATTGCGTAAAAGTCACAAGCATCCGGTTGACACAAGCATCTCGTTGGACAGACAGTGCGAACCCTCGTGCAGCGTCCGCCGCCGTATCGAGTGGGGGAGGTTATCCAAAAGCGTTGATTTAAATAAACTTGTTTGGCTGCTAAGGACAATGTATCCCCGCTAGCTCAGTGGTAGAGCGTGTCACTAGTAATGACAAGGTCAGTCGTTCAAGTCGGCTGTGGGGAACTTCTGAAGCATTCAGCGAGTTTCTGCGACCCTTTTTGCGTCTTCAACTTGCGGGAATTCTCGTAGGGCTCCCGTGTTGCTCAACTTTGGACCTGTCGTGATGACATTTCCATCGGCACATACTCGCGCTCGTCGATGGATTGAGCGAGTCCAAAAGCAACCCGAGCCACGGCGATTGTCAAGCTGAAGTCTACAAGGACGATTGCGGGCGACGACTGTGGTGCACACCCAGCTCCATCAAGCCTGACAAGCGCTGCTTCCGCCCTTTATCCCTCCAAGTCGACTTGAGGCATGGCTTGCGCCCTCAGATATACGTCTTCTTCAATCATGCTGAATACAATCACTTCAGTTGGTCGGACGCACCGCGCGCCGACGTGGATTGAAGACAAGACAAGGTGTGCTCTCGTCATGGCCTGCATGTTGTGCTCAGCTCCCGCAATAGGCGTGGAGTTATAAGCCGCTCGACGACGCGGAATTCTTGACGGAGGAAGAAAAACGTATAGCTACCACAGAAGTGAAGGTACTCTACTATCTATCCATTAAACAGCGTAAAGGAGACAGTCTACAGGATCTCTCAAGCGGTGGAAACCCTTATTGACTCATTCTCGCCGCGTCGCTACCCGTTGGCCAATAGCCCGCTGGCCCTCGAGCTCGAACACTCTGGTGTCCTCGTCGCACGCTCAGTGGTAGGGGAGACTCCGCCGCTGATCTCCAGCATACCCCGCATCTACCAATTCCTATCCAATACCATTATGAGCGATGCTGAGCTCATGCAAGCGAGACTGGGTACACTCGAAGCTCTATACTTCTTCGCCATCGAGAAATGCAAGGTGGCTCTGATCCAGCCTGCCCAGACCGAAGAGGCGCTGTCAGATTCGAAGCTACGGCTCTCTCATGCCCGCGCACGCTCCAACGTCTGTCCCCCTATCTCCTAGGCCATAACTGTCGCTTGTCACAGCGAGATTGCGCGGTTGGACGCCATTCCTCGGTCACTCGAATTCTGTTTGTGATGTCGCCCAACTTCAACTTCACGTCATGTGATTGTGCGAACACGGAATATTCCGATCACATCACATCACGGATCCGAACTTCTTCCCTTCACCCCATCCCTCGCATGGTGTTCTCTCCGTACGACCATGATCCAAGGTGAGCTGTCGGTTATAGGACATAGACCTTTATATTTAATGTGTGGTCGAAGCAGGACAGACATGAGGAAGGATGCTTCCTCTGGCGCCTTCACTATCGTCGGACTACTTGTCTTTCTCTTGAGGACAAAAGAGTAGAGTGCCTATGCCAGGGCAGTATGGAGTGAGTTTAATCTCCATCTTACCAACTCCTCTGCACATTGGCGACCATCTGCTTTTCGCATAATCCAGACATGCACTGGCCTGCTACCGACTATCTCCCTCCCGACTGGCGTGGTCCGTTCGTCTCGGGCCATGCTTTGCGCGCAGTGGCACCGGTGACGCCTACAAAAGGTCTGGAGACTGGGTCTGAGGCGGTAAGGACATAGTACATGGGAGACAGACGAGACGGTCGCAGCAGACTCGCCCGCGCCGGGCTTGAGGACGCCGGCGCGGAAGTGGCCGCTGGCGCATCTTCTCTTCCTTCGGCGGTCGCGACGCCTTCGATGCCTACTTCAGTTACCCGCCTGAGCGGGAACAGGAGCACTAACTCGAGATGCGACAAAAGGACGACACCGACAGCGCCGCCGCCGTCCCCTTCTCCGCCCAACTTCTCTGCGCTCTACTGCGATGGTGCAAAGGTCGAAACTTCCGACTTCCAACACTCTTAGGAGGATTTCGACGTTGGCCACCCGACTGCGGTCTCTGACGTCCGTCTCCCGGCCACGACAGTTGGAGACTCGCTGCAATCGACCCCGCTTGTCGATGATGGGGTGCGTGCGAAGGAGGAGAAGGAGTTCGCGCGCGTCAAAGAGCAGCCGCCGGATGTTGGATTGTTATTTGTAAAGCGCGAAGCCTACGCTGCCGTGAAGAACAAGATCAGCGCTCAGGTTAGACACGACTACCGTACGCCTATCACTCGTCATGAAGACGACCCGGCGCAAATGGCGAGTGCAGCGTGGTTACTTCTCATTTATCCTCCCGTTTGAACGAGTGATAAGCTGAATCTTTGCCGCTTGAGTTCCAATATCTACGATTGAGAGATCGAACGAGCTCATCGTCCGATACATGGTACTCTACAGATGCTCGTTCTATGACCCGTGAGCGTGATCTAGCGGGTGTAGCTACAATGTCGTGGTCCGATGTTGTATGCGTTATACATGTGCGTTAGTCGATGTGTGACAGTGATAAGGGGTTTGGGTAACAGAAGCAGTGGCGACAAACGGATCGGTCGATAGGTTGGGATGAGCTGCTCAAGCGCAGCGCATCGCACCACCGCCGGCGGACCGAAGACACGAGGATGTACCATGGACGGTCAGTATGCCCCTATGCGGCGCTCCCGGCTTCAGCCGCATTCACATTGTGAGGAGCAGGCGCGATGCGGTCGAGCACCTTGCGGCAGGCTTCCTCCACGTCTGCGTCGGGATCGCGGTTGCGCTGCGGCGATTGTGAGTGAGGAAGTCCTGCGACTGGATTGACTGGACGAACATGTTCCGAGAGTATGCCCAGTATACGCTTCAACTTCTCCTTGGTTTCGGTGCTCAGGTCTCCGAGCCCAACGGCGTCGATAGCGTTCCCCATTTCGTCGTGAAGACCCTCGTAAAAGGATAGTACGAGCAGTACTTGTGGCTGTAGCATGCACACGCGTGCGGCTACCTCCTTTTGAGGGTTACGCGCACCTGCATCGTTGTGAGTCACCTGTACGTGAGCGGAGATGGCCGCGGGACGCACCATCAGCCCGCTTGCGAGTCCAGCAGTAGAGCTGGCGCAGGCCAGCGCCAATAAAGAGCAAGCCAGACACGTATACTCCTTCGGCGAAGAAGGCGCTCTTGGCCCACACGATGTGCAGAGCCGCGACAATGATGATCGCGTAGACCCATGCAACGACGTAGCACAGGGATGAGCGGAAGGCGATGGAGAAAAGGACGAAGAATGTCTAAAACTCTTTTTCAGAATGCTTGTCGAGGGGTTACCCGAGTTTTGAATAGGACGTACAACGTCGACGTCTCGCCAGATGCACGCTGCCTTGACGAAGTTGGCGTGGAGCTCCTTCAAGAGATTCCTGAGGAGTGCAACTGCGTTGCTGATGAGGAGAGGCAACCTCGCACGGCGACGTGGCTCACCTTCGAGCGTCACGGTGGACTCACAAGGAGACTCCTCGGCCGGAGAGAAATCTTCGTTGATAGCGGTCGAGCTCACGCCCTCGCCCGGCTCCGTGTTAAACGAATCTAGCACAAGGAGTTAGCGGTGAAGAGCCACGGATGGAGGGCGATGAGCCATACGGTGTGTTCCCAAGTCGAAAAAGGGGACTTCAGACGCGAGAGCGTTGGAAGCAGAGCCGGTGTCGCTGGCGTCTGCGCTGTCCGAGGCTGTTCATCATGAGCCAGAGGGCGACTATGCAAAAGGATGGCGACGCACCGGCTGGTGCTCCAGACTGTCCATGACCACTCCATCCATTGTCGAAGCTGAAGGTAGAGGCCTTTTCCGCAATGAGGCGCACGCACACCTCAACAGCATGCAAGCCCTTGAGTAGTTCAGCGAGAACGCGGCTGAATTCCCTGCCCATGACCCTGGCGGCGGTGGAGACAGTCAATAGAGCGGTCCTCATCTTTGGGCGGCGAGCGCACCTGCTGCGAGGCGATGATCCTCCTGGGGGGAAGAGCCCGGCGATTTCCCTCAGCCCTTCCACGATGAGGGCACGCAAGACGGGCAGGTTTCGGGCGACATATTCAAGGTCTTCCGCCGGGGGATCGTAGTCGTCCTCTCCGGGCGGCGGGGAAGGCGCGCGAGCTATCGCCTTGCTGGCTCTTATACCCATGGCGCCGGGCGGCGATTCACGCGGATCTTCGATGGCGGCGAGTGGCGGCGGCGGCCGTGAATAGAGACAAGTGATGTGTTCGCGGGAGGAGAAGGGAGCCGCTGACGCAGCGGCGAGCGAACTCTCACTCGTTTTCGTCAGATCGCGGATGAACCCGACTGGGGAAAAGCTGTAGCAAACTACCGTCACGACGTCACCCTCGGCGTCGCTGGGATGCGGTCTTTTCAGGGGGTCACAAGATTATAACGCAAGCGTCAGGATAACTCAACGATCTGCCGGGCCACACGGGCGGGCCTGTGCCGTATTTCCATGCAGCGACTGGCGGTCAGAAATTGGGGTTCATCGAGGGTGTTATCGACCTGCGTTGGTGGTAGGACCAGGCGTGTGTGACAGGAAGGAGTCAATGAACCAGCTCGACTTGACCATGCCATTCAAAGTCACACCTGCTAGACCTCGGGCTTGAGTTGAGAGCCTGGACCTAAAAGATAGATGAGTGGAGCTATGTAGTCGACGGTCACAGTTACCGAAACGTTCGAAACTCCTCTGCTCCAGCGAATGCGCAGATGGCGAGGATATATGAGGCCAAAGAGAGCGCACGGCGGTGCGCGATGCGCAGCCCGAGTACAAAGTTTGGCGGAGTTCCCGCAAGAAGCACTCCAGCCACTGACTTACGCTTCTGTAGGAGAGACGCTCAAGTCGATGCTGCAAGATGTCTTTAGCTGAAAGCATAGAACTCGGGAATCACCATCGTTCATGCTTACCGACCAATATAGATTATTTAGCGGGTATTTGTCATGCCCCTTCCTCCTCCGAGCGGCGCGTTACTTAGGAATCGTTTCTTATCCAGGTATGACCTGCGCCAGAGATTCATTGTATTTCGACAGCTTTCAGGGAAAGCGTCATTGTTCCGGTAACGGCCCAAAGGCGAGTACAGGCAGCCGTGTAATACACGACTCGCGGGAGAACGTTTACTCACGTCCTCGTGGAAGCCATTAGCATGTGGACTGGGAGCCTGTCGTCGATTCGTACTCACAAACAGTGCCACGCTCATTTAAGCCCCTACAGGAGCGCGTAAATCCAGGTTCCGGTGACGCCGCGGAGTCAATATAGCGGTAGATCATCAGTGTAATGAATCAAGCTCGAATGAATACAGCCCGAAATCCGGGGCCGCAGAAGTCGACGAGAACAGTTGCTTTATGGCCGCCTTGTGTCCGCCCGACGCGTGGGCCGGTGGATAACGAAAAATGAAATTCCTCAGCACCGCGTATCTTCAGCGCTGCTACAATAGAGCTGAATCCCCCGCAGAGGCTCGCAGGAGAGGCAGAATTTGGGATGATGGATGCAGTCAAGTCTGGCGAACGAATTCGACTTCGGCTTGCTGATCCGGCAGGCGCCGGAGGTCAATAAGCGCAAATAGCAACGTGACTTCGGCAACTTCCATCTTCCCAAGATGCTGGCCAACATTCGGGCTGTCTCCGACGTCCACGGCTGTAGCCATGCTGTGTCTATCTAATTGAGTATGAGACTCTACCCAAGCAGTGGAATCCCGGAAGTGTCCTGATACCGGCAAGTGGCGCTTCTCGTCAGGAACCTCTCCCTTCCACAGCTACGACCAGTTCCTTATACCGAGGTCAGGAGGAGGTCTTCCTCCTCGTAGACTACAGTAAGCTCGCGCTTTCACTCTCGTCTGTCCCCCGACTGATACTCGACGTGCGACTAGGTGGCGCGCAAGAGCTTGTCATCGCGTTTTCTCAGACGCAAAGAGCTCCCACTTCGACCATCTGGAACATTCACCTGCTACATTAATTTAGTTGGTACTCTTCTCCAAATCACTTGCGGCGAATTGCGCAAGCGGTCGACTTTGTTCGAAGACAACGAGACAGTCACGGGTCTACTGAAGCTGTTTGCCGTTCAGCGTACGTTCTCCCTTCAACCCCAACGTCGTATGCTAACCACTCCCCCAGCATTGGACACCCTCATCAGTCATGGGGAATCGACCGGTCGCGAGGGCCTGCCCCGCAGTATCTTGCTATCCACAACGGTCGGAAGGCTCCTCATCGGTGTGTGCACCGTCCAGCGTATCTAGCAAGGCCGCTCACGATATGCTCAGGATTCAAGATGGCGCCGAAAGACCTGGCGACGACGAGACTAATCATCTACATTTTCTTGCGCACGTTCGAATATTTTCTTTGTTCGCCGGGGACCGCGCATATTCTCAAGATCCACATGTCGCTCACCGCCGACGTTGTTCTCCTCGTCAGCAAACCCCTGGACGCCGGCATCATCTCGTCGACCTACGAGCCTTCCAACCCCCTGACCGGAAGTCCTGCGTATACATCTCGTCGGCGCTACGAGGGCACGCTGAAGGAGGCGGGATGATTTGGTACGTCTGAAGATTTATGACCTTGATTTCTTCGTCGGGGCCACACCTTCACAGCTCCGTCTGGTACTCGTGCCCAAAGTCGAGTCATCCGCTCATCGGTTCCTGGTGCATCCTGAGCGCCTCACGATTTCTCCGTCGCCGGTCAAGAACGACCATACGATGGGCCTGTTGTCGATCGTACCGACTGCCGATAGGCGAGCGCCATGCGCACGATGACGCGGTGAGTGCTCTGGTAACTTGAGAGCTCGGTGATCGTTCAGCCTACGTCACCGTAGACGAACACGAGGGCGCACTTCCCCTGTTAACTCGAACCTACACGAGTGAGGTATCTATGATCGACACTACGACATGACAACCGCGATTTCTGATGTACATTCATCCAGTCTTTCCTGAGAGACATAACGATACAGGCCATAATCCCCACAAGTACGCGAGGCATGACGGATCTTCATTGTCCTTGTGTACTAACGGTTTTCTAGGGAGACGATGCTCAATTACCACCAGGGCGACGGAGGATGTACAGGATGTGCCTTCACGCGACAACAGGCGACGCCTCCTGGCGGAGAGCCGAGCGGTTCCGCTGAGACAGATGGCTGGCCCGTCAGCGTCAGTGACGTTCATGTCGTTGGGCGATCAACGGCTTCCTCGGCCTCGCGAAAGCGGGCCATGGGGTCCTACAACAGACTTCAGCACAAGGAAGGCGGGCGGTGAGCAGCGTACGCACGACACTGAGCAACATCTGGAGGTCCAGCCGCACCTTCCCCTCCTCCTCCCAATCTAGCGCTGGGCCCGTGCAACGGCAAGCGTCCACGACGCTCTGCAACCGGCGGAGGAGACCGCTACACCATGCGCCAAAATGGGCGAACCGGGCGCAGAAGTCGCGGCTGAGGTCCATGATCGCCTCGTCCGCGGGCGACCGGGCCCTGCGAGGGATGAGGGAGGAGAGGGTGGCGACAATGCGGGGGACGCCGTGTAGATGCTGGCAGAGGAGGCTTCGGGGACCCGTCGGCGTGCAGATATGCTTGAGGGGATATGATCAGCGCGCGCGCGTCAACAGGGGGATTGAGCGTACCCATCGAAGGTTTTCGAAGTCGTACTTCACGGTCTTGAACAACTTGCGCAGTTCCACGAGGAGGTCGTCCATTCTCATGCCTGAGCATCGCGGGGTCAAGGTCGGGCTCCCGAGTGTGCAGGTTGGAAGGAAGGGTCTCACCGTCGATGTTCGTGTCGCCAGTGATTTTTGAGGGATCTTGTGCAAGCGCGCGCGTCAGATGATGGAATTCCGAGGGGAACAATTGTGACCCACTATGCGGAGCGCTGATACCCTGCGCCTGACTATCGCGAAGCCAGGCGACGAAGATATCGAGCGTCTCAAGGATCGGGATTAGATGCTTAGACGCTTCCCGCAGCGGTTCCAGGATCCTCGTCGCGCAACTTTGTACCGGGCGACCGTCGTCAGCGCGACATTTCACTGCAGGCGTACGGATGACGCACCTTGAGCGAGGCGCTGCTGTCAAGCCCGCCAGGATGGACACCATAATCCTAGCTAGATCCCTTACACTGGACGCGAGGTCGTCGGAACACGTTATCCCCTTGCGCCGCTTCTGCTCCATGCTCGAGGTCGCTGTGGACAGCGAATAGAAGTCTTGGGGCCTGGGTAGCGTCGATATCGACCGAGCACGAGCTGTCCCAGAGAGGGGCGGGAGACTAGACCTGAGATGATGAGGGGGTGAAGAAAGAGCGAGAAATGGTTTGCACGGTGAAGATTTTAATCCCGGGTCGCCGTCCCCACCATGGACCGTGCACGTGTACTGCACGCTCCTGGCGTACCGCAGCGCTCGCGAGTCGGTACAGCCCTCCCGCCATCGTGCAAGGCAATTAGAAATTATCAAGGACGTTCGCGATCCAAGGAGAGCTACAACGGTGAGAAGTCAAAAAAAGAGAAACATTTGAACAAACCGACGTGCATTCACACCTTCAGGTCCCAGTCGGATCTATGCAACGAACGCCACTATCCCGCAAAACCGAACTCGCTAGCATAGCAACAGGCGCTTATCGCGACCAATTGAATGTGAAGCGGGTCTTGAGAACCATCGGGTCACTTGATCAGCACAGAATGGGCTCTGATCTCCATGATCCAACGGCTAGAATATTTGCTTTGCAATACCGGCTGTTGATTGAGAACATCGATGCTCTCCCTGACTAGCAGAATAATGCAGATTGTCTCCCTTGAGCGATCCTCCGCGGATGTTGTTCAATCGAGTCTAAATCAGCCAGAGGAATACGCATCTCTCAAGCGCGACATTATCCGAGGTCGAAGTCGCATGCGCAATACCGAGTCGAAAGGATGATAAGGATTTTGAAGGTAGGAACTGGCGTGTGAAAGGTGAGTGAACTGACGAGTATTCTGCAGCGCACCTCAATGAGCGAACTGTCGCCTTGCTCGCGCAGGGGTCTTGACATGCGTCATCCGGGTCGAGATAAGAAAACTAGTTTTCAGCGTAGCGACCAGCTTCCGCGCGTGTGAGAGCCACCCGACTAGCGTTGCAATCCAAACAGAGAGAGTGCCGAGGGAGAGAGGCCAAGCCGATTATGCGTCTTGACACCTAGAGCTCCAGGAAAAGAAGTGGAGGAAAGGATGAACGGAGAGGATTGTGTAGTTATGAGTACGACAACACAACAGGGGACACTTAGCGGGATAATAGTGTTTTGCGCGTGTAAGTCAAAGGCTGTCTCGGGAGTCTACTGGTCGAGGTGTTGCTCTTTGGGCTTTGCTCTGCTCAGGACCTGTACTTGATGGGGGAAAGCCAGGGGAAGTTGGGTTACCCGCGCCACGAGGCAGCAGGGATAGCAGCGCCATCGTCCGAAGGCTGATGTGCGCGCTCAAGAAACTACAAATAATCGGCAAATATAGTCTCTGAGGTGCATTCCCGCGCAATGGGGCGACGGTAATATAAGACCCTCAAAAACTAAAAGCACCGCGCCCATACCAGAGGTCGCGATAGGCGTTGTGGGTAAGCAGAAGAGTGTCTTAAGTCGGAGCTCGCTCTCGAGCGCCAGCTGCAAATTCCAAGCACCAGAGAAGTCGAAATGTGTAGTTCGGGCAACCAAGAGCCCATTCCCACCCTGCGAAATCTTCATGCATCAGCGTTTTCGAGGAACGTGCACCGCGCGTAGCACTAGCGGGACAACCCTGACTTCGGCTTGAGTGAATTTGCCGGTGGCCATTGTGCAACCATGATGCAAGCCGTACTCTTGAAGAGCTTCAGCAATGCCATATATATGAGGCTGTGAGGGCAGAAAAAGCGTAGCTGATGCACGAGAGGGAAGGTGGTGGCGAGAGGAAAGTTCGGTGATGTCCAAATATGGCAGTCGCGATCAGTCGCCGGCGACGCGTGCCGGTGCTGAGTTTCTTGGGACTCGAGCCTGTACCAGGTGAGAAAAACTTCTGTACAATATTATACATATCAAGTAGTTGTGTGGCAAAAGGAGCCTGCTGGTGTGACGGGCAGCCCTCGTTTTTATTACGAATGAGCACAGGTCCCACGGTCACGAGTCAAACCGTGCGAAACCGTCCAACCCACGCGTGGCGTAAGTCATGATTCCACCAGCACACTGGCTGCAGAGGCGCTAAGCTCGACCTATATCAGGGAACATATCCTCACGGTCGGCGCCGGGACACACTCCCGTCCCCATGTCTCGGCCCAGGCGCACTTCGCACTCGCCCTTTGCGGAAGATGGATCCTTGGCTTTAAGGACAAAGATCCGCGACGGAGGCAGAATTCCGCCGAAGAGCATGCACTGCGGACACTGGTCCAGGTGATGAGTGAGTGGTGAGGCCATATGGTCGACTGCCAAGCTCCTAAGTACATAGATGTAGTGCGGAATCATGTCGGCATGGACGAAGGTCGGCATTGTATGTAAATAGCTGTACGAGTGTACGCCACGCTCCTTCCACCTCATTCGAAGGCGCGTCAATTTGTTAACTACTACCTTCTGACTCTTCTGTCATTGAATGAGAACTATGCGTGTACGTATTTGAGAAGCCATGTCTCCCCGATGACATGGAAGTACATCGGTGCACGTTGGCGTAACACGGTATATTACCTGACTGGGGCGCAGTGCGGAAGACAGGCACCTGTACGAGGCTGAATCTACGCGTGATTTTCAGCGAAGTCCTACCTCCTGCCTCCCCCCAGTGGGCGCACTTGAAAGATATACAGCTCTTCTACAATCGCAGACGACTACATGGATGAAGACTGGCAAGTATCGGGCTTCATCGGTATAGAAGGGTGGCAGGACGGTTATGTAATCAGTGGGCTACAGGAGAAGTACGGTATCGCCAAGTGTGTGAAGGAGTAAGGGATTGAATTACGTCGTGTACAGTGTTCGGAGTTGTAGCCCACTGTATCCGCAAAGCACGAAAGCAAGGCTGGGCCAACGCCCGAGTCACGTTGAAGAAAAGACTAAGAAAGCATTCCAAACCACCATATATTGAGAATTTCTTGTGGGAGATAAGTTTCTATATAACGCTACGGATGGCGTAAGCGTACCAGAATCACACTGATGGGCCTCCCCATTGCACCTCGAATTTGTTCGCACGTATCCGCCGTGCAAAGAAGAGCCCTTGCGTTACAACCCTGACAGGAGGTATCAGCTGGGAGATCAGAAGCGCTGAGGGACGTACTAGGACACGGCTCCTCCGCGAGTTTTCCGATGAAATCGGCGGTCTCTTTTGCGGTGCGCGCGTGCGAGTATAGCACCCATGCCTCCTGCTTGATGAAAACACTGATCTCGCTACGCATCGTCTCCTGCGCCCCTCTGATAGTCACAAGCTGAGCGATAGAGAACTTCTGCCGGAGTTCCACGACGCAGTCTCTCAAGTGGACGGTCAGAGCGACTATGGATTGCAGATCAGTGCGGACTCCTCGGATGGCAGGAGGGACCGTCGTGCGCGCAACCTCTCGATGGCTCCAGTCTGATCCGAGGAGAAATACGAGAAGGGTCTGGATGATGCGAGGGTAGGATAGCGTACGGATGGCTTCTTTCTCGAAGAACGCTAGAGAGTCTTGCGCCTGAGAGCCTTCTTCGACCGCGCGCCCGAGTAGGCGCAGAAGAGCGTGATGAGCCTGGTGAACGGTAGACATCAACGCCTCGGGATCTTGCTGAGATACAACGAGGTCCCGGATATTGTTTGTCATGTCGTATAGCGCCGTCATGATGGTACTGATCAGAAGGGCGTATTTGGCGAGGAGAGCAATCTGGCTTCGAGCATGCTTGCTGAGCGAGGTCTGAGATGGTACCTTGTCCAGAGTACGCTGAATGCGCAGACAAGCCATGTCGAAGCCGCTAACACAACGGCACATGTCTTGGGCGAGGGGCATTGGAATCTGATGACATAGCGCCTTCTTGTCCGTCCGTCAAGATTTTCAAAAGAAGAGCTTGATAACGCGTACCGAATGACCTTCACTATCCTGCATGAAGCCAAGATCGCAACGAGGATCGACCTAAATCTAAGACATTCCTGGTGTGAGCAGACCATTCGCATGGGTTTGGGAGGATACATACCGTGCTCGAAGTCTGGTGCGCGATGCCGCGGAGGTACCGTGAAGAGACTTGAAAGCGCGCGCGAGAACGGTTGACAGGCAGGGCTTCTTATAAGTGGAAAACGGGTCGGCCCCGTTACTTCGGTTCTTCACAGTCGCTGTACAACCCGTTAGCCATTCAGCTGCAGTGCCGGAACGTGGTAAGGAGCTCGATTTACATTCAGAGATCATCGCTTATGGGGAAGTCTAATACGGCTGTACTAGGATTACATCATCGCAGTACACGCGAAGCCTATGAAGGTGTACGTGATCTCCGCGGAGATACACACGAAGGTGAACTTTTGGCAGGACTCGGAGGATGGAATCGACGCTCCCCGTTGTGAGCTTAACCTTCATTGATGAGTGCGAGATGGAGAGCATAAATGTCGTTCGGCGAAGAACTATAATGCATAGCTTATGACGGTGCGCGATGTACGAGCAGATCTTGAAGATGGACGACTCGGATCTATCTGAAGGTACGTGCATCTTTGAGGCCGGCTTTAGTTCCCAGTTGTAGGTATGGCATACAATGAGACAGTTCGTGCTTCAATCTAAACGAGACGCGTCTGCCATGAGCTTTCACACTGGCGTCGACTCAGGTGTGCTTCCTCGCTCGTGATCTTCTCGACCGGCCAGCTGCATCTCGCGCGCATTCTGAACGGATGTTAAGCGGGTTATGCGAACAACACGAGGCTCTGCGCACCGTTGCATCCATCGATGCTTCTCCAGATCTGAGTGGTGCCCGCCGTCCTCCGACAGTCAACAGCACTCTCGTGCATTCCTCTCGAACGTGCACGGTGGGCGCGGATGGAACCTGAGTACGCAAACTCAGTATCATCATCGACGATGCTAGCAGATGCGTACGCGAGGGTCGAACCGATCGAATGCGCGCAAAATATTCGTCTTTGTCGCGGGGTCGAGTGCGTTGGAGCCACGCGCGTCAATGGCGCGGTTCAGGACATTTTTGAACTCGTTGTATAGGTCGATATGGAAGAGAACGGCGTCGGTAAGGGCTTGAACAGCTTTGACGGCCGCCTTGTTGACATTGTAGGTGCTTGTCGGGTCTACGCGTCATAGCATCAGTGACTACCAGTGTACGAACAACAGAAGCTCACCTAGAATTCCATGGTCGATAACATTTTGCGCCGAGTCCAGTGCCACCGTGACAGCTATCAGCGCGGAAGCTGCAGGGTTACCCAACTGACTATTTAGACGGCCCAGTCCAGTCGTTATAGTCGAGAAAGCCTTGATGATGACGGAGATTTTGGGGAGATTTTCACGCAATCTGCGTGTGATAGTGCCCAAGACACCGTCCGTACTAAAGGCCTTGAGTGATGCAAATGAATATAATGTCGTCTCCCGACGCGGGTCGTTGCCGAGCTCACCGTAGGCAACGACAGAAAGCTGTCGCGCGTGTCATTCAGCTTCGATCCACAGTCCTTGAGAAGTCTCTTGATAGTAGCAACTATAGAGATAATAAGCGCATATACTCGGGTGGACAATGGGAAAGACGGAGCGTACTGTCGAGGGATGTGTCGTCCTTCAGTAGCTCTTCGAGATTTGGTGCCCCAAACGCTATCGAGAGTTGTTAGATCAAGGAGGGCCATACATGTCATGATAACTTACCCGCGCTTGACTCGCTCGTGATAGGCTGGCGGTAGTTCGTGCTGGTGAATAGCTCGTCCATGATGCGCTCGACGTCGATCAAATCGAGCAGAGGCTTCTTGACCACCTCAGCCAGTTTTCTGGTCCTGTCCATGTTGCGGGTCAGTGACAATAATGACAGGAGCGGAATGGACGGACGACTTGTCTCCGACTGGGCCAACTTGATCAAAGACCTCGAGGACGAGGTCGAGACCCCTTTTGACGTCGATACACGTGTCGTGGAAGGTGGCGATAGGTGTATCGGCGTCGAAGTTCACAACCACATGGCTAGCGCGCGAGTCAGCCAGCGCACTCGAAAGCGTCAGAGATGATACGAACCAATGTTGACGGGAGGATCTGGTACTGAGCTCCATTACAGACGTATTGGCGGCAAGGTCATTACTGTCGTGCGACGGAGGGGCAGCCATAGCGGATATACGACGGAACAGGACACTAGCAGGTTCAGTCGCGGGAGTGACGAAGTAGGTGGCATACATATATGGCAACGAATATAGGGTTCACCAACTCGGGAGGTCTCATAGAGAAGCAATAGGGCAGGCGGCCGCTGTCCCTCATGTGCGTCAGACCTCCGAGTACGGTCCTCCCAGCTGATGAACAGCAAAGGTCTCCTCAATGCTGGGGATCCATGAGAGCGAGTTGAGCTTACCTTATGGGTCCTATAGGAAGCAAAGGGCAAGCTTCGGTATTCTGGGCTTAGAAGTCGATGGGTGCAGAAGTCATGCCGCTGAGGGGCCACACGCGTACTGCAGGAGCGATGAGTAGGGGATCATGAATTCTCCTGAATATAGAGATTCCTTACTGAACTGGATGAGCTTCTCTGCGGCAACTAGCCAGTCCTGAGTCTCTCCTACAGAGGCGAGGCTTCCAAAAGCCGCTATATGACAGACAATGAGATGAGAAATCAACACCAGCCTGTCGAGGGACCCCTTGCACGCGCCACTTCGCTACACAAAGCGGGAGTCTGAGCTCCACCTGTACTAGCCATCTCCCATACTTTACACTGACCAGTAGGTACAATGCGCGCCTGACGTACCCGGGATGATACTGGAACGCGAGGTCGCGTTCGCGTGCCGGATTGGGCGTACTAGCACAGGGGAAAGCCCCCGGAGTAGTGGGCCATACGTACAGCTAGTGACGCTAGTGTCGAGCTTTCTTTTCCGAAAACTCTCGAGTGCTATGTCCCATTTCGAGGCAAGCTGAGCCGCATCGTTGTCCGAACATCGGGCCTGAGCGGGGTCGCAGTAGTAGCAGTAAGCATAACTTTGCCGCTAGCTAAGGGAACAGACGGTGTCGAGATTATCACATGACTGCAATGTAGGGCTCGGCGCATGCAAGGACTCTGCAAGCGCGATGTAATCTGAAGCCCTAGGTCAAGGATCAAGACGAGATCGAACGCCGCTTTGAAGGCCCACGTGTGGTTCGGCAGTAACCGCGGCGGCGAAAGATGTCATCGCTAGCGTGCCACGTGGACTTTATGGCCAGGAACGAAGCAGTTTCTCAATCCATCTCTTCTTTTCTCCTTTCTCGTGTTCTCGTACAGGCTAGCTAGTACGGTATCCTAGTATCATAAGGAGTATTACCCTCGCCTCAAGGTTCAAGGCGTCGAAGTAGCTTCGCCGCCTCAAGTAGGTCAGCCACCTAACTAATGGCGTCTGCGGCGCACTGAGGTCGATGGCGCGGATGGATTGTGGCCCGAGAGTTCGGCGCAAATGCCTATTTCGATGAAGTCCTGGTAACAACGTGGTGCGGATACTTGTCGACGGGCTTCCTGGTTGCACGACTGATGACATTGGAGCTCCTAGGAGTCCGTTCAAGTACTCAGAACATGATATGAAACCGTCTTAACGACTCAACGTGTCCCCTTAGCGGTCAATGCGCCAAAGGTGTGCATTCGGCGGCAATTCAAGGGCGCCGTCGTTATGAAATTACATGTTGGTAAGAGAACACGCGCCCTCTCTGCCACAGAGCTTACCTCAATCGTAGATCGCCTCAGAAGAGATCCTCTTTAAAGCCCCTCCGCTCATTCTCCTGGCGGTTTGCATGGTAGACATGGACCTGAGGTGCAGCACGGTGCGAACCGCGCTGCAAGACGCGTACTCACTGGGACAAACACCCGTCGGCGTCGGCGTTCAAGCCAACGCCGAAGGGATGATTGATGCGCGCGCCTGGCGCTTGCAGTTGAAAAGAGCGTTGATAGAAAAGGTTCCCGGTGCATGTCTCAATCCAAGAAATACAAGCGATAACTAACAGGATACAAATCACCATAGCGCGACACGACTCCGGCGGTTGTTTTCCAGCCCCCATAGACGCGCAAGAGATACTATGATGGTAGAGTCCTGTAAAACGGTCAGAGAAAACTAGTGAGCAGCGAGAGATACTCGCCAGTCATGATCAGAAAGTCAGCCGCTCGCGCTTGAAATCATTGCATCACTTCGTGAAGTTCAGCCTGAGAAGATCTATTAACAAAATCAACTCACCAAGGCGGTCGATTTCCTTGTTGCCAGGTCCCTGATATAGTCCGCAGTCTCTCGTGCTCTCCGTCTCAGCGAGTATAACTCCCATGCGATCTGCTTCGCCAGCGATGCTACTTGCATTCGCCTATCTTGAGGCATGTTGGCGATGTCGGCGAGGATAGAAACAGAGATGCCAAGTTGAGGATCGCTCGCGCAGCCCTTCAAGCGCACGACCAAAGCGACGATGGCCTGAACATTCGCAAAGATCGCCTTGATAGTTTTTGGGACGCTTCTGAGTGCGAGTCCCCGCGTATTCCAGTCCAGTCCAAGGAGGCGGATGATGAAGTGGATACCAGGCGGATAAGACAAGTCCTTGATTATGTGGCGCTCGAGAGCCGATAGAGCGTCTAACACATGGCAACCAGCCGTCACCGCGCGTGTCAAGCTCACAACGGTGGATTCGCGATTGTAGCGAAGGACGGTACATGTCTTCGCGCTATCCCATTCCCCATCGATGAACTGCCGAAGAGCTCCAAGCGCGTCGAATTGAAAGGAGAAGATGTCGACGAGGAGGGAAGTATAATCGCTGAGGACGATGATCAATTCACGAGTATGCACGACAAGGATTGTCCGCTGGAGGTTTTCGAGGGGGCGTATGATCCGATTGCACTCCATATCGAAGGTGTTGATGTAGATGCATAGTTGTCGGTCGAGCTCAATGACCTCGAGCAATACCTTTCGGAAAAGTCAGAGAAGTGGGCGTTCGAAGGAGATCATACACGTACCGCAGAATTCGGCACTTCATGCATTCCACTGCAGCCTTTCTGCGTGGTCTTCACTGGCTGATAGACCCGTGTAGCCAACGGCGATGGCGACGTGAACAACACGAGTGCGACTACAGGGAACGATGGGAGTAAGATCCATAGACGAGGATGAGAAAGAAGCATAGGCAGCGCATCGGTCGCCCGGGGTCTTCTCCTTAATGGAGTAAGATTCAGGGGACCCTATGGAGTCATCGACATGGGCTCACCGCGCCGCTGACTCTACATTCAGGACTCTTCTCGCAAGGCGCCTTGAGGATATCACCCGCCGAAGCTATGAATACTATCGGTACGGATCTGGAGGTGCATGCTGACGCATGCCCACCCTCCAAGCCCACGGTGTTTCACCGCTTTCCAGATCGAAATTGTGGCTGAGAAAACGACTTGATGCAAAGGACATGAGAAGTCTGAACCATCCGATGAAGACGGTATCACGTACGGATACCGTAGAAGCACCGGCAGGCTGCTTTCGTCAGCGCAGCGAGGGAAACTGCAGCCCAGGGCCGTTAGACCGGGAGATCGGAACTCTAGCTTTCGCGGGGCCGAAGCAAAGGCTTCGAAAAGCTTGTATCACTTCGGCAAGTATGCGACGGGAAAGAGAACCTGCAGCATAACGAGAATGGGCGCTCATGTCCACCATCAGCGCGAGTGGGGTCAGATGGACGCCGAGACTGCAGGCGTCCATTCACCGGATACGCGCACTCCCGGATGGAAGGGAGCTTCCCACGTTGGATCTTTTCGCTGGGTCCCTCAATCATGGCAGGCGACGTTCTGATGATAGTAAATATTAGCACGTAATCGGGAAAGGACTCACCGACAAATGGGACAAGAAGCGCGGTCCAAGAGCGCTCATGCCTCGAGAGCATGCTTTGAGACTCGTCCAATACCTCCTTTGACTCATGGGATCAAGGCGAAGGCTCAGAAGTCACGCTTGGGACGTCGGGCTTCGCGCGTCTTGCATAAACCTTGCATGAGACCAGGTGCTCGGGCTCAAAATCCAGGTCGCCGATCATAGGATGAGTTCGGATTGAGTGGACTGGCGATATTGACCCACGACACAAGTAGGCTGAGGTGGGTATTTTCACGGCCATCGCCGCTCATATTCACGGATGGTCGCGTTATCCGGCCTGAGTACTTCGATCTTCGCTCACGGAGATTCGCTGCTACGTGGTTGGAGGAGGGCAGAGGCAGAGTAATGCAGAGGATTAAGAGCAGTGCAGTGATACACACGCATTACCAGTCTGAATCATGGAAATATATTAGCGCGCTGACGAAGGGAGGGGTAGACATTATGGAAAGCTTACGCACCTATACATCGGATCAAGCAGCGTCCTTTCACATGAAAAGGTACTAATACGTTCGCAGTGCTACTTTGGACAGCGAGAAGACAGGAAATGTAGTCAAAGCGTGCGCGCTGATGATGGCCAAGGTCAACCCGCGCGACGTGTGACGGGACTCACGTGGGAAGCTCGTGTCATGCGGCGTTTGCCGCAATGGACCCACAAGAGGCGATACGGCCCATCTGCGTCGTGATCTGCTTGTATCAGGGAAAATGGGTATCATTCGGACTCGGGATGGTCGACCATGGCTCAGTCATAATATGTTACACCGTGTGTCAGGACATGCTCAATGTTTATGCCCAGAGAGAGTAGCCAAGGACTCGGAACTCGCTCACGGAGAGGACGCGGAGCCCTGTGGAGTATGGTGAGATCCACTTCTGTTACATATTTCCACAGTCAGGCCTACAACATAATCTTACAGCTCACATCCAGCGTACATCTTCGACTCCAAGCCCCTCCACCTCAATCGTTGTACTGCTTCGGCCCACTGCCCGAGTCGCCCGCCACCCCATTCGACAACTGCAGGTCGACAAGGCGATCCTTCGCCTGCCGGCCCGTCTGCTTCTCGAACTCCTCGACCGAGAGCGGGCGCTCGCCGTGCGGCGTTGCGCGCAGGGCATGGCGACGCGCCGGCCAGAAGTCGAACGTCGCGCTGTGGTTGACGACCTACAAGGGAGGTCGAATCAGCGTTGTTCATCGACGGAGAAGCATTGGTCATCGACGGAGGACAGAAGGATGCAAGGATGAGATGAAAAACACGCACCCTGTTGTCCCAGATCGCAATCGAGTTCGGCTTCCAGTGGAAACGCGCCTGAAAGTCGGGGTTCTCGGCGAACTGGTGGAAGAGGAACTGGAGGATGGCGTCCGATTCCGCCTTCGGGACGCCGATGATGCGGCGAGTGAAGCCTGCGAGGAGGTCGAGTTAGCTGATATGGTCATCTCGGGGAGCGAAGGTTGACTGGATGAGCGAGATGAAGAGACGAATGAAGAAATGAAGGTAACAATGGAGGAGATGGGCAAGCGGCATGAAGCCTCACCATGGTTCACGTAGACGCTCTTCCACCCGGTGACAGGATGCACGCGGACGACGGGGTGGATGGTCTCAATGGGGTCGCGGCGGACGGGCAAGCCCGCAGCACGAGCTCCATCGGCCTGAGCGACAGCGCTGTGCAGCGCAGTGAGGCCCTCGAGGTACTTCTGGAAGCCCGGGCTCAAGGAGGAGTAGACGGCGTAGCTAAAAATCTCCATGAGCTCCTCATGGTAGCGGAAGACACCAAACAACTCACCCCGAGCTCCAGTGCGTGTCGCCGCCGTACTCCGGGCCGCTGATGACCTTGAGCGAGGTCGTGCTTGGGGGCTGACGCTCGTAGGAGACATCGGAGTGCCAG
The DNA here is from genome assembly GCF_000143185.2 of Schizophyllum commune H4-8. NCBI lineage: Eukaryota > Fungi > Basidiomycota > Agaricomycetes > Agaricales > Schizophyllaceae > Schizophyllum > Schizophyllum commune. Next base: position 1,787,967 of record NW_026089548.1, on the reverse strand, counting down.
AGTTGCAGCTTCGAGAACGCCTGCGGGTCGGGACGGCGGCTGTGGTCGTTGTAGACGACTGGGACGAGGTGAGATGTACTGTGCGGACATAGAAGGGGCTCCTCACCATGCACTTCCTCCAGTCCGTTGCGGGGAATGGGGGTGGTTGCATGCTTATGCAGCTTGCCCCAGTAGCGCGCGAGGTCGAGCTGGCCGTGAACGTCGATCTCTTGGTCGCGGAAGACTGCAGCTGCTGAGTACAATGTCTGAATGGCAAACGGAAGAAGCTCACAAACAACGCCGCGCTCCGCGACAAGGAGAGCACTTGATGGCTTTAGTGGTCACGACTAAGACTGAAGGGATGGGCACGTACAGTTCATCCTTCTGCGTGTCGCTCAACTGGCGCAGGTCAATGCCCTTGAGAACCGTACCAATCGCTGGCGTAAGGTGCTTGACCTTCGACGCCGCGCTCAGCAGGTTCTTCTTCGACGGGTCCGCTCGCAATGCGCGATCCGTGACGGCGAAGTCCTCGAGAGGATCCCAGTGGACCTTCGGGAAGTAAGGCTAAAGCTTGTCAGAACCGACGCGTTGAATGATCACGATGAGAAGACACACCTTGAACTCCGCGTATGGGTAGTCATCGTCCTTATCGTCCGACTCCAGAGTCGGCGTGTAGAAGGGGTTGATGAGCGCCTGCGCCTCTGCCTTGCGCTGGGCGATACCGTTAGAGGTCGCCGTCGTCGAGGGCGCAGAGTCGGTTGTAGCGACAGGGGCCATAGTGGATAGGATGTTCCTGCTAGGCGAGGAGATCAAGAGCGCTTCCGGCGTCGAGAGATCCACCCTTTGCCCGGCAAGCGCCCATATAAGCGATCTGCGCTCCAATAGACACGCAATCGGCAGTCGCGAGACTGGAGGTTCGAATCGCGCAAGCTATCACGGTACTGGGACCCGTGCTATAGCGCTCTATCGCGCTTTCATTGCCGCACACGCGAACGGTCCCTTCTTTTCCCTCGCAGCGCTTATTGTAGGACGCCGAGTGAAAACCTGACAAAGACGGCGTACGGAGGGCCGCCGCAGGTAGCTGATAGTTGGCGTTGCAGTCGTCGGCGGCTAGGTTCGGGTCATTCTGCGATTCAGTTTTTCTGGGCCTCCTCGTCAGCTGCCGGAAAGCGACAGAACGCGCCATGATGACGAGTGGGAAATCGGGGAGATAAGCGGGCCCGCAAACATTGTTCCCAGTAAAGAATGACTTTGTATGAAGAATGGTGAACTCGACAGGGACATTCGGGGCGATGGCGCGAGGGGGAGCTGCGCGCACATCATGGTGGTTTGTGGCGAAGAGGCTACTTCGGCCGATCGTCGGATTTGGCGATTCGGCAAGTTCCGAAATGGGACCCACAAATCGAGGCGCGAGGCGTCAAGAGATACAAGACTATATTCACGATAATGAGTTATAGGGTATGTGTCTGACAAGAACATGTCATCTGGGTCTATCTCATCGACGCCTCACACGACTGGAGCGATCTGTACAACCCGACAGTCCACCCACAATGCGCAATACCCGAGCGGACTCCAGGTGAGCCGTAGCCGGCGGCGCTGAGGCTTTCGATAAAGGGGGACGCCAGGAGTCTGTACGCGGCGGGGCGAAAGGCTGTGAGTATGATGCCTTTGGTACGTCCTCAGGCAGTTGGCTAGAGTACCACCGTGCCGAACTAGGCTTGGGATGGAAATTTCCATATTCCCATGGTCTGGGATTATACGCAGGCGCATAGGGATTCAACGGCGCGGAAGGGCCCTGAACATAACGATCAGCCCGTGTCACTGTCAACAAGGCATGTAAGCCATACCTGTACTTCCTTGCGCTGATAGGTTAGCGGTGAGGATTGGGCAGGCTCGCGTTGGAACGTAGGCCGCGCAGCTTGAGCAAAACTCGGCCATGTTTTGATCGCAGGTTGTTGCTTCTTCGTCGTCCCTGCTGGCCTCGCCACCTCTACAGTCGTCCGGCGCAGCTCCGGAAACGCTTTGCTTCCAAGAGAAGTCGTGATTGTAGTCCCCTCGCTCGAATAGCTGAAGTTCTCCGAGTACACGTTCGCGCTCGCGGCCCGAGCAGCGCGGCCTCGCGCCGGGGAAAACCCAGGCAGCGCAGCCGAGCCAGCCGCTACATCTCTCCATGAGACCCAGCACAGCGGTAGCGTACGTTCGAGGTCTGCGAGGAGGAGCTCTCTACCTGGGCCGCTGAGGAATGTTGGGCTGGTAACGATGACCATGCCCCGGCGACATCGAGTAAGGAGCACATTCAAGCGAGGAAGGGACTTGAGGAAGCCAGGCTTTTCTGTGCGCACCATGGAGACGAGGACGTAGTCTGCCTCGTTTCCTGGAAAAGCGGTCAGTCTATGGGCCTCGGATAAGCATAGTAAATATCGGGATAACACACCTTGAAAGCTGTCCACGTTGAAGACTCGGTCGGAGGGAAGTCTGACGGACTCCAGATCGCGTGCAATCTCTGCCTTTTGCGCATCGTAAGGCGTGATAACGCAGAAGTTCTTCCCACTGCTATGGTAGCGCTCGACAAGGTTGCGTACGACCTGGACCTCGTCTCGATTCTGTGGTATAGTCTATCAGCGATCTGTACACGGCAGCACCTCAGAACTCACGATCTTGCTGCGCCCCTGATTCTCCTCCCCGCCGTGCTTGCGCGCGTCGACGAAGGTGATGCACGAGTAGTCGTCGATGCGGTGTTCCGATTTCAGTCGACCGCCATAGACGAAGCGCGAGATAAAGTTGCCCAATGGGTTGGGCATGCGATCTAGGTATCCATATCAGCCAACGGATATTGTGTTCTCGTTCATCAACAAGCTGGTTCACGACTCACATTGAGTGTCCAAGAAATGGGAATACCTGTTCAGATGCGACAGGTCGAAGATGCATTGGATTGTGGTGGCGTCGTCCTTGCCGTACGGAGGGACTGCAAGGAGGGTCAGTACAGGATAAGTGCGCGTTTTGAGAGGATACCTACGCTGCTTAGGATCCCCAAAGAAGCATATCTTTGTCAGTCTGCTGAACTTCGCGCACAGGGGCTAGAACGACAACGTCAGTGAATGCTCGTTCACAGTCCGCCAGTGCATGTAGACGACCACGCAGCGCACATAGACGCTCAAGGAACTGCGGATAAACTTACCATAAACTCGAACACATTGATCTGCGACGCCTCGTCGATGACCAGCCGCTCGACGGGCATCACGTCGGTGAACATTCGCAGCTGGTGCAGCTTCGGGTTCGACAACATGCTGACTGTCGAGAGTATTACGCAGGCGTCGCCCATCATCATCTTAAGCTCGCGAGTAGTCGCCGGGAACTCGTCCGAGCGGATGAGCTTGTTTTCGATGGCTTCGTAGAGGGCTTCGTGCCTGAGTGAACGAGATGAGTATCGCGTGGGGTAGACGCATGGGCGGACGAGGCATGGGAGGAAAAGCCAAGAGAGGGCAAGGTCTAGTAGTACAATGACAGAAGACGAATATCGCTCACCATTCGACGTAGAAGTCCTGCGAGACGATGAGCCTGAAGTCGACACCGCGTCGCGCGACACCTTCCGCGATGTTCTTGACCGCGACGTTCGAGTGTGCGACCGCCCACGTCGGCTTCCCATGCTTCGCCCATACCTCCACCGCCGCCGAGATCGTCTTCGTCTTCCCCGTCCCCGGGGGTCCTATCTCAAAGTATCAGCATCGCGACACGTTCCATGGCAGGAAGCTCACCATGCACCACCGTACACGGCCTCGGCGAGTGCACCATCCCCGCTACCACCTCGCTCTGGCTCAAGTTCAGCCCATAAATCTCCCTCCTCTGCAACGACACCGGCACCTCCCCCGCCAGCTCCTCCGCGACAGGAAAGAACATATGCCGGATGAAGGCAAAGCTCTGCAGCCCGGGCTTGCGACCGCAGCACACGTCGAGGACAAACTCGTCGCGCGCGCGCTCGGCGTTGGTGCGGGACTGCGCGCCGATGACGGAGATGCTGGAGATGGTGCGGTCTCCGCTCTTGTGCTTGAGCTTGATCTCGGAGCGGCGACCGTGGGTCTTGGTGGCGCGACCGAAGGAGCTCTCGTTGTTGGTGTAGTTGACGACGACACGGGTCTATGAGGGGGTGAGAAGGCGATACGAAGGAGGTAGTGGTGTGAAGGGACTGACGGTTTGACTGGCGCGAACGCGGGTCTTGTACCTGGCGTTCTGTAGCACTAGTTTGCCATCCTTGTTGAACTCGTGCGAGGTGAACTCGCTCTGAACTTCGTGAGGCGCCACGCAACGGAGGATGAATTCTTCACGAAGAAGTTTGGCAAGGAGGGTGCGTTCCTGAGCGATGTGGGCATAGGGAGGGCACGAGGCAAGTGAATTCGCGTACCTCATGTACGATGTTGCTTGTGTCGACTATCCAGGCTGATGTCGCTATGGCTTGCTGACAGTATTCCCCAACCCTATACGTAGTCGAGTCCCAGGTATCAGCGCACGACAAGAGCATGGGCGAATGGAAAACGCACCTGACGGACACCCACGCTCGTAAAGAGGATGCGTTGGTCGAGTAGTTGCTCATCGCCCACAGATCGTCCAAGAGGAACGCGTTGACCTTGGTGGAAGACATCTGGCGCTTGAACACCTCGGAAACGGCCATCTGGAGGTCACCCAACGTGGCCTTCAGGTCAACGCCTCTGACCGCGGTCCGCGCGCCGTCTGCGACACAGAGTGCAATAGGCGCCATGTCGAATGCAACGAGCTTGAGGGATCGCTGCTGACCCGATAGAATAGCCGTCAGGGCAATGTCCAGCATCGCGCCTCGCCATTGGCCGGAAAGCGAGATGCGGTAAACGCGAGAAGCAGTGGCGAGGAGAATTTCGTGTAGGTCCCCATACTCGTCACGCTCGACATCGAGGCCGAGTATGCGCGGCTTATCCTGCAAGATGTCCCGGGCGACGATGTGGGCTTGCGACCAGGAGTAATTGATGATGCACAGGTCGCTGGGAGGCAAGATGATGTTCTGCCGCAGCGGTGGCATTGCAGCAGGAGATGAAATCGAGGGAAACGAGGTCCTCGAGGTTGGGTGCGCCTTTAAGCGCGCCAGGAAGCAGATATAGGCGCCGCGACGGAAATGAAATGGATCTATGGGAGAATCCTAGTACGCTGCTTATCCGGTGCTAGAAGGGCGGTTTGTCTCCAAGGGGGTTCTACCCTTATAGCGGAGAAGACGATTTATATTGACCCGGTCCCGAAGTAAGGCCACCGTTTGGCTTTCAGGGATCGTTGAGGTCCCTGCGCGAGGCTTTGAAGGAGGGAGCTAAAGGGCACGACGTTCGCTGCGTGCTCCGCCGTATAGAGCGTATACATAGTCCGAATTCCCAGAGACGACAGAGAGCTCTGGCAGTCATAGACAGTCATGGTCGAAGGTAAGTCGAGGAATTATCCGAGCCGGCGGGGCTGATGCTTACACGAGTGTGTCGGCAAATGCCGAAGGCGCACGTGACATCGTCCCACTCGGTCTTCAGCTTGCTTCGAACCTTCGTGAGTCGTCGGACATCTGGATCTCGAGATAATCCTTTCGACCATGGAAACTAGCGATGTCTACTCTCATGATACTTGACTGCCTCTTGCCATGATAGCTGAAGGAGAAATTTTCAACGACTACGTCTCGCGATATTGGGACCTACAACCTTGCTCGACTCAGTACCGACAACCCTGCAGACTTTCCGGCACCGCCTGTCTGTGCAGCCTGTGCTCAAATCCCACTTTTGGCGCTCTGACTGACGACCTTCGATCATCCCTGCAGCCAACCTCCGATCATCCCGAGTGCCCGCCACGGCGGCGACGCGGCCGCATCGACGTTCACTTGCAAGCGCCCTCCGCTTGTCCTCCGCCGCTGTTGGACCAAAGTGATCACCGCTGGGATCGACGAGGTGAAACTGCGCTCAGCTCCACCACTATACGCTCTCTACGGACATGGCTGAAGACGCCTACGGTCCTCGGCTGATTCTGCGACGCACGTCGCTGGCGTTCAGGCCGCCGCAGCAGGCAGTATATAAGACTCGTACTGTGAGAGTGGGGTTTTTCATCGCCTTCCCCTTCACGCTCATTCATTCACTCTTCCCTTCCTTCGTTAATTTATCATGGTCTTCGTTGCGCTCTCCCTCCTTGCCGCCGCGACTGTCGCGTCCGCCGCCACGACCGGTAGCCATGCGGGTGATGGTGCGTATACTGCATCTATCTCCCTTAGTTCTCGTTACTGAACCTTACTGAAGGTACCTGGTACGACGTCGGCCCCAGCGCCTGCGGTCCGGTCAACACTGCCGACCAAATGGTCGTCGCTGTCCCGACTACCGTCTTCGACGGCTATCCCGGCGCCGGTGCCAACCCGAACTTGAACCCCATCTGCAACCAGCAGATCCGCGCGTACTGTAAGTCCATCATAATCCATGTTCCCCCAACCACATATCGTGACCTTGCCTCCCAGACGGCGACAAGTCCGTCGACCTCACCATCACCGACCGCTGCGGCGGCTGCAAGGGCTTCGACCTCGACCTCTCGCGTGCCGCCTTTGACGCGCTCGCGCCCGACAACGAGCGCTTCGCCATCACCTGGGACTGGCTCACCGGCGTCTCCTCCGGCGTGCTCGAGCCCACGCAGCCGCCCGCGACTTCGGCGACCGCTACCACCGCGCCGCCGGCGACCACGACCGCGACTGGCGGCGGCGGCGAGGGTGAGGCGTGCTCCCCGGAGGGTGCGATCCGCTGCCCGTCCCCGAACACGTGGGATATCTGCGGCTCGGGCAAGTGGCAGAACAACGGAGCGGTCCCCTCGCCGTATGTGTGCCAGGATGGTGCGCTGGTGATCCCGAGCCGCCGTCGTGAGGAACACAAGCGTCACTGGAGAAGCCGCCAGCTTTGAGGTACGTAGTCCTTGCCAACTGCTCCCAATCCCATCTAACATCTCTTTAGGAACTAGCGCTAACGACTAAGAAGACCCGATATACATAACGCACCTCTTTATTGACGTATTTATTGGTGGTACACAGTGCAGGAAGATGCTCTGGCATAGGTATTGCTATGTTAGATATTTATGCGTGTAACACTTGCTGTAGGCCTCTCTAGGGTCATTGCAATACGCAATTGTCTGTTCTTTTGAAGTCCCTGTCATCGACCTCTTTCGTGGACGCGGATGCGACCTGGGCGCATAAGTGAGCTTCTTTCACAATCTTCCTCACTTAGAATAACCTCACTCGCTCATTGATCGTGGTTGAGAAGTAGAAGACGACTCTTGATCTCGTCGGACGCTCAGAAAACTTGTGGGTCCAACTTCGGCAAATCCCGAGAAGCACATGTGCTTCCCGATTCGGACCTCAATGTCCTCCGGCCCGCTCATGTCGAGAAATCCGCTCGATAACGGCCGTGGCGTCATGCGATTAGACGCGTTGAGCTTCGCGGGGACAGATTCCCACTCGTCTCCTTCACTCACCCGCCTTGAATCGTGGTCGGTCATCCAGCTTCAGTAAATGTGAGTTTGATGCTGATCCTCGACGCTGAGCGAGTATCAGGCTACCCTGAGTGTCGGAGGTAAAGGACATAGGAGTTATCTCCCTTACCAGCCTCCTTGATTGCCTGCTTTGGTGATTCTCATGCAAAAACGCTGCGAGAGCCGCCGTCACTGGGCGGCTAGCTGCCGTCCGGCACTGGCTGGCAGGGCTGCAGAACGCTCGGCCTGCAATGCCAGGTTCTCTTGCCGTGGCTGGAGCTCTCGTATAAGTACTCTGCGCTGTGCTCACCTTCACTTCCAATCTTGTCTCTCTCCCCAACGCAACTCACGACGACCCTCGCAGAGCAACAATCTCACAATGGCCCCAACTCGTATTCCTTTGATTTTTGTGAGTGAATGCTTCAGGGTACATACATATTCGATAACTGGACTTCGTCAGGGCACCATGACCATGGGCACGACCCCAGGTGCGCGCAACAAGGATCCCAAAATCAGTTGTTTCTTCTCCGTCGTCCCTTACAAAGCGTACTCACCCCGACCCCAGGAATGCCAGACCATCCTCGACGTCTTCTTCAACCTCGGCCACCGCGAGCTCGACACCGCGCGCGTCTACTGCGGAGGGACGACCGAAGAGGTGAGCGCCCTTTACTTCACGAGCTCTTGGATGAAGCTTCGCTATCTCCACGACGCGCCATCGTGGCCTTCGTGTCGATAAAGCATCGCTGGCTCCTCGCACAGTGGCTGATCTCCTACCGCCTCTCAGCTCCTCGGCACCCTCGACCTCCGCGACGCCACACTGGACACGAAGGTGCACCCGATCTGCCCCGGTGGGCACGAGCCCAAGGCCCTGCGCGCGAGCTCCCAGCAGTGCTTGAAGGCGCTGAGGAGGGATAAGGTCAGCAAGCTTAACTTCCGTCGTTACTTGCATTTTCAACCTCGCTAGGTTCGCGTTCTGTATCTCCACGCACCGGACCGCAAGGTGCCGTTCGAGGAGACCTGCGCCGAGATGAATAAGCTGTACCAGGAAGGGCTTTTGTACGTGCCTCTTCCCTACGAGCCTCGTTGACTTTACTTCGTTATTCTTCCTTCGAACCTCGCTCATCTACCCTCACTTTCACTCCTTGGTCACTTATCTCCGCGTTCCGGCAAACTTGCTTGCTAAGACTCGCCAAATATTGACACTGACGCCCCAGCCCTCCACAGCGAGACCTTCGGCCTCAGCAACTTCGCCGCCTGGGAGGTCGCCGAGGTCGTGGGCATCTGCAAGGCGAACGGCTGGGTGCAGCCGAAGATATATCAGGTGTACGTTATCTTTCTTCTTTCTCTTGATACAGAGGCGCATCAGAAGTGCAACCATCTCGTGGTACAGATCGGAACTTACGCGCACCTCTACAGCATGTACAACGCCATCACGCGCGCCATGGAACCCGAGCTGCTCCCCTGCTGCCGCAAGTTTGGGCTGAGGATTGTGTGCTATAACCCGTTGGCGTGAGTCGCCTTTTTCCCCATCATTCACTCTCGATATCCCGTCCCTCGATCCCCATCTCCCCGTACTCTTCATCCCGTTGTACAGGGGACTGTTTCGCCCGGTGTTGACGCATACTGTTATGCGCGAGACTGACTACTTTTTCTAGCGGCGGCTTCTTCGCCGGCAAGATCACGTCCACGGCCGAGACCGGCGCCGCAGGCGGGCGCTTCGACCCCAACTCCCCCTCGGGCAAGATGTACCGCGAGCGCTATGTCAATGAGGGCTATGTGAATGCGCTGGCGTTTCTGAAGGGCGTGGCGGTGAGTGGGGGGTTTGTTGTTCTGGACATCTGCGTCCTTGGGGTCTGAACCAAACGTTGTCGGGTTGGAGACCGACTTTGTCGGCTTTGAGCCCAACGTCGTGGGGCGATGGGAAGGCGAAGGAGGCTCGCACTCGAGAGCAAGCCGAAAGAATGTTCCTCTACTAACCCAACACGCAGGCGAAGAACAACCTTTCGCTGATCGAGATCGCGCTCCGCTGGATGCAGCACCACAGCAAGCTCACGCCTGAGGATGGTGTTATGTGCGTCTATTCTCCTACGCTTCTTCTTATCAGCTCTTCCCCTCCTACTCTCCCTCCCCTCCGTTTAGGAGTTCACGAAACTCCCCTTTGATCACTGAAATTCCCATCTCGCTATCGGCCGCCTCCCTCTTCCCTTCGGCTCCGGACATCCATCCTGCTCCCATCGCCAACTATTCCCCCAATCATCTTTGTCCTTCATACTAAAAGTCTACCTACCGATGCTACGCAGCTTACTAACAAACCTATAGCCTCGGTGCCTCCTCTGCCGCACAGCTTGAGGAGAACTGCAAGGCGAGCGATAAGGGTCCGCTGCCGGACGAGGTGGTCAATGCGCTCGACGAGGCATACCAGATCGTGCTGCGCCATGGTGGGGAGCCGCCGTACTGGCGTTGAGTGCTGTGCAGGGTTGCGAGCGGTGGTTCCTATGTATCATCCAGGTATGTATGTAGCGCGGAAGCCTAGATAGTACTAAATGTAGCAAACAGCAAGCTCGACCAAATACAATGGGTTGGCATCTGCCGCGATATCTTCTCACGCCACATGCGGTTCCCATTCGTATGCGATGCACGTCCGATTTCGACGCTAGCGCTCAATCTCCTCACGATAAGCCAGCCGGCGCATCACCCTACCACATGATAGCGTTACCATACCAGAGGAATTCTATGTGTATTGCAGCATGTATAATACCTACCCCGACGCCCGAGTCCTCGATCGCTGTGCTCGAAATGTCGTCAATTAGTTCATCCCAAAAGGCATAAATAGCCAAGAAACCAGCAAGTTAAAAAACGAACGTCAAGGGCAGATCGTAGTATGTATAAAGCTCCATAAGGTACACAGTGAGTCCAAGGCGAAACGAAGCGGCACACACCCTGCACAGCCAGGAGGAACTGTAGCGCGACAGAGGGACTGCATTGCAACAACACAGAAGACCTGTTGCGAAACAGCGCGCCCATGGCCAGCAGGGGTGGGCTATGCTGCTCCGCGCGCATCCCACTACAATGAAGTCCATGGCTCTGCGATAAGCCCCAACAACCCGGGGGAGGCCCTGCGCGACATCCCCCTTCCAGTGTGATCCTGCGTGCCGCCCCGTTCGCTGAGATGTAGAGTATAGCAGACCCGTAGCCCCAGGAAACCCATCTACCACCGCCAGCGCGCTACAGCAGTGTCCATGCCGCTACAAGAGCGTCCATGCGGCGCCGGCGACGGAGCACAGCATGGCGAAGAAGACGCCAACGAAGGCGCTCTCAAGCCCGTGCGTCAGCAAGCGCACCGCGCCGTTCGGCAGGGCAAATGTCGTCGCCCACTCGTTCGTCGGATTCGGCGCGGCGGTGACGGTAACGGTAGTTGCAGCGGCGTCTGGCGACGACGCGTTTGCGGATGAGGACGAGTCCTTGGACAGCACGGTGAAGCGGTCGGAGGTGCCGTGGATGAGGCCGTGGGTCGAGTTGAGGAAGACGAGGAAGTAGTCGTCGCCCTCGGGGATGTTTTCGAGCAGCACGTTGATCACCTTGTTCGCGTTCTTCGTCGTGTCGACTGGGGGCGGGGCGGCGTCAATTAGCCGGCGATCGGGAGCCCGTGTAGTGTGGACGCACCGTTCATGGCAATGTACGTGAGTCCATCGCTGCTTAGGCGTGCCATCTCGAGGTCGAAGGCATCTATGCCATCGAGGACGCCCTTGTCCCACTTCACCGGTGCTGCCTCGCCGTTTTTCCACTGCGTTGATGCTTTCGGCTCCTCGACGAGGAAGTATGCTGCATCGTCGTCAGCACCAGCGCCCCCGCGCACTCTAAAATGTGCCCACCTGATACATGTGTACTGAGGGCGAGGAAGGTAAACAACAGCGAAACGATGGCGCGCGGGGCCAGCGATAATCTTGTGGACAACATGCTTGCGTTACAGGGGGCGGAGGGAATACGGCTGGGCGCTGTGGGCGGCAACGATGCGAGCGCAGACGTCTGAGGCGAGAGACGCAGGCGGCGAAGAAGGGGAAAGTGAATGGCGGCGGAAAATAAGGACAGCGGATCGGCAAGCGACGACGACGGGAGAAGGTGTGACCAGCGTCACTCGGTAACGCTCCGAGGGAGTTTGGCCCTGTTTGTCCGTGGCGCCGGGCCCTGGGCGTGCCATACTTGTCCTCAAACACCTCGCCTTGGACACTGCCTATCTCGCGCACTGCTCACTGAGGCGCATTCCTGCTCTCTGTGCGCCACCCAGATGTCCTGCAATCCCTCTCAGCTCTCTCCTGCGCCTCCAGGAGCCCGGACTCCCGGCAATTGCCATCGTATCTTCGGCGTAAATGCGCCGTGCTTCGTGGCGAAATCGGTTCTTCTGTGTTACGGTCGCCTCGCCTCCTGGTCGCTGCAGAACGACAGGACTTTTACGCCCAACAATCGCCGCCTGATAGACGTTTGCCGGACCTCTTTTGGGACCGTCTCCTCCGCACCGCTCGCCTCCCTTGCCCACCGCCTCCGACGCTTCAGGAACGCCCCGATGACCTGTTTGAATGCGACGTTGCCTTGATGTCTCCTGGCTTGATTGCGTTTCGGTAGCGCACGCGAGCGATGTGGCGCACAGTGGAAGCCAGCCGCGGAATCCTGCCTTTGACATCTGAAGCTCGTCGTCTCTCACGACGATGGGGGGAGAAGAGCTCTCCACAGTTCAAGGACATGGGATCCATACCTTTGACAAGCCATGTATGTAGTCTCCCATCTCTGATCGAGATCTTTCTGCGCGTCCCCTAGTTGCTTGGAGAGATCCTCACCTTGGTGAGTCCGTTTCATACTGCGCTACCCACCATGACCAGGAGCTTTAGTTTCGCTCTAGTTGGGCTTGATTTCATCTCGCCGATCAACGACTCGGTCGTGATATTCACGTCTCTCAATAGCGACTCCTCGCCCTCCTTTTGTGCTCCGGCTGCTCATCGTCCACATAACATCGCCTCGGTCCCTTGGACAATAGTAGGGGCTGTCTGCCTGCCATTCGGTTGGAAAGGGGACGGTTAGCGTAGGCGAGCGCGGGACTGCCGCCAGGTCCTTTATAACGCATGCCCTTCTCGGGATGTAGAGGCTATCTTCGAGGAGTCAAGCATCTTCTCGCAAGCAATATGGCTGGATTCCCCGCATGATGGCATGGTACAAGCACCCAAGCGATGTCCCCGTACTATAGATGCGCGTTGTTGAAGAAGCCGATGCGGGGGAATATACCATCAGGACAACCGGTTGACCAGTCATCTGGCGAGAAAGTGAACAGCGTCCATGTTTGGTGCGACGAAGGAGTGCCTGCGCAGCCGCTCTTCAGGATCGCAGTCGAAGTTCAACAGGGGTGTTGTGGCGTGGGAAGTACCACCGGCAACAACCGACACGTCATCATTGTTTACCTTTATTGAACGTACGGCTTATTCCCAGCTTCCATCTCGAGAATAATAGCCTCGCGGGACTTCGCAATATACTGGATGGACATGCGGTCGACACGCTCCTCTGCTCGACACACCCTCAACGAGGTCCTCAAGATGACATCGCCCAACGTCCCGTAATCACTGCTAGTCGCGCCGTTCGTCGACTAGCGCTGCGGCCCATAGCGGACATCTATCTTTTGAGACTGAGGGCACGAGGACTTTCTGAACCATCGCGCACTAATGCTTGTATGCCATATGGTCATGTCTGCTAGGAAGATCGCGCGCGTCAGCCGCGCGTGGGCAGCAAACACATCGCGCATGACCCGCGATGATTGGGAGGTACTCGGGTGCGTCATCTCTATCTTCCATCGCATACTCAATCACATCTGTAATCCTACCTCAAGCTTGCGCACTAAGTCTTGAGTAATACTCCTGGTCAGCAGGCATCCCTTGATAATTGCGCTCGATTAATTCATCTCCTTCAAATGAACCGTCCATACCCAATCCAATGAAGTCTTCAGGCGGACTCTTTCATTCCGGGGTCCATCTCTTACGCTTCCTTTCCCCCGTGTCCCCTCCTTCCTATTCCCTTCATCAGTATTCGTCCCTGACTGCGGTCAACCTCGGGCACGACGGGCGCGATCAAGCCATTCAAGGGAGGTGCTATTGTATTTCGGTCTGTGCTATGAATGGGGAACACGCTCGTCTCTGATAGATGGAGAAGCTCGTCTCATACAACCCCGTAAGTCATTGGGCCCGCCCGAGCTGCGGCTAGCGTTGACATCCCTCAAGGGAGTCCTGCGCAGTCTCGGTCGCCGCTGTGGCAAACTCGGTGAGTATTGCTTCCCCATCACCCAGCTCCCACTGCGCATCGCTGTCGGTCCCAGGCCTTACTGACCCGTCCTATCATCTTCAGCGTCGCACAGTCAAGATAAAGTTCCGAACCTCGCCTTTTGTTGTGAGCGGCCCAGTCGGCATCCTCCCGCTCTCACCCTCGAATGTCTGACAACAAGGGCGGCGAGCCCAGGTGCCGTCATCGCTCGTTTTCTGCGATGTTCTTCGTCCTCGCAGGACGCGCGGAGAGTCGCTGCCTCCCTCCGAAGAATAGTCCCGCTCAGCGCCCAGCCACCTTCCCGTCCTTCTCTCGCTCTTCATCATCTTCCAATCTTCCAGTCTCGCCTAGCCGCATCCAATTTGCCTTGGCTTTAGTGTCCCGTTTGATCAACAATTCAATTGAGATACGATGAATTGCCCCAGGAACTCGCCCGCGAATCGCCCTCCCGCGTAGCAACTGCCCAGCAACACCCACGCGCTTCTGCCGCGGACGGGGCGGGCCGGGCGGTTACCATGGGATAGCGATCTCCAACAATGGGCGGTGCCTTTCGCACGCCCGCCGGGGCGCGCGGGGAGGCGGCCGACCATATGGGCCCGCCGCCAAGGTACGAGCACGCGTGATGCCGTCCGCGCGCGATCCCTCTCCACCGCCCCGTGCCACTGCATTCTACTCACACCTTCACTGCCAGCGCTAGTGTCTTTTGCATCGCGGGGATTGCACGCTCGAGCGGGGGCCTCTGTAGATATACGCGCGCCCAGGCGGTCCATACCCTCTTTCCCTTTCTTTCTTCGCGTAGGTATTGCTTCCTCGAGTCGTCGATCGTCGTTCTTGGTCCTTGTGCGCAGTGGAATCGCGTCTCCCTCCCTCACTCGCGAGTATGCCGGCATTGTTCGTCCCCAGGGCGGGTACGCCCACGCCACTCAATCCTGCGATGCTGGCCAACATGACGGTGGAGGAGATCATGGGGAACCTCACCCAGGCGGCATTCACTGAGCCCGAGCAGTCGCTGGATACCATGTACGGTGCGCCCTTCATCGGTGTGATCATCGCGTCCTTGTGCGTAGCCTTTCTCTCGAGCGCCTGCACATCCTAACGATATGACCTATAGCTTGTTCGGCGTCACTTCCCTACAAGCATACTGGTACTTCCACCACTATCCGCGGGACCCTTTAAAGCAGAAGCTGTCGGTGCGTCATACCCTTCATCCCCCTCTTCGAGTGCTCACTATTATCCAGGTCGGCTCGCTATGGTACACCTCACTCGTATCCTCCCCTTTCCCCTTGCTCATCGTGCCCATCAGGTTGCTTGACACCGCGCACACCGCCGCAACCATTCACGCCGTCTACTACTACATGGTTAAGAACTTCGGGAACGTGACGGCCGCGTACCACATCGTGTGGTCCATCCAGGTGCGCGCGCCCGTCTCCCATCGCCCAGTCGCGGCCCTCCTTCCAACGCTCTTCCGTTAGGCCTTCCTACCATTGCCCCGCTGACTCCGCCAACAGCTCCAAGTCGCGATCAACGTCGTCATCATCGTCCTCGTCCAGTCCCTCTACGCCTCGCGCATATGGCGGCTATCGGGCTATCATCGCGGCTTCTTGGGCTACGTCGCGGTGCGTCCTTCCCTCCTTTTCTGTCTATCGCGCGCATAGTTGACGGTGTCCTCCATTCCGCCACTAGATGGCCACCGTGCTCGGCGGCTTCGGCATCGGCGTGGTACTGGCGTACGAGATCTACAGCATCGATACCTTCATTGAGTTGAACCATGTTGCGGTATGTATACTCATCGAAGGCCTTCGCGTGCGCTCATTGACCGGGATAATGCAGTGGGTGGTAGAAGCCTCGCTTTCTGCGGCTACCGGCATCGATGCGGTTCTCGCCCTTGCGATGTGCTGGCACCTCAAGAAGAGCCAGGGCAAGGATCAAGTGTGCGTACGAGCGGATGCCAAGCAGGCGATTGGCTGACGCACATGTAGTCTGAACTCGCGGATATCGACGATCATGCAGTACACGCTGTCGTCTGGCTTGCTCACGAGCGCCTGCTCATTGGCTGCTCTGGCGATGGTGAGTGCTTCCTATCGTCGCGGGGATGTGCAAGTGCTCACGCACGGCCTTCCGCAGTTCACCGTTCAGCGAGCGACGCTGGTCTACCTCGGCATCGAATTCCTGCTAACAAAACTCTACGCTGGCTCGTACTTCGCACTTCTGAACGCCCGGAGACGAGACGACAGCCCGACAACACAGGGCGCCTCGGGCTACAACGGCGGCATCTTCGGCGACGATGTCGTCCCCGGCCGCGACCACCTGCTCACGATCGCCAGCTTCGGCGGCGGCGTCGACCGCGAGGACGAGGTGTACGGCAAGCGCGACACGCTCGAGTACACCGCCAAGGCGCACGAGCTCGAACAGTATCCGCCGAAGCCGCAGCGTAGTCCCCTTGGCTTCACCAGCTTCACCGGCGAGGTCCCCGCGCGGCGGGCTGCGCGGGCGGAAGCGCGTTTGGGGCGGAACCCGAGCACGGAGGCGCGGCTAGGACGGCACCCGAGCTCGGAGGCACGTCTGGCGCGGAAGCTGAGCGGGCGCGTGCAGACGCCGCCGCAAGTGACGGTCGAGCAGCGGACGTCGGTGTATGCGGACGACCGGACGAGGGTGGCGGGGGTGGCGGATGCGATGCCGAGCGAGCGGTGGTTGCGGACGACGGCGGAGGAGGATCGGGAAGATGAGGTATGCGTGTGTCGGAGTGCTCTCGTGGGTGCGAGAACTGACTGTTGTGCAGAGCGTGTACTCGGTGCAGTCGCCAGAGAGCTACACAAGTACGGCGCCCTTGAACCGAGGGGTGAGTGCTCGAGACTAGCTGAACATGTAGCGGTCGCTGACCGTGGTGCTTGCAGGTCGACCGGTCAAACTCGCAACGCTCAGTCGCCACCATAAACCAACCACGACCAGCGTACATGGAGAAGTGGTGATGCGTATTGGACCTCTCCGACCGTCTAATCGTGACCACTCGCCTTCGCCCCACTTGATCCTACCTACTAATCCGCGTCGCACTTTTCACTTTGTGCCCACCGCCCTTTGTCCCCGTCTGCGTCTATCAGCCCTAATTCCCGCAAACTAGCCAGCACCTCCAGTCCATCTCTACCTCATCCACCTCAGACTTCGCTCGTCTCCACCCCCTCGGGCGTTCATCGTGTGGGCTCCCAGCATCTCCCAAGGAGCCACCCACACGATCCCCCTACCATCTGTCCAACTACACCACCACCACCACGCTCTTCCCGTCCTTCTACATCTCTTTCTTTTCTACTCTAGGGTTTCTGGAGCCACCTTGTTCTCGGAGCGTACGCAACAAGTATATGATCTTGTGTGGGTATACGGAATGTATCAGTAGTATCTGTAGTGTCATTCATTCGTTCTATCTGCTGACGTGTGATCTCAGTTTGGCTTCGCCAGCGATGAGAGCGGTAAGTCGCTGCGAATGGCGCACGGTGGCGCAGCGATACGGCTTTAATTAGTCACGTTGTGACGTTGGGAAGCAACTAACGCTCGCGTCCAGGTTGCCTTCTGCCACCATCTCGGAGACACGCAGGTGATTGGTTGAGCCCCTCCGCCGCACAATTAATGGGCTGATACAATACGGTCAGAACCATCGAACAACGCCGCGATCGCTATCCATCGCTATGCATGGTGCAAAACCCTATCCATCACCCTTGCCAAATGCTCAATCTCGGGACGATCTCAAACCAAAGTTCTTGAAGGAAAAGCTTGCGTCGTTCAACCCCCGCTCTTCCGCAGACATCATAGCTATCCAATCCGTTCTCAGGGAGATAGAAGGCTCAAGCGACTGGTACTCGCGATTGTTGAATCGCCGACTAGTACATGGCCTGCGAACGATATGGATTGATATTAAGTGGTCCCGCTAACTCCTCTATGATCCTACCATCTGACTGCACACTTCTCGCCCAGATGGGGAGGTCTCCTGAGGCGCGGACGATGAGCAGGTCCAACTGACCGCGGACATCCTCGGAGAGCGTCCTGATCTCCGACAACTTGGCCAATGAGAATCTGCTCCGCATCGCTTCGGCGCATACGCGAAGCTGAGCTGCCACATCCTCAATCTCCTTCACGCAGGTGCGTGCGGCGTCGAGGAGGGGAGGCACGTCCTTAAGCGCGATTTCCCTGCAGCCCCAAGAATCGGGGCCAAGGACACGCATCACGAAGAAGTGAATGACAGGAGGGTAGGAGAACTCTTGAATGACATACTCCCCCAATCCATGAAGGGACTCTATGACGGGCCCTTCCAAGGACGCGAGCACATCCAGCATACGGAGGAATTCGGCATAGCGGTCGTGTATGGCAAGAATATCGGGGTCGAGTGAGGATTCAGAGGGGGAGATGGCGCGGCGGATGCTGCGAAATACCTCGTGGTAGGCCAGAATGGTGTCCGCAGCGCAGGTCACGTAGTCGCCTAAGCGCCGCAAACAAAGTTTCGCGGGTTCTGGCAGGATGCCCTGTGGATGTGCTTCTACTATGCGCGATCGAACCTTGTATGCCAGGCTGCCTATATCCCATGAGACAGCTCTGATTTGGTTGCATAGTTCTATCTCCGGCAGGAGTGTCTGAAATGCGGTGGCGCGACATGTTCAGTTCAGAGATAGACGCCCAAGTTCTGCACTCCGAACCTTTGGGTCAGGTAATGCATGCATTTCCGATTATTCTGTGAGGTTGAAGGCCTGGCGCAGTGAAGTAAATGACGAGTGGTTGATTTCCGCGGTGGTGGTGACAGTCAAACGCGGTAGGCGCCCGCAACGTGCGTGAGTCCCACGTTTTCGGCGCCAACGGCAATTGCCGGGCGTGCGCGATTTACAAGTTCACATTGGTAACAAGTATCCTCCACGCCTGTATCTACGCATCATACTACTCCAAGTCCTCAGTCGATCTCGTACATCATCTTCCTCTACAACGGGCCCCAAACAACAACGGCCGCAAAACTGAAGCTTGACCGACTATCTTTGTATGGATGGTGCGCCATTGCGCAGGTATCCCCGCTCAGCACGGAGTACTGAACGAAGCAGACTCAGCGCCCGCGTGCCATTTCTGCGCTGAATCTAGCAGCATGGCAAGCGACCCGCTCACATCGCCCTTGAGCCCGAACATCGGCAAGTGCCGTGGTGCACGTGTCGATGACGCACACAGCCGGGCCGCTGGCGCCGGAGCTGGAAGGCGCGCTTTGTCCAGGTCGTGATGTTAACCCGATCGACCATCGCGGGCGCTAAACGCGATGGACGGAGGATTTCTTCCCTCGCTCTCACCACAAGACATACAGAATGTCATACAGGTGTGTCCACAGCGAAAACCGTTCCCAAAACCAAGCCTCAATGTCTCCCACGCAGCTCATCATTGCGGCGTACGCCCAGCCTTCGGGTGCATCGCTTGGAGACGCCAACACGCAACTCTATGATGTGCAGAAGTCCCCCTTGGCGTGGGGCTTGATAGTGCCCCTCCTTACCTACGACGCGCCGGGGGACGGGACGGCTGTACACTTCTTCGGCGCACACACGGCGGTGGTGAAGGTCGCGCGCGATTGGGACTCGCTGCCCGCGGAGCACCGGTTCGCCCTCCGCGATCTGCTGCTAGCGCTTACTGCCGATGCGGTGCGCCGCGGTCGCCCGATGCTGGTCTTGCGCAAGCTGTTCGTCTGCGTGCGTGGTACTTCTGGTCGTTGAGAGCCCGACTCACCTCTCATACAGCTTACCTCCCTTGCAATCCGGCTTGCGCCACGAAATTCGTCCGGAGAAGCGTGGACGGATTGGATCCTCATGTGCATTACTACGATTTCCGGAGCGGCTTCAAGTGCGTACACCCGTCAAAGCGATCGAATTCTCCTCATTGTGCCAGCCAGGCGACCCCACGCGTGTCAAGCTGCTCGTGAACGAGTTCCTTACCATCGTCGCCGAGGAGATACCCACCGCGGATGTCGTCGACCCCAGCAAGTTGAGTCGTCCACGGCTCCTTCACCGCCACAATGATGCTCAACGAAGATCACCAGGAAATCGCAACTTGCCCAAACCCTCCACGACGCCTCGCCCGTAGTCACCAATTTGATCCGGGAACAACTAGAATCGTGAGTACACAGCCCATTCTTTGCCATCGTCAGTTCCCCCGACATGTAATCCCGTCTTCCTGCATCGAATGTCCCTGCCTTTTACGCCTACGCCCTACGCCTTTGAACGCCTCCGTCGCATACCCATATAGAAGTCCTTTTCCTACTCCTTCCTCCCCGTCCGTGCATCTTCCATGACACGGCTCTCATACTAACATCTTCATCTAGCCCCTCAACAACCGGTCAAGAGCTCGAAGCCGCCGTCCGAACGCTGCAAGCCTGGCTCAGCCAACTCCGGGCCGAGTACGCCGATCCATTTTGCTTCCGTGATTCTGTTCGCTTATGTTACCCTTTTTACCCTTCCGTATTCTTTCAGCGACCTGACATCCCTCATCCCCCTCCTGCTCGCCCGTTTAGGTGATGGTCGAGGTACGTGTACATTCACTGTCTAATCTGCGCCGATGCTGATTTTCTCCGCCCTCCCCTCCGACGCTTGAACAACCGCCTTGTTCCACCCGCCAGACCCCTCTACCTTCACCCCCGCCGCCTCCGCCCTCGCCGAGATCCTCTCCCGCGCGCCCGCCTACCAGAACGGCGCGGGCTCGCGCACGCTAACAGAGCCGCTTCTTCTATGGCTCGATGGGCCCGGCAGGCAGGTGGTGGATCGGGTCGTCAGGGAGGCTGCATCGGAGATGTCCCAGTCAAACGAGGACGATAACGCAGACGACGACCTAGACGACGAGGCGGCGCGCGCCTTGATAGAGCTGCTAGCGGCGCTTGGCGAGCACTCGGTGGAGTATGTGTCGCGCTGGGTGGCGAGCGCGCGGGTGGTGGGGGCGGTGCCAGGGATAGGTGAGTTGTTGCTAGATGGGAAGTATGCGTAGGATGTTGATGGTGTACCAGGCATGCAAAGCCAGCCACGCACACGCGGCGAGCTGGTGCAGCACTTCCTGGGCGTCCTGCTCGCATTGACAGTGTTGCCGTACGATGTCGAGGGGAGGCCGTTGGGGAGTGGTAAGTGCAGTCACAATTGTTAACGAAGTGCGTGAGCTCACCGGTCTGACATCGCCAGTAGCTTCCGGGACGTTTTCAACCAACGTGCCCTCTTCGGCCATCTTCGACGACGCGGGCGGTGTCCGCGGTGAGGCGCTCCTGGCCTTTTGGTACCAGCTACAGGAGGAGGTGTGGAACATCGACTGGGAGGAGGATGCAGTCGACGATACGGATGCGCTCGGGGTCGAGGAGGTTAGCTTAGATTCCATCGCGACTTCTCCCTTCATCCTATTGGACACACTTCCTTGCATTGGTCGCAATCTCTTCCATCGACCGCATCACTTATCGACCTCTTTCAGGCAGCATGGCGCGACGGGCACCGCGCAGCCTCCTCATTCGCGCCAACCTCTCCGACCTCGAATAACGTGGACCAAGAGCAGACCCGTGCGTTGGCTGCTGTGCGGGCGGTGTACAGCCGGCTCGTCCGCGCGCTGCGTGCGAAGATGGTGTTCCCACCCGGAGCGGAGAGCGGTGGTTGGATGAAGGACCAGGTAGATCGGTTTAAGACGTGAGTATCCCTTTGATGACTTTTGACATGCGTACCCTGAAGCTCGGTACTGATGTCAGTCTCACAGATATCGACGAGACGTTGGAGACACGCTGATCAATGCTTACTATGTGCTCCGCGACGACATGCTTGGGTACTACGTCGACGATGCGCTCGACCGCTTGTTAAGGCCCGTGGTCGAGTGGGAAGTGAGCATGTTTTGCTGAGTCAACCTACGACGTCCACGCTGACGACTCCTCAGCAAATAGAAGCTACCCTCCACTGCGTCTCGTCTATCGATGAGGCCCTGCCTTCCGTCGAGGATGTAGCCAAGAGCAGCGATGAAGGTGACTCTACGGCACATCGGACGCCTGCGCTGCTCGCGCGGATACTTGGGCCTGATGTTCTTGCGCGGCTACCATCCACGGGTGCGCCGCGCGTGCGAAGAACAGCGCTCGGGTTGCTAGGTGCGTCTATTCTCCCGGTGTGTAGTGTATACAAGATTTACTATTCTGCAGACACATACGCTGCCTACCTCGGCCACCCGGCAATGCCGCCCGCGACGCTCCCCAGTGCGCTTGAATACGCAACCAGCGCACTTCGTGAACCAAGGCTATCATTGGTAGCAGCGACCGCCTTGCGGAGTATTTGTGACGCCAATCGCGCTATTCTGGCCTCGCGAGTGGGTGTCAGCGCATTTGGGGGAGTGGCGGAGATGTGCGTGGGCGAGGGCGGGGTGCCGGTGAGCTCTGCCGACATGGGCCTGGGGCAGGAAAGGCTGATGAGTGTTGGGCACAGGACACGGAGAAGGGCAAGGTGCTGCAGAGTGTGGCGTCTGTGATACAGGCGGTGGATCCGGTGGAGGGTATTGCGCCAGTCGAGGTCCGTACTGCCGCCGTCGGAGGCGAAGTTACTCTTCTGACAAGAAGCTCAGGCGTTGGTCACGCCGCTTGTGAACAGAGCAATGTCCGCTCGTGAGGTGAGTACAGCGTGCGTTGCCCGTCGACGGTCGACTGAGCACTTTGTAGCCAGAAGACGTCACATTGTGCCTGGACATCCTCGTCGGCATCGCGCGCGGGCTTCAGAGGCCGTCACATCCGCTTGAAGACGCGTGGACGGAGAGCGAGGGCGGTCGTCTGGCTCAAGAGGCTGCCCGTATGGCCCAGGCAAGAGACGATCCTCGTGCTGTCCATCTGCGGGATAGCCTCGGTGCCCTCATGCGTCACTGCACGGAGACATGGGGCCAGGATGTTGGCGTGTGCACGGTATGATGTCCGTCGATCCTGTCGTTCGAAGTTTGACTCGCCCATGCACAGTCGTTGAGCGACCTCATCAAGGCACTCTCCGCCGCCGCACCTCTCGACACCGGCGTCCTCACCGTACCACCAGCACCCCTCATGGAGCTCATCTGCAGTGCTTTGCAACGCAGCGTCAACAGCACATGGCTAGCCCTGCTCTCGAAGCTCACCGCCAGCCTGACTGCCGCGACCAGAGACCCCGATTCTCCGTTCAAGCGGGATCCAGGAAAGGAAGCCCGCGCTGTCGTCTTGCGGCTCCTGCCTGCGGTCATCGGCACTGTGCTACCGTGGTTTGGTGGTGTAGAGGGCATGCGGAATGTACGTTCAGTCGTTCGCGCTTCCTTGTGCTGAGCTGACCGAGGCATCAGAACCCAGACGTCGCGCAAGAGTTCTTTGGCTTGATGGAGCGCATGGCGGAGGAGTACACGCAGGACCTGTATGCGATGCCCGAGGGTGCTCTTGACGGGCTGATGCGCTGCACGATTGTCGCGCTTGGGTTGCAGGAGAGATATTCTATGATCGCGGCCTGCAAGTTCATTGTGCGTGTGGTCTCGCACAATAGCTTATCAATGCTGATCTCGATCGTACTATAGCGCGCGGTATTTCATCGGACATGTACCTTGGACGCGCTGTCGCAAAGTCCAGCTCGCGAGTTTCTCGTTCAAACGTACTTCGCTCCAGTGCTGCGTGCAGCCCTTGAGGTGGGCGACGGCTTAGCGAAACAGAACAGGATACTGACTTCGTATACAAGGGCATCGCGGGTGCTACACCTCTAAGTACGCATGTGAACTTGATCGACCTATTGCAGCTGCTGTCACTGCGCTGTCCGGAGGAGATGAAGCGATGGGCAGGAGAGGTTCTCTTCGCAGTACGTCTCCCTTTAGGGTTTGCGGGGTTCCTCATCGCTCACATGCACGCCACCAGCCGGACTTTATGCCACAATCACGCGCCAATCCAGAAGTGAAGGAGAAGTTCGCGAAAGCTCTCATCAGGTAGGTGCTCGCCTCGTTTTGCCATTGTCGCGTTCTGATGACTGTCCGAAGCTCGCGGTCGTCAAAGAAAACTAAAGATGCGTGCCAGTCCTTCTCGCTTATTTCAAGAGGATTAGACGGAACGAGTTTTGGCTTCGCGACGGTAGTTGTATGAAGTTCGGTCAGACCATTGATGCAATCCAACATGTACATTCTCTGCCTACATTCTCAGCGATACACAGACCGTTCATTGTTCTGGATGATGCCTTAGCTCGCAAAGGAGAAAGTCCAAGGAACCAGACCATACCGTGGCAATCATAGCGCCCATCATTTCGGTCGATTGTGCGCGCCAGGGACAGGTATCTGGTAAATTGTGAGCCTCCGAAGGGGCGGTCGATGCGATGGTGAGTGCTTACCTCGAGCATCGCCGTGTCGTACGAGCGGATCACCTCCCCGCAGAACGCTATATGGTCTGCCCACTCTCTGAGAGCAATCCAGGTCCTGCTTAGGAATTGCTTCAGTTGCCACTGCTGCTCAGGGCCCAGGTCACGGTACTCCAGCATCTTAGCGACACTGAAGCGCTCCTGAAGGCCCTCGACGGAGAGCTGCAGATGGACTGATGCCGATGCGATACTGTCCACGTCGTCCTTGACGCGCTGGACGAAGTACGATAGTTTCGCCAGAGCGTACAGACGGTCGTTCCACTCTGAGCCAATAACCTCGACAAGCAAGAAGTGAATGACGGGCGGGTATGAGATAGAAATGAACGCGTCGCGTCCTGACTTGGACAGAGTTTCTAGCGTGATCTCGGCCATTGCGCCGATGCGTTTCAGGGCTGTCATAGCCGAGCGATAGGTGGTCGATAGATCAGAGAGCGCTTCGTTTGGTGCTTCCAGAGGTGCGAGAATTATGTGCTGAATGGCACGGAAAATATTCTCCAAGGCAGATATAGCTTCCTTTAGCAGCTCCAGGTAGTTCGCGACCGATCTCATCGCATCCCGAAGGGGATCGATGAGCTGTGTTTCGCCATGCGCATACCAAAGAAGATATGCGAGAGATCTGCAGTGTCCCTCGATATTTGAAGCTGTGATGGCAAGTTGCGCGACGTGGTCGAACTCCGGAAAGAAATCCTGGCCATATAACTCATCAGTGGACCGACCCCGCGGCAGGCGAGCATGATCTACCTCAGGTCTTGTGAAGTCTGTTGTATACATGGTTGCCGCTTGTTTGTAGATGGAAGTAGGAAGGGAGGACGGTGGCAGCGTGGCGTCCGCGCTTACGACAACGTAATACATTCTCACGGCACGTATAGGCGCCGCGCGCGCGCTTGCGCCGCACTGCACGGCGTCTTGGAGTCAATGACTTATCTTGGGTTTTATAAAGCCTTAGTCGAAGAATCTTAGAGCTCTTTAAAGATCTGGTTCATGGCAGTTCGCAAGCAAGGAAGAGCGATATTGTATGTGTTTGTATCTTGATCATGTGACATGCGTCGAAATGAACGTATCCGAGAATTATACATCGTTATACAGGACGCGATCACGTCAAAGGTACCGTAGAGAGAACAAGGGTAGTGCAGCAGCTACTCGAAGCCGACTCTGGATGTATGAGGGACGGGAGCGGGCCACCCATCAGCGGCGACGGGGCAGCTGGTCACTTGTTCTGACATAGCCGTCCTCGTCATACAGTGGTAGGCCCTGACGCGTCGAAGACCCTTCGAAGGGTGCAGCCTACTCAAAAACATGAGGATCGGCGGGAAAGCATGAGTAAAGAGAACTTGCCGTCGACAAGGTCTTCCGCCGTCCCGAAACTGACTCTTTCAGCCAGCGCGTCTCCACTTCGCCGGTGTGCTGGATGCTCGTACCCGGTATAGTATCGAACTGAAGATATTGAGAAAAGATTAATCAACAAGTGCGGTTGGAATAGCTCGACACTCACATGACGACCGAACGAGTAAAAGAATTGCGCGATGCGTTTCTTTTCTTCTTCAGAGAACGTTGAGCCACCCTCCCGCATCCTCAGTATCTTCACGATGACACCCTGCAGCTCGATATAGGCCATGAGAACCATCTGCGTGTTGTGCCGCAGGTCTTCCGCCGCGGCGCGCGCATTGGAAGCCGTATTTTGTGTACTGGCCGGATCTGGGCGTGCATCAGCATAATTCGACCGTCAGAGTATGCGATCCCACGATACCTTGTATCTTCCTTTGTAGGTACTGTGCCGCCGCTTGAATTGAGCCCCCAATGCCGCCCAAAGCAATCTTGTTGGGACCGCTATCCATCCCATCCACGATGCCGCCGACAACGGTCGCGGTCGCAGACATCATACCGTATAGCGTGTTTGTGCTCTTGCTGAGGTTGGAGGCGACCTTTTCCCATACGCCGGATGTCTCGTGAAAGTCCTGACCATGTTTTCGTCAGTTCAGTTCATAGGTAAGGCATGTGGAATCACCGAGTTCATGTCCTCCAGCGTCGCGATCCCTTGTTTCGCCAAACGCTTGACTTCAGCACATAGACCGAGGACTTCACGATCCTTGCCAAGGTCTGGGAAAGGAGTGAGAGAGAATTTTCAGCATATCTTAGGCCGTACTTACCTGCAGCAGTCAGATAAGGTGTTGTATCGACCAAGTTGTCGATCAGCTGCGCCCTCTCAGTTCGCATGACGGTTCGCATGTCGGAGGGGTTGGGATTCATGGTCTCCCTGCCTATGACGTAGCCCCGCTTGTCCGTACCGCTGGACGGTATGAACGGAGGACTGACCGCGTACGGCGACGAGGCTGCATACGTGTTGAGTGGTGCGGCTGGGATTTTCTTAGTGCAAAGATATATCGATTAGCACCGAAGCACGCACCTGTGAATTGCGCAACCGCAGAGTTGTCTACGTTCTGATAGGAGGATGCGTATACCGGGACCGTCATGGAACGAGCGACGCTGCGTCTCGATGTCGAAGTAGAGTCTATGCATGATTAAGCGTTTGCGACGAATTCATAGAATAACTGGGTACCTCTTGCGTTACGCGGAGCGGGCAGCCTCAGGTCTGGAAGACTTCCCAAGAGCTTGTGCGTCTTCTGTTCCGCAGATCCGATGCAATCGAATACGTTCAGCCACTTCGCCATATTTCTCTTGACACTGACACATGGTGAGAACTATACACACGGTCGCAGACCTGACTTACTGATCGTCTCGTTCGTACTTTTGAGCCGTGGTACTGAGGCGTCTCATGCTGTCAATGACGCGATTGCTATGACTGTACCCGGTGCCTCCGAAAGTAGCCGTCTCGTCGTATAGCTGGGTCGCTAACTCGTCCCGCATGCTTCTGTACGGTTCGTTCGTCTGCGTCGCCGCGAATGCTTGATCGAAAAAGGGATGGGAGGGCTGTTCGTGACGATTGCGGCGCGTAGACGCGGTCATCGACGGACGCTGAGCTGGCTGATAGGACATGAGACGGAGTAGAGCGCAAGTCAATGGGTTGAGTCGTCGCAGGAGAGAATGTCCTGAGATGAGGTCTATGCTGGTGTGTCGCGAGCCTTATAAGCCCGAAGTGGGCGTCTAATGTGGGCGTCTTCGCCTGCTGGACCACAGCAGGAGCGGTAGAGGGTGGCAAGCGCATGGTCGGCGCGCTGCACTCGAGTCAGCACGATGGGCAGGAGTGCACAGTTACGGAACTTTCGCGCACCTAATACGGAAGAGTGGAGGAGGCAGTATCCGCGTCTCTTGAATCGACCTATACAGCACGTACGTATGTGGGCGATGCCAGGTGCAGCAAGCGCCCCTACACGCTGAAGATGCCCGCAGACAACGGGGCATATGTGTTGAGGCGCGCGGCAAAGCACCCCCCTATACAGTCCATTGTGGGCGCCTCTGACAGGCCTGTCCTTTTATGGGCATGAAGGTACATCGCCTATGAGTCCATGAGGCTGGCGCTTGCGACGTTATTGAGCGCGCGATTGACTAGCGGTTGTCAAGCGCTTTCGGAACCACCGATAGCTCCTCGTTATCAGCACCAAGACCCAAATGCGGCCGTGCTAGAATTATGTGCCACACAAGAACTGTGAGAACGACAGGTCTGGGGTGCCTTCCGCCTCGTTGGAGAGCGCCTGCCGTGGTCTACAGTGTGGCGTAAACTAAGAGAAGCGCGGCGAGAGCTCACAGATGACACCTCCAATTCACTACGAATGGTTAGGTTCCCCCTACGGCGACTGATAGTTTTCGCTTTACGAGGACGCCTGCCGGGTTCCAACTCGTGCTGTATGGGAAGTTCGAGGATGAGGCGCTTGACGAATAATCAGAATACTTTCATATCTCCCAGTGTAGAGTCGTGTGGCCGTAGGCATTCCGATAAAGGTACTTAAAAACAGTCGTGGGCGCCGGAAACAACCCTGAGAACAATCGCGTCACACTGTCACGTCACTATCACGCGCTGGAAATGGCAAGTAGACGCCATCAATGAGTTGATCCCAATCTTGGACTCCCCCACGTCCCTCGAAAGCACCCGGTAAGCAGATCGTGGCCTCCTCCGAATCCTATCTGATTATATGCACGAAATTGACAGCAATCAAGATTGCCCTTCATTCAGCACCATGTTCGGACAGTCGCTTGCGACCTCATCACTGACCGGGCGCGAGGAGCCTGATCTGCAGACTGTGAAGGACACACTTCTAGCTGTTTTCCCGCTTTCGCCTCACGATATACTCGACGTTCAACCATACCTTTTACGTGCTGAACCTGAGATCACCAATTACCAGGCCGAAATCGATCGCGTATCTCTGCACTCGCGCACAGAGAGGTTTGTTGAACTCGAACGCAAAAGGAACGAGCTCGCACGCATCCACGGAGATGCTGTCTGGCGATGCGCTCCAATCAGCCGCCTCGTACCCGATATCCTGACCGAGATCTTCTGCTTCGTACGAGACGCAGACGAGTACTCGTTGCGGGATTGCAAATCGGTCATCCTACCACTCGCTCAAACCTGTCGGCTTTGGAGACAGGTCGCATTCTCTCATCCCTTGCTTTGGGCGTCCATCAAAGTGTGTTCTATTCGCTGGTGGGAGGACCATGACGATCCAGGCTTTCACGACCACGTCGCCCGCGCCGTCAGATTCCACCTTGATAGGGCCGGCGACGTATCGCTCTCCATTTGCATCGAATGCAACCCTTGCTCAGCCTGTGATGCGCTACTCGCTGTGCGCCATCGCTGGCGCGAGTGCTGTATACGAAAGCTCACTGGCGAAAGTGATGCGCGTGTACAGCCCGCGCATTACCCCTCTCTCGAGCATCTCGAACTCGACCTGTACCAAGCATCCCACACATTCGAGGATTCTCCGCGCCTGCGTTCATACAAAGGGCACATCGTCGACATCTATCTTCCCTGGAGGCAGCTCACCAGGCTGACCATTGTGCAAGACATTCCGAGCGACGAACTTCTCGCATCCGTTCTGAGCGAGTGCGGTGGCCTCGAATTTCTCAAGTTCGACCTCTGTATGGGAATAGAACAGAGTCAGCCCATCGCGATCCACACCAGATTCAATCTCCCTTCGCTGCGTCAATTGAATCTGACGTGCTGGAATTGGAGAGCCATGGCATCGCACATCTTGCTCTCCGTGGCAGCTCCTGCTCTCGAGTCGCTCGAATTTTGCGTCAGGATGGAGAGCGATATCCTTGTCGGTGTCGTAGATCCATTGGCAGAGTTCCTCTCACACTGCGTCGCTCTACGCGCTCTGACCCTGAAGAACATCCTGCTCGGTCGACACGACCTTCACCGCGTCCTCGGATACGTCACGAACGTGGAACACCTTGTCTGGTGGGATCTAGGGAAATGCACCTCGGCGAACTTGCTGAGGATGCTATCTCCGCCACCCCCTCCTCGGCCCGTTCCTGACGGTGCGGGCGACGTCTGCGAAGACCCCATCCTCCCTTTCCCTCACCTCGTCGCTAACGAAGACTCGGAGTCTGACGATGACGGAGACTTGGACAATGACCCCATGGACGGTTTCGGTGGCGCGCTCCTCCCTCGCCTCTCCTACCTCGAGATAAGCGGAGGGCTCTCGCCTCGTGAGCAGCTCAAGCTCATCGAGCACGCGGTAGTCTCGCGCGCACTACGAAGGGATGACTCGACCGACGTCCCTCCCTTGCGGCACGTCATCCTCGAGCTCATCGGAGCGTGCGCCTTGGATGCACGAGCTCGCGGCAGGATGGCGTCGATGCTAGGTTCCTTTACCATTCGCGAGAGCGTAGACAAGGGGCGCAGTACCTTCGTTTATGAGGAGTCCGAGTCCGACGAGGCTCCTCTTGTCACCTTCAACTGTTTTCCTTGATCTACGACCACTGACTAGTTTTCGTGCTCAAACGAGTTCTTCTGGTATAAATTCACCGACTTCCCTTTGTATATCCTGTGCTTTCGGCTAGTAGCAGTACAAGCGCCGACGTCATGATGGTACGGTTCGTCCTGTTCATGTGTATCGGCACGCGAACTTCACAAGCTGTCCGTACACAAGCATTCCTGCGTGATCCTCACTTCTCTTGAAGCCATCGCAGGAGTGAAAGCTGCGATTCGTGGTCCGCTGCCCTTCTGAACCGGCAATTGCCGGGAGTGCAATTGATGAGCGCGCGTGCAGCGCTTGACCTGAACCATCATCATTCCCAGCCCCCTTCGTTCTCCTGGCCCAATCCCAGGCTTCTTATCCCTCGATATATTGCTCAACATACGATGACTGGCTACGACAAGCCAAAAGTCAGCAGCTCCCGCTCACATGCGACTTGCATCTTCCCAACACTAACGGCATTTCGTAGTTCATGTTCCCCGAGGTTCCGCTATGCCGGCAGATGGTCCTCCACACCTCGAACATCACAAATGATTGTTACCGCATCCAATACCGTCTTTCGGGACTGGGGTCACGACGCGGCTTACGCGGGATCGCCCATATCACCTTGCGAGGCGTTGGCAACCACGTGTTATGCGTGGCAGATACCATCGACGCGTGCTTCCAGGTCTTCCTCGCCATACGGCGGGCCATAGGGTCTGCGGATACACCAATCGAGTCTGATTTGGAAACAATATACAGCCGCTACGAGACATTTATTCGTCTTCTCGACAAGCTCACGTCTATGGAGCACCCTACAATACGCAATTTGGACTCCTTGCAGCAGTATATCGACAAGAAGCTAGCTTACCCGCCGATTGTTCACACCCTTGTCATGCGCATCACGCCTAATTGGAGCCATAGGACAATCGTCCTTACCCAGGTTCCGCCGCTAATTTGCGCGGTCCGCACCAGCATGAAGGACATCGCAGCCCTAACCGCCGACCTCACGATTCAGGGCCGAGCAATGCACGAGCGCTTTGCTCTTCCGCGGCTGGCCGAGGTCAAGGCGCTCCCGGCCGGAGTACGTGACGAAGTTGGCTGGCTTTTCAGTCAGTCCTTGAGTGGTCTAGCTTTCTGGGGGGACGACGCGAAGGTGCATGGGTCCGTAATACTAGGAGCAGCGTATCAATTGATTCCGGTGAGTTTACTTAAACGTGCTTCGTACGCGAGGGAAGTGACTCTTTTTCAGACAGCCCGGGCTTTTGAGTAGTTAGAAGCATTCGGCGCGAATTTTGATTTCTTTAATGTCTGATGTCCTGTTACACTAGTGATTTTCTTACTTAGCGTTTGCCGGCTCTTCGATTTGTATTGTTGGTTATCATGTAACGCTCCGCTCCGTGGTCACGTGCCATAAAAGTTGAACTTCGGCAAGTTCCAAGCGGCAGTTGCCGATAGCCTTCTGTCAATGGGCGCGTGTGAAGCACGCGCGCACGGCGCTTAACCCGAACCATCATCGCCGCAAGCTTCTCTCGTCCAACGATCTCTTGTAACGCTCCTCGGCGGCTTCACCTTCATATATAATTGCACACAGCATGCCTATCTACAATAAACCAGTGGTTAGTTCAGTCACCCAAATGACTAGCATGCGCCCGATACTGACGGCGCTTCGCAGACCGTGTTCCCTGAGGCCAGACTATACATGCAGACACTCAGTCACACCGATCGTCTATCAATAGACTGCTATGGAATTCATGACCGCCTGAAGCCATTGCAATCGCGACCTGCCTTACTCGAGGTCACGCGAGATGCCTTGCGATACGTGGGAAGCTATGTGACCTGCCTCGCAGACGCCATGAAGGCATGCTACAGAGTCTTTCTCGCCATAGGACACGCCATACTATCCGCTGATACATCACCTGAGGCCGACCTCGCGGTTATATATGACCAGTGCGATATCTACGCCCGTCTTTTGGACGAGCTCACGTCCTTGGGAAACTCGACAATACGCGCCGTCAATATTCTCCAGCGTCGTGTGAAGAAGAAGCTCTCATATCCGCCGGGCATACATTTTCTCATGATGCATGTGCTTGGACCCAACTTTTGGCATGAACGAGCAGTCGCTCTGACCGAGGTGCCACCGATGCTGGACGTGGTTCGTCAGGACGTCAACGGGATTGCGGCGCTGGTGACCGAGCTCAAGCTTCATGCCAGAGTCATGCGAGAGCGCTTCTCCATCGTCCAGCTCGGTCAGATCAAAGCGCTTCCGGCTCAGGTTCGCCACGACGTGAAGGTGCTCGTCCAGCTCTCCTCGAATAATCTACCCGTGTGGGCGGATACCGTTGGTGTGCATGGTTCGTGTATATTGGAGGATGTAACGCGAAATGTGAATAGTTATGATTAGTAAGGTACATATTTAGCTATGGACTTTGAAGATATAGGGACACGTCTGCGAGATGTCTTCGGCGTATACTATATAGCACAGATTCACATGTACATTTCGGTCTGGCTGCATAGCTTTGGCTTACAAAGATGGAATGTCGACCCATCCAGAGAAGTAGACGCCCTGAATGATCAATCAAAATAGCTGATACTATATGGTGGATCTTCATCCTCGTACTCGACCTGGTAACTGAACACACCACGCCCCTGCGAGATGTTTTCGCGGATAATGAATGAGTCGAGCTCGCGCCGCAGCTCACTAAGAGTGCGTGGCTCAAGATTGCACGCCGAGAGGTATTCCAGTACGACCGCGCGCAGGGTAGCAGCGTCGCTGGGTCCGTCTCCCTTGACTGCGCGCGAACGGATGAGGCCGGCGATTTGCCTCGGGTCAGCTGGAGTGAGGCCGCCGCTGACTTCCAGGTGAGAGAGGCGCGGCAGAATAGTATGGACGACATCGGTCGTGGGATGATCATCCGCGCCGGCGCTGGCGTTGGAAGCGAGGGAAGAGGAGGACAAGGCATCGGCCAGAGCAGCGAAATTCGAGTGACCCAGCTCCTCGATCTCCCACCACACGAGGCGCTCGACGCTCGGCGCGGAGGCAAGGACGCGACGGAGGCCGTGTCGGTCGAGCGGCGTGCCCTTGAGACTGAGGATGCGGAGGGCACGGAATCGAGTGAGAATCCCCACCACGACGTCGGGGAGAGCATCGGGTGAGTTGCATCTAGAGTCAGTCGACGATATGCAGATCTCGAAGGAGTCGAGAGCAGGTGCATCGATGAGGGCGAGGATGCGCAACTCCGTGATTGCTATCCGCTCATATGAGGACAGAAGGCGCAATGCTCGGAGGCGAGGGAGCACGGGAGTGGGCGATGATGTATCGGCGGGCGTAGGGGCGTCGAAGCTGGCATACTCGAGGCTTAGGTATTCGAGGTCTTTGCATGTTACCAAGGTGTCTATGAGATGGCGGGAATGAGGAGCGGTCCCGCTGGTCACGGTAAGGCTCGTGAGCTGCGCCCATGGAAGGCGCATCTCCGTGATAGGGCCAAGGTAGGTGCGCAGGAGTGGTGCACACTCAAAATGGTTGGTTCCCGCAGTCCGGATGAATGCAAGACGCTCAAGGGATGGATATAGAGGTGCCCGAGCCTGTGGGGCAGCTTCCGCTGTTGGCACGCCGTTAATATCGCATTCGCGCCATCGACAAAGTTCTGTGAAGAGCTCTCGACATGCGGGGCTGGTGATATTCAAGATGTGTACCGAGAGCGGTGCTTCGCCGGATTTGTCCAGGTGATACCGAACGGCGCGTGCGACGCGCTCATCGTAGTCCGATTCCAACCACGACTTATCAACGTAGGAAACATTGATATACGCCCAGAGCGAAGGTTGATAGAACGCAATGCTGCGCCACTGCCGACACGTTTGAGCCAGGGGGAGCACGTACGAATGAGCATCGCTAAGAGAGTACTTCGCTTCGTCGCGGACGAAGCAAAAAATCTCGCCCAAGACATCCGGAACAAGATGACTGATCGAGTTGCACATTGAGACGGAAGCTGCGCAAATGCTTTCGAGTTCGTTTCTCTCCTCGATGAGCGCGTGCATCGGCGCGGATCCGCAGTCAATTTCAGCGGAGTACTCGTTGATCTCTCCTTCAGCACGCACGTGATGCGGCTTGATGAAGAGTTCGTCTTGAAGCAAGGGAGGATCGAATGACACAAGTCTCTCCTTCAGTGACTGCTGGTCAGAATCTTCCTCGCTCTCGAGTCGCGGCGAGTCAACAGTAGACTGATCGAACATCGGGTTAGAGGCATGCAAAGGATTATAACGGTTGCCTTGCGACAATGAGTCAGCTATAACGCAGCTTTGATGCCCGTCTACTCACTGGCTGGCTTCAGGAGACGTGGCAGAAGCCAAGTCGAATCATTGCTTGTTTCTGTTTGCCATTCCCCTGCCATCACGTGGCTGTGAGAGTATTCGGGAGATTCCGCACTTCATTCCCGACTCTCATCCGTAGTAGAAACCGCGTTCTATCAAGAGCCAGATACTGACTAGATGAGACGCTCAATCTATACAATCAACACATCCTCGAACTTTTCACTCGGAAACCAGCTAGCGGTCTGCATATCGTCTTTTCCCCATGTTTTATACGGCAGACGCCCTGCGGCTTCCATTTGGAGTCGTAGACCTCCATGCGATTTTTCTCCTCAAGATCCAAAATGCGCCAGACTTCAGATCAGGACAAGCGCCCTTCAACGAGGCTGCTGTTAACTTCGGAAGGCGCCCCAGACTCACCATTCTCACAGTTCTTGTGTGGCCCGTACTTCTGGCACACCCGCGCCTCGCCCTTATCGCTGTTAACGAGGATCTATCGGTGATTACTCAGCCGATTGACGACCGCAGGTACGCCGCGCGCTCAACAACGTTGCAAGCGCCAGCCTCCTGACTTCATAGGCTATGTCGACGACACCCATAAAAGGATAGATCTGACTGAGGCGCCCACATTCAACTCAATGAACGGGTGTTTTACCGCGCGCTTCAACACATCCGCGCCCGCTTCTGTCGGGCGACTGCAGCGTGTAGGTAGCGCCTATCTTATTCTCATTCCACGCGCACTATTCAAACGACTCATCAATTTCGGATAGGCGCGGTTACTACCTCCTTCCCTCTGCCCTCTTTGATGAGCCACAGCTCCTTCAATGACCACCCTTGTGTGATACACGCTGACTTCAGTGCAATCTTACGACCACGCGCTTCACCGCTCTTGCGGCAGCTGTCGACGTGCAGGTGAAAGGCGCCCGGATTAGACGCCAATATCAAGCTTATAAGGGGCGCCTTCAAGACCCTTGACCCATCGTCTTCGAGTCCTCACAACCCACCGCATATCCGTTCTTCACGCTTTCACCCCATCGCCCCATGTCTCATCATCCGGCTCTGCGTACTGAAGCGGCTGTACCGTCGCGTCGTTCGCATGAGCAAAGCTCTCCACCATTCTTCCAACCAGCATTAACTTCGTCGGACGAGCCGTACAGTACCAAGAGAAGCGAACTATCCTTCCAGCTGTACGACCCGACGTCGACATTCTCAAGCGTCAACTACAACCACAGCACGCGCGCTATAGGCCACATGGTTCGCCTTGGGACAACGGCACAGAACTACGGCCAGGAGGATTAGTCAGTGCGGATCGCGAGCTGGATGAATTCTCTGACCCGGTTTCAGCGTCAAGAGGAATCTAGGCGATTGGGTGGAAGTGTTCAATTGCTTGGGCTCTGCCGAACAGAAGACACGTCAGCTTCTGGGAGACCTTCAGACTCTGACGCTGCCTCGCCCTCGCGGCTCGGGAGGTAAGTTTCTCCAGCTACGTATTCATAAGCTGCTGAGTGAGCATATCAGTTGGGGCTTATCCTGTCAATCCCATCGACGTCTCGACGACTTCAGGATCATCTTCTCCCTTCGCTGGAGGTAAGCCGTCTCTATTCGTGCCGAAATCACGCGACTGATGTTCCCCATAGACACGAATCCGCTTGGCGTGGGGCAGTATGCTGGTCCGTGAATCGACTATTCGCCTCTTGCCTTTCACTGACCAATTCACAGCTTTGTCCTTGATTAACGCGTCGTCCCTCGATGGAAGCATGGGAGGCTATGTGGCCAGGAGGGAGGCAATGGAGGGCGAGTACCACGTTGCGGGAAGCGCCAGGCGAGCCAAGCAGGCGCAGATCATCGACGGCTTGCTTGACACGAGCAGCTTCGCCACTGCAGGAGGCAAGCGTGATCTTTACCATATCAACGACACGAGCTCACTGATCCTTAGATCTTACGAAGGACGATGATGTGTACAATCTGTGTGTCGAGGTCGAGAACCTGGCCAAGTCTGGAATTAGGCGACTGCACACGCTCGACTCCGTGAGCCTCATTTCCCGATGTCCATCCTACTTAACTTATACATGACCAGAATTTCCACAAGGCCGATGGAACATGGGCGAGCGTCGTTTCCAACATCAGCCAGAGCACCGGCACGCTATACTACGCCGTATCCACGACTGCGGAGATCCTAGGCGGCATCGTCAATGGCATAGACAACGGCCCGAACAAGATGGTGCTGGGCGGGATTGAAAGATCGCTGCAGAAAGCTGCTGCTTATCTACAGGCGAAAATGGAAGGTAAGCCGTGTTCATGAATCTTCCTCGTCACGCGACATTGACGTGTGTATAGATCCGACTGGTACGATGACTACGGTCGATAAAGCGCGCGCTGCAGCTGAAGATCTGCGCCATAACGCGCATATGATCTTGATGGCGTATATCGAGCTAGCAGCCATCGTCCAGGAGATACTGACGACGCGTCGCCGCGGACGGCTCCTGCCCGACGCGACAAAGGAGCGCATCGCCCAGTTCTTCTACTCGTTTGGTCGGCATGTACGTGCGCAGTAGATCCACTTGGCAGTCACTAACATCCACGCAACGCAGTTCGACACTTTGCCGGGCGATAGCATCCAGCACACCGCTCAAGTGCAGTACAACGACTTTCAAAGCTCGCGCACCGGCACGAGGGCCGGCATAACCTCGGTACGTACTCCTCCTACTCAGAAAATACGGTCAATATTCATAGCAAACAGGCTATAGACGGCGAGGCATCTGGGCAACAGGAGGGTTTACCGATCTACACGCAGCGTGGGCGAGTGAGGACGTCTGCTCAAGTACCGCGCCGGCGTTGAGAAACGGCACGTCCGCTGCGTCAGAACTGGGGCGCGCGGTTCTTACTTACTTCCTACCTTCTCGAATAACTCCTGTGTTATAGAGCGTTTGACTGTATCAGCTTTGAGACTTCCTATTGCCTGTAAATCCTCCAAATGTTCAACCATAGTATATGCAGCCTGAGGGTCCGAGTCGATTTTTTGATGTAATTTATATCAGCTTGAATTCCCTTTTGCATCACCCTTGTGAAGCCGCCTGGGTGCATTTGACGTTCTGTCGAGGAGCAAAAGCCTATCGTGATTGAGCACGCTGTGCGCGTGAAAGCCGGGACGCCTGGCCGTCGCCTATACTGGGCGTGAGAATCCATCACGTTACGTCGCCCGCTGTAAGCGCCGCCGCCACGCTGCAGTCACTTTGCTTCCTACCTTCATGTGCACACAAGCGCCGACAATGTACCCAACGGATTTCACGGATCCAAAGGCATGCGCATTTTTGGATTGGATGGCTGATTATTGACGACACATCCTTAGGACTTCTTCCCAGAGTTCGACTACATCACACAGCTCGGTCACGCGGCTTCAGCAACCGAGAGTCACTGCGAGGCTCTCGTTCTCCTTCTTTGCTATGCACACGAAGAATCTCGGATTATCCAGCCTGTTCAGGATGCGATGAGGGCCGTCGCAGACTGCCTCGCTCTGCTAGCAAAGGCTATCAGGGCGCTTCAAGACGTTTTTGACAGTATCCGGCGGATCATCGCTTTGCCTGCTGGTAAACCCAACGACGAGCTCGCTGAGTTGTCGAGCGCCTATCTCTTCGTCATATACGCCCTAAAGGCTGTGGGCACAGCGACAGATAGCTCTGTAGAAGTGCTGTCCTCAGCGGAGCCGGCAGCGCTGGCCTCTATCGCCTACCCTCCAGTCATACATTTCTTTCTCGTTCAGGTCATCGGGACGCAGTGGAACGACCGGCTATACGCTCTGG
Source organism: Schizophyllum commune H4-8 (assembly GCF_000143185.2). Taxonomy (NCBI): domain Eukaryota; kingdom Fungi; phylum Basidiomycota; class Agaricomycetes; order Agaricales; family Schizophyllaceae; genus Schizophyllum; species Schizophyllum commune. The sequence goes on along the minus strand of NW_026089548.1, from coordinate 1,749,885 downwards.
CGAAGCTTTCCCACTTCTTCCAGCGCATTCAGGCGGATATTCGCCATATTGGCTCGCTCACCGTCCAGCTCCAGCTGTCGATTGAGGGCATGCAGGAGCGCTTCAGTGTCACCAAGATGCTGGAATACCGTGAGCTGATCCCCGAACGGCGATGGCAGGTGGATCAGTTCCTCGCGAGGACTCTCGGCGATCTCGAGCCGTGGATCAACTACGTATGCTCTTCCGAAAGGTTGATTCGTCGCTTCGACGCGCCTGCTCTCGAGGTAATATCTTTCTTGCAATGGATGTGTTGCCGGAATGACGCTGATCATTCCTCAGAAATATATACATGCGCACGTTAGACCTCGATGAGCACTGCCGTAGTGCTCAGACTCGTGAGTACTGTTCTCTTGCCATGTACAAATCACGTCACTAACGATTTCAGGAGAGATAATATCCATTCTCCCCCTCCCATTCTCGCTTCCATCCACATTTTTCAGAGTGTAGGTTCACTTCTTGTGGCGTTGAAGGTAGACACGAAGATGCGGAGTGCTCAGAGTCTCGTACCATTCAGAGAAGGTCACGGTCTACTTTGGCCTGCGTGAAGATATCGTTCGCCGTCTGACAGTCTGGTCCGCCGTCTTCTCGTGTGAGCGCATCACGTCGTCTAGTATAAGCGCCGACGCCACATTGCCCGCATCTTGCTCACGACCTTCATGTGTACTTTAGCGCCAACCATGTATCCGACGAACTTCACAGAACCAGAGGTAGGAATCCTGCGTGCATCGCAGCTACACTGTCTTTACATGCTGTATCACCAGGCTCTTTTCCCCGAGTTCGACTATATTGCGCAGCTTGGGAGCGCAGCGTCAACTACAGCTAATCACTGTGAGGCGCTCGTTCGTCACCTTTGGTATGCGCGCGAAGAGGCGCAGATCATATCTCCCGTTCGCGACTCGATGCGATCCATCGCAGACTGCCTCGCGCGGTCAGGAAAGGTCATACGCGTCCTACAGTATATCTTCCTTACAATCCGGCGCATCGTCTCCTCGCCTGCCGGGGATCTCAAAGACGACCTTTCTGAGCTATCAGCCGCGTATAATTCCACCTTGGATGTCTTGAAAGACCCAGGCAGCGCGACAGAGCGCTCTGTCGAATCTCTGACCAAATCGGAACCCGAAGCGCTCGCGTCCATCGCATACCCTCCCGTTTTACACTTCTCCTCGTCCAAATCATCGGATCGCAGTGGAGCGATCGTCTGTACGCTCTAACGAACCTGTCCCCATGATTTGCTCGCGTCAAGGCAGATCTCCGCCACATCGGATCGCTCACAATTCAGCTCCAGCTCGCCATCGAGAGCATGCAGCAGCGTTTCAGCGTCTCCAAGATGCTGGAATATCGCGAATTGAGCGCTGAGCAGCTGGTAGAACTCGACCAATTCATTGGTAGGACTGCCGTCGCGCTTGAGATGCGAGTGAACCACATACAGTCCCATGAAAGGGCTGTCCGCAAATACAATGCGCCTGTACTACAGGTAAGAATATCGAAAGCTCTCTTCCGCTGGCATAACACTGATGACAATTCAGGATTGGATGGGTGGGGCGCACGTCCGACCGCAATGAGTGCAGCTGTCATAGTTTTTTCATTCTCGAACTATATCTCTACGTACAGCCCCTAACGATGCTTGTACTTCACGAGGAATTCGATGTTGTAGCCAAACCCAAAGTGCCTCACGACCAACGATGAGGATTCGACAATATGTATTACTATACCACAGCACCAGGCTGCTCGCGACAACAATGTATTACTACTGTAACCCCTCCTCCTCAACCTCCACACACCCGCTCACCCGCCTCCGCTGCGCCCGCTCTACCAGCCGCTGCCGCGCAAACTCCTCCGGCCCGCTGAGTTTGCTCATCCGCGACGCGGTCGACGACACGCGCGAGGGGATGTAGAGGGTGTCACGGCGTGAGGGAGCCGCGAGGGTGTCCCGTCGTGAGGGCGCAGCGAGGGACTCGCGTCTCGAAGGAACCGCCACCGACCCCATCCTCGACACCGGCGCGACCCGCGTATCCGCCACCGCCGCCGGGCGCGGCATCTGCAGCGACCCCATCCCCTGCGATCCCATCCCCAGCTGCGACCCCATCCCCGACGACCCCATCGCCATCATCCCCTCCGGCATCGTCAGCTCCGTCGACGACTTGCGCGGCAGGCGCGGCGCCTCGAAGGGGTTCTCTCCTCCACTATCAAGGCCTTGCGCGCTTCCATCACCGAGCGCGCCCTCCCGCCTGCCCTCAAACCGCTTCCCCATCGGATTCGGCGAGAACGCATGGTCAAAGCCCATGTACGCGTCCAGCGTCGGGATGTAGGTCGAGGCCGTGCTTCGGCGGGACAGCGCAGGCTCGTCACGAGCGTTGGCGTACGGCTCTCCATACGGCAGCCCAACCAACTCCCCGCCCACGTACCCCTCGCTCGGCCCACGCTCCAGATCGCACGCACGACGGCGCGTGCTAGCCCGGCGCGTACTAGCGCGCGAGGGGGGACCACCGGCAGTCAGGTTGTCCGCTGCCGAATTATCCGGCGGCGGACCTGCTACGAGCGTCGCCGGCAGCGCGTAGGTGAAGGCGTTCACGACAGACTGGCGCAGCGTCGACGTCCAACCAGTGGTATCCGGAGGCGGAATGGTCGGCGGCTGCTCAGGCTGGCGATCATAAGCTGTCTGATGGTCGAAAGGGGCAGAGTCAGGGTGCCCGCCATGTTCCTGCGCCTTCCAACGCCCACGCAGTCTCGCCGAGAGCGTGGGGCGCAACTGCGGCGCCGCCCACGGCACGTCCAGTCCACCATCTCCAACAGCGAGATACCTTGGCGCAAACTGCGCGCGTGGCGTGCCCATGTCCTCATTCGGATGGGGCGACGGCACCCCCGATGAAGGTACCGAATGATTATCGCCCGGGTTCATATTCGTGATCTGCAGCTGGCGCGCGCCAAGATGGTCGCGGCTGTCCATCGCCGAAGGCAGGTGCGCGAGCTCCGGAGGTGACGCCTTTTCTGAGCTATGTATGAACGTCGAGGTGGCATGGTTGAACGCGTAGCCGTTCGTCTTGTCGTTCGAGAAGCTGTGGGTGTCGTCATCGACCCAGGGGATGTTGAGGCTGGCAGCGTAGCGTTGACGGCGAGAGACGGAGCGCATGCGGACGAGCCAGGCAATGAGAGCAGCGACGATGGCGACGGCGGCAATACCGAGGAGGCCGAGGCCGATATAGAAAGGCGGGCCGTGTTGGCCTTGGGTAGAGGATAGAACGGCAGAAGGCGTGGCGGAAATATGCGCGGCGGTGCTGCTCGAGGAGAATGAAGTTGACGAGGAGCTAGCAGTCGAAGATGTAGAGCTGAGCGAGGACGAAGTCATAGAAGACGCAATAGAGGAGGAACTCGCTATCGATCCAACCTGAGTGATCGAAGTTGCGGATGTCGTCGAGTCCGAGGGGCTGACCGGTGACGAGGAAGAAGGCGCATCAGAGATAGAAGATGAGCTTCCGGTAGACAGCGGGGGCGTTGCTTCTGCGGTCCGAGAGTCTGAGGCGGTCGGACTGGCTTGGCTACTCTGCGTCGAAGCTTCGGCGTCCGGGGTGAAGAGGGCAGACAAGGGCGAGTCCGACGCTATCGCAGGCTGTTCCGCATTATGCGCTATCGCAAAGGGTGCTTGCTGAGGTAGCTGGTCGTCATTTTTCGTGCTTGGCGAGCCGGTATCTTGACCGTCGACGAAGGATATAGCACCTGACGGCCCGAAGACCAGATTATTCATGAAGAAGAAAGAGCGAAGGCGTAGAGATATGTGCTGCTATCCAAAATATAGTTTGTGGAGGCGAAGGCAAAGTCCAGCTTTACTCGACCGGCGAGGTGATTATGGTGGGAGTCGGAAGCAAGCCGTGATCGCGGCGACGCGCGCCCTCGTGTTGATCGCGCAAACAACGCACTGCCACCGCATGTTTCCGAGATACCCCTTTTGGAAGTATTCTTGTACTTTTTAGCCTCAAAGCAGCACGTATATCTTCAATTGAGAACTTAGCATATTCAAGGAGTAAGTGAAACCCTCCCTAAGGAACCTTTGACTCGAAGCCCGCTCCCAGCATAGCTCGCCCCAGTATCTTCTCAAAGCTTCGCATTCCGCTGCGCCTCAGCCGCCCGACGCTGACCATTTTGCAGAACCCACTTGATCGACTCCTGCGCGTACCCATCGTCAGTAGGTGCAGCATAGATAGGAGCGCAGCACTCTGACCCCATATGCATCTGTCACCTCCTTCTCATTCAGCGGCTCGCGCTGGGCCCGGTCCCATAGTGCTTCATAAACTCGGCCGTCGTATACACCTAGCGCACTAGAGAAGTACAGATTATAGAGCGAGAAGAGTTGAGCGACAAGAATGACCCATACCTATCGAGTTCCCAGTTGCTGAATCCAAAAGCGTCGGTCAGGCCGATGGCGTGCGGCACTAACGCAGCGCAAGTGGTCGCAACCGCCCGACGTAGCGCAGCTACTTCTTGAGTGCCACGCAGCAGGCCATAAACGAGGAGATCGGGAAGCGCCGCCTCGGCGGAGGCAAGAAGGTACTAATGGGCTCAGGTTCAGCGAAAGCCATATCGCATTGTATGAGCAGGAGGGAAAAGAGCGAAGGCAATGCGCAACAGGGAACAGCAGGCAGCTTGAAACTCACCAAAGCAAACAACGTCCTCACCACTACCGCATCCTCCTTCCGCACCCCATCCTTCTCCACTTCTCTCGCCATGTCCGCAACGCGGGCCGCCACAAAGGCGTCCGTCACCGCCCGCGCGGCGCGCGCTGCTTCCATGCCCGTCACTTCGCCTGCTGAATGCAATTCGCGCACGACAAGCGCCGCACGCCATTCAAGGAGCACCACGAGCGGTGAGGGCTCGGAGGTTAGACTGTTGAGATCGTCAGTTAGGACAGCGCCTCGACGAAGTCCAAGACCAGCGCCACGTCAACAAAACCAGAGACTTACCCGTCGAGCGAGCTGATGACGAAGCCCGAGGGCGGGCTCGCCCCATCGCTCAACCGTTGCAAGTACGCAGAGGACGGTGGCAGGCCCTTCGCGCCTGGCTTCAGCGCCCTATACGCCTTGAGCGCCGCGCGCACGACCTGCTGATCTAGAACGTAGTTGTCGCCTTCGTAGCTGCAAGACTAGTAAGCTCTGACTGCAAAGGCATCCACTGCTGCACCTCTCAGATCACCCCACTCACGTCGCACTCGGCACCCACTCCGCATACAGCCTCCCCATCCCACTCGCCGCCGAAAATCCATGTCCGCCTGCGCTTCGTCTGGCGGTCTCGATGTCGGCGATGCTCGTCGTCGTCGCGAAGACCTTAAGCCCGGCGGTCGTCGCATGCAGCTCGGCGAGGAGGGAGGTGTCGCCAGAGGCGAGGCGCGCGGCGGTATCGGCGAAGAGAGAGGACTGGGAGGTGGGTTGTCAGTTAGCTCCTGTGGTGCAGAAAGGAAGGAGAAAATGAAGGAGCAAGTGAATAGAACGAAGAGGCAAATCAATGAAATGAAGAAGCATTTGCCGAAGATTCTCACCAGCGACTTTCCTAGCCTCAAGAACACATACGCGCGCGCGAGGATCGGCAGCAGACGACCGTTGACGGCAGGGTACGAGATGACCTGCGGCTCGAGGCCGTCCGACCCCGGCGTGCCTTGGCGGCGCACGGTGGCGTATCGGATGGCGATGGTGATTGCTGTGATTCAAAGACAGATGAGGTCGCCTTTAGCGTGCCTTCTATCATCAATTCGCACTCACCCTTCGCGGTCATCATCCCCGCGCCGGTGACCATACTTTTATGCTCAGTCAATTTGGTGAGGGACCTGATGCAGGAACATGCTCACCCAGAACGGATATATAACATCTTGGAGGGAAGTCAGTGAACCATTATACCCGGGAATCTGTAAAAGAGGGCGGGCTCACCCCGCCATAGGCCAACTTATCATGCGGAGGGCGCACATACTCGCCCGCCTCCGTTACTTGCGCGAAGCGCGAGAGCATGTTCTTCAGAGGAATCCTGACGTGCTCGAAGCGCACGAAGCCATTGTCGGTGGCTGCGAAGCCGCCCATCGCCTTCGGTCCTGCTCTACGTCAGCCTATATGCTCGTTGCCCGGCCCTCCCTCGTTAATTCAGAAAACCCGACATCAGTGCTAGACAAACTTGGCGCCGCTGCAAAACGATCTGCATCCACACTTACCCTGATCCCCCAGCACCACGCCCCTCATCGGCCTATGGTCCTCCAGACTCCGCAACTGCACAAAAAACAAATGCGGGCCCATCCTTTTGCCACCCGACAGCACCAACTGCGCCTGCACCACCCCATGCGTCGCCGTCCGCCCCGCCGCCCCAATCCACCACTTGGCCGCCGTCAAGCTCGGCGAGTGCAGCTCGAACTCCCTTGTCACGGGGTCGTAGGTCGCGGTCGTCTCCAGCGCGCTGACGGCGGTGCCGTGCGCGAGCTCGGTCTGGAGGTAACAGCCGAGGATGCCGCGGGTGGCGATGAGGGGGCCATATTCGGCGGCAAGCTCGGGACCGGCTTGGAGGTTGAAGACGGGCTCGAAGGCTGGGAGGGAGAAGGTGAATCGGGTGACGGGAGGGAGAGAGGGAAGGGTGGGAGGGGAAGGAAAAGGAAAGGCGAAGGAAAAGTACCTTGGAAGTGGAGAGTAAGAGGCAGTGTCTCGTCGAGGATGGAGAGGCTGCGCCGGAGGTCGTCATCGGACCACCCCAGCTCGTTCTGCAGCTCGTGTAGGCGGCGAGTCATGGCCTGCCCGCGCATGAAGAGCTGAGAGCGGGACATGTTGTCCCTGTGATGGCGGTGATCAACACGCGGGATACTGATGTATTTCTTCGCGCTACCTACCTCCCCGCCTTACTAAACGCAGGATCTGCGGACAACACGCGCACAATTTCCTCACGACGCTGCCAGTTATCCGCACCACCTACAGCACGAAGAGATGTTAGCCAGATGCCGTGATGCGTGTCCTTTCATGCGGACCGTGAAGGTAATCCCGCAAGCTGGGAATGTCTACCGCCGTCGCGTTGCGTGCGGCGGTCATGTCCAGTGCCGTCTGCGCAGCTGCATCGAGAGCCTTTAACATAGACATCACAGAGTATCTCCTCTCCAAGTACGAAGAGATGAACGGCAGAGGCAAGATGTCAGGACGCCATTAAATAGGCGAAGCTCAGTTGACGAGGATGACCGGTTGAAGCAGGACGCCGAGGTCCGGGTTCCCGTGACCGAGTCTTGTGACCTAAGGCGAGTGAAGAGATCCAAGTTCATGATCAGCGACCACTGCTCTCGAAAATCGAGCGAAGGACTCGGAGAGAGCCCGACGCTCGGTAGAATACACTGAGATATGTTGCGGGTCCAGGTTCAAGAGGGCTCGGCGTGGCACGTGCCGAACTCGGTGATTGCCGGTCACCTTGGGAAGTCTAAGCGCGAGCAAATAAGGGTTTTCCTGTCTCTTCACTGCCGCGAAACGATAGCTGCTGTAAGTCTCTTCGCATCAGCTCCGTATCACGAAAACTGACATGATGCATGGCTAGATATCTGCAGCTCGACGTCCTACACAATGGACGACCCTCACGCTGCCTGTATGCAAACAGTTCTGGGAGGACTTGTGGAAGATGCCCAAGCGGTACAAGAGAAATTCATTGGCTTCAACTCGTCCTCGCAAATGGATGTGCCTGCCATGCGCTCTACTATAGAATCGGCGGACCAGGTGTTTGATCGCTACGATGCCGAAATGAGCGCCCTGGCAGGCATAATCGACATGCTCCAGCGCAAGCGCGAAGAGCTCTCGCGCCACTACGCGCGCACGGTCTGGCTCTGCAGTCCCTTGAGACGTCTCGTCCCGGATGTCCTGCGCGAGATATTCACCTACCTCCGCGACACGCAAGAGTACTCCCTCGAGGACTCCCGCTCCTCCGTCATCCGCCTCGCGCACGTGTGCAGCCACTGGCGCGCCGTCGCGTTCTCGCAGACCTCGCTCTGGTCGTCCATCAAGCTCGAGCACGCGGGGATCTACGAGGCCGAGTCGGACCGCATCAAGGCGGCCATCCGATTTCACCTAGCCAGGTCGGGGAATGCGCCGCTGACTATTGCTCTCTGGGGCCATGCATACGACCGCTTGGAAATCCTCAAAAGCGTCTCCCACCGCTGGCGGCGGTGCGTGACAGACTCGTCCTATTCGCTCGGCCCGAGGCCGCTGCGGTATCATTGCTTGGAATCGCTCGTGGTCCACGAAGACGAAGGCACGGTCAACTTCATCGACACGCCGAGTCTGCGGTCGTACGTCGGACCGGTAGAGGGCGCCTTCCTCCCCTGGCATCAGCTCACAAGCGTATCCGTCACTCGCGGCCTTGTCACCGTCAACAAGGTCATCGAGCTGCTCCGCATCTGCGTGCGGCTCGAGTCCTGCCAGGTCGCCTACCCGCAAGACGTTCTCCAGCCACACACCGTCCCTCCGGTCACAGCCCCTTATCTCTGCCACTTTCGCCTCGTATGCCGCCCAGACGGTCTCGGCAACGTGTTGGAGACGCTCTTCTCCTCGATCACCGCCCCGGGGCTCGCCTTGCTCGACATCGGCGTGCCCGCCAAGCTCGTGAACTTCGTTTGGTCGCGTAACCTCACCCTCGCGCTGACGCGCTTCCTCGAGGCGAGCGGGACGCTGTCCGCGCTCGCCCTCCGGAACGTGCCCATCGGGCCTGACACGCGGGCCGTGCTCGCCAGCGCGCCCAGCATCGAGGAACTCGTGTGGTGGGCGCGGGAGAAGAATGCAGACAAGTCGGGGCTCCGCTATCTGTGCGATGCCCTCTCGTCTCATGGCCCGGACGCCGAAGGGGGAACTACACCGCCCATCCTACCTCGCTTGGAACGCCTCGAGATCAGCGGCGGGATGAGCTCTGACCGGCGTAGGTCCGAAAACAAGGACCATGACCGGCTTGTGAATATCATCCGCGCACGCGCTGCCGGAGGTGGGGCTTCGGCGTCCAGCGAGGGGACAAGTGTTCCCAGCGGACGGACACTGGGCGGCGGGACATATCCTCCCACCAAAGGAACTCTCCGCCACGTCTTCCTGAAATACATCCGCTGGGAACTCAGCTACGAAGCACACATGGAGCTGCAGAATTTGCTGGAGACCTTCATGGTTACAAGCGTAATGGCGAGGAAGCAGAACTACTTCGAGTACGACGACCCGGACTACGATATTGATACGGAGCCGCCGTCTGATGACGAGTCCTCCTTTGATGATCTCGATGGCGATGCCGCAGATTCTGACGAGGTGGAGGGTAGTGGTGAGGACGAGGACATGGACTAAATTTCTCGACTTCGCGCTCGCTACTGTCTGTCATCTAAGGATACCTTACGACTCTCATCTCGACTAATCGACTATACTGTAGACTACGTTATCCCTACTGTATGCTACAGCTCGTCCCAGATATGGTTCGTGTTACGGACAGGTATACTTTGTGTGAGACGTCAGTAATATCCGTTTGAACCGGACTTTTGCTCACCTCAGCCGTCGTAGGTAGGACCGAAAAAGTACATTCTACGAAACGAACGAGAACCTACGCCCTCAAGAGCGTAGCCTTGGCACATCGGTGGGCGCTTTGGTGTTGGTGACATCAGCCTGAGTGCAGATGCGCGAAGGTATATGACCGATGCGCGAGATGTCGAAAACTACATATATTGCACAGCTCCCGACACCGAAAAAGCGAAGCGACATGGCAAACGGGACACACGATCCGCGCGCCCACCGCACGTCCAAAGGATGGCGAGTCAGATGGTGATGCGCTGCTGTCGTTATGACCGCGTCCTGGCGGATTTTGACTCCTACTATAACAACAGATGGGTGCGGAAGAATTGGCCGCCTCTATTTCCAATTCTCAACCGTCCTTAGAGCGCACAATCTATCTATGCAAAGGGTCACTACCGCTCGTGCGCGAGGCAAGACACGGAGGGACAAGCTTACGGGCAGGACGGGTACGGCCAAATTCAAGATACACGATCCGTGCACCTTCGCTTTGTCTGCCCAAAAGGGAAGACCGCCGAAGGACTGGCTGAAGAGCCACCCAACTTCGCTGCGGGCTTGGGCCGGGAGCGTCTTGACCTCGCCCAGTCGCGAAAGAGCGAAGCGTTCGGTCATCGCTGTGCCCTGGACCGTGAGCTCGGCGGTCAGGGCTGCGATGTCCTTCACGCTGGTGCGAGCCGCATTCAGAAGAGGCGGAACCTGCGTGAGGACGATCTCCCTGTGGCTCCAATTAAGCCCGAGGACACGCATGACGAGAGTATGGACGACAGGCGGGTACGATAGCTTCGTATCGATATAGTTCTGTAAACAGTCCAAAGAGCGTAACGTGGGGTCCTCCATGGACGCGAGCTCGGCTAGGAGCTGTATGAACGACCTGTAACGATCGTGTATGGTCGCCAAACCGGACTCCAGGGATATGTCGTTGGACTCTATGGTACGCCGTATAGCGAGAAACAGCTGGAAGCATGCGTCGATGGTGTCTGACACGCATAGCACGTAGTTGCCCACGCATCGGAGGGTGTCCTGGGCGGTCTCGGATATGACGAGTTGTGCATGCAACGCCGCAATACGGTAACGGATGCGGTAGCAATCATTAGAGATATTAAATGTGTGGCGAATCATCTCCCTGCATAGCTGGACCTCGGGGAATGTGGCCTGCAACGCGTCGTCAGTGTCGCGAACACGTCAGCCATCTGCGAGCGCGTGCTGACCTGCGGGTTGTCATAGCCGAACATGATGCGTGAACCAAAGTATCGAGTGAAAAATCGTAAGGGAGACAAGAAGGGAGGTTCAGATGAAAGAGCTTGCGATGATGATGGTTCAGGTTAAGCGCCGCACGCGCGTGCTTCACACGGCCCATTGATGGGAGGCCGTCGGCAATTGCCGGAAAACTGCACGTGTTGTCCGCCAACAAATTATGCTCACCTTACTGCTACCTCCTACAGCTCTTATACCAAGTATAAACCATCTTCTCACATGAGCTATCATACCTATCGCTTTCCTTGCTCTGAAACAGTAGCGTGTCTTGGAGAAATGATACGGACAAGTTCTCAACTCGTTCCATCGCGCTATCCTTTGCCGAATGCCATGTCATCAGCGTACACCTTCAGATGGGGATTGTCGCTTGTCAAGCTGTCACATCTGATTCAAATGGGGCCTATCTTAGCTTCAGATATTGCCCCCAAGTTCCAGGTCACGTATCGCTTTGGATCGCCCATCACGTGCCATGTTCGACCTCTCGGCCATTACCGACTTTTCAAATCCTCCTCCTTCCCACTCCCATGTCGTCGGCAGGACTTGGCTGCGCACTGTCTCCCAGTGAATATGTACTCTGCGCGGATACTCTGGTGACATGGCTTTTTGATACTGAGGCCAAAGGCATCCTGCATCTCCCTTCTCGAAGATTTCTCGTCCCCGGCGACGTCAGACTCAGCGCCACTTAGCGTCACTCCGGAGGTCGTCAACTATGACAGAAGACATGGCTCTGCTCTATACATAAGAATCTGTCAAGCGTTCGCGGCATACACGTCGCTATCCCCCTGTACCTTCTCGCAATTCGCAACTCACAACTCGCGACTCAACTCACGCTAACGCTATGACCTCGCAATACGAGAAAGGCCACCTGCCCGACCCCTCTCAGGAACAGCCGCCCCCAGGCGCGCAGCACCAGATGAACCCCGCGCCAGCATCCACAAAACTCCCCACAGAGGACTCCGGGTACCAAACCTACCGCGCCGCAGGCAAGCTCGAGGGCAAGCGCGCATTGATCACCGGCGGCGACAGCGGCATCGGGCGCGCGACCGCGCTGCTCTTCGCCTTGGAGGGCGCGGACGTGGTCATTGTGTACCTCGCGGAGGAGGAGAAGGACGCGCAGGACACGCGGAAGCAGGTAGAGGCGAAGGGGCGGAGGTGCGTCTGTATTCAGGCCGATCTGACGAAGGCGGACGAGTGTAGGAAAGCGGTGGAGGAGAGTGTGAAGGCGTTGGGCGGGCTGGAGATTCTAGTGAACAATGCAGCGTACCAGATGGTCCAGAACTCGATTGACGAGTTGAGCGAGTACGTCGCCGATGGTTTAGCCGGTGAAAGCGTGAGCTGACGGCTGGCAAGGGACCAATGGGACCACACGTTCAGGACGAACATCTACGCGTACTACTACATGGCGAAGTACGCGCTGCCTCACCTTCGCAAGACGAAAGGCTCGACCATCATCAACATGGCGTCCGTCAACCACTACATCGGCCGGCCCGACCTGCTCGACTATACGTCGACAAAGGGCGCGATCGTCGCGTTCACCCGCGGCTTGTCTAATCAGGTTGTGGGTGAGGGCATCCGCGTCAATGCGATTGCACCGGGGCCGGTGTGGACGCCACTTGTCGTCGCGACGATGGGGAAGCAGAATCTGGAGCAATTCAACGCGACGCCGATGGGCAGGCCTGGACAGGTGAGTTCAGTGATGCGTAGGTTTTATCCCAGCGCTGACGAGTGTCGCAGCCGACCGAGATCGCGACATGTTGCGTATTCCTCGCCAGTCAAGACAGCAGCTTCATCAGCGGTCAGACGCTACACCCCAACGGTGGTACCATGGTGAATGGCTGAACGCTAGCAATTTTTCTCAGTATCGATTGCATCTCTAAGAGGCAAAATACAATCGAAGTGATCAATGCCCCCAAAGGTAAAGCCAATTGCAGCCGCTCTCCAACCGCAATATCTTCGCATCGCCATACAGGCCCTCGGCGTCTATTTGCAAGGCCCGTCTCATCCTCCAAATCAGGGCCATGACCTGCAGGCGGCGCTCCTCAAGACACCTGCCGCGTATGTAGACCAAAGTACACACGCTGAAGCGCTGACGCGCTTCTTCCGCGTTGGACTCCATAGTGTCGACGAGCTCGCCGTTCTCGTGGATGAGCGCGCGCCAGCTGTCTAGCTCGACTGGCGTGGCTCGCAAAGCGGCCTCGCGCGCGGTGGCGTAGTCGCCCATGCCAGAGAATTGGGCCATCGGTGAGGCGACTTTGAAGATCAAGAAATGTACGCTGGGGTAGTACTCGAGGGCGTCTGTGACCGCAGGCCCCAGCGCATCCAGCGCGCTCAACAATGCAGCCCCCTGCGCACGCAGTGCATCAACGTGCGCAACGAGAATCTCGTACTGGCTCGCAATCGTGTCGAGCCACGGTTCCAGATTGTCCTTATTGAACTGAATTGCATCCGTGACCGCGCCGAAGAGCAGGTCAACGGTCTCCGTAAGGGAGGCAACTTCCGCAATATAGGCGCCGAGGGCTTTTGCAGTATCGTGCAGAAAGGCGCATTTGGGCCTTCTGCTGGACTGTGCGCTTGCGATGAGTCTGACGCAGGGCCCAAATCTTCTGTATATTTGGTGGGTATTTTTGCGTATGGCGGCTGCAGCATCGAGGGTGGCGTTGAAGGGATGCTATTGAGAGCTTGTGAGCCGACATTAGGGGCTGTCAGGCGTGACAGCAAGACTCACCTGATGTACGACAAATTCGTCGAACATGATACTGATCGTGTGCAGAGGCTGTCGGGTTGAGGATAGAGGGAGAACAGTGGTTGGCGCCTGCAGAAAGTGATAAAAAGGAGCAAAAGAAGGTTTGTGTGACATGCCTTCGGGCGCCTTGGATTCGGGATCAAGCCCACGCGCGGTTTCACCTTCCTTTTTTGGGATTGATAAAAGCCTCCGCGAGCTTGCGACGCGGTTCCCGAGGGGCTTGCTCCGAACCTATGAGCGCCTATCATTATTCATCCATGAGTGCCTGCTTTCCGGGTCCATCGCAGCAGCGGCAAGCGCTGCGTCCACTCGCCTGTGTTCTGTGCCGAGCGCCAAAAGCTAGCGCACCAGACAGCAGATACAACAGCTATGTATATTGTACAAGGGCATATACTGTACATTTTGGTAGCGTGAGCGTCTGTAAACCAGAAGCAATAACCCGAACCGCTAGATCGACGCGATAGAGCGACACACCTCCCCGTGTCTCATACACCCAACCTCCTACGCCCCATCGACCTTCGCCGCCTTGTTCCCGCCCGTGCTACTCGCAGCCACCATCGGCGGCGCGCGCACCTCCTCCCCGCGCTGCCCCACATCCGGCCCGCCGTCTGGCTCGATCGCACGCTTGCGCTTCTCGCCCGTCGTCGCGCCCGCGTCCGTCGCCGATGTACCCGCTGCAGCGTCCCCCATCTCCGCGTCCTTCGGCGAGCCGCCGGGCGAGGACATCTTGACGTCGCGCGGCCCGCGCCCGCCGCCGCGCCCACGGCCACCACGGCCACCGCGCCCGCCGCGCCCGCGCCCCCGGCCACGACCGCGGTCGTTCGACCTGCGCTGCCCGGAGGCGGCGGCGAGCGCGCTTTTTGCGGCGGCCTGGGCGCGCTCGACGAGGAATTTCCTCTCTTCTTCCTCTGAGTGGGTTGTCAAGGATTGGCACGGCCAACGATTGGATACGCCACGCACCACCCGCACGCTCCCAAGTGACCGGCTTGTCGTTGAGCTTCGGGAGGAGCTCCCGGACTTTTTGCACGTCCGCGTCCGAGAGGGGGTTGCTGAAGCCGACGAGCCCGCTGTCCTGGTCCTTCTCGAACTTGATGAAGGGCGCGCGGGCGAAGGCTTCCCGTAGGGGCTCCTGGGTCGCAGGTCAGCAACACGTCCCCTATGACGATCCGCCCGAAGCCAAAACGCCATGCACGTCCAGAGGGCACAATCCTCAAATACCAACACCTCAAACGCACCTTCACCGCGTTCCACGGGCCCATATCGCCCCCGACGCCCGAGAACTTCAGCGTCGAGTTCTTCTGCTTCTCCCCGTACTCCAGCTCCGCCTCCTCCACGTACCCCTCGCCCGCCGCGTCCTTCTTGATCAGCAGCTTCTGCCCCATAAACTCGAGGAAGACGTCGCGCCCGACGACCGCGTCCTCGTCCATCGCGTCCGCGGCCTTGGGCTTGCGCTCGGCGCGCTCGCGCTTGTTGAAGGCGTTGAAGTTGTACGCTTTGGAGGGGTCGATGCCTTTTTCTTTGATCTTCATGTCGCAGTAGGCTTGTCTAGGTGGGGTCAGCGAGTTTGAAGGAGGTCAAGGATGGGGAGGACGTACTTGGACATGATGAGGAGCTCCGTGCCGTTCCACTGCGGCTTCGGATCGGCCTTGAGGAACTTGTCTACGGACGCGAGGTCCTTGAACTCTACAAAGACGGAGCCCTGACGCGTGGTGAGCAGGAACATAAGATCATGTAGCATGCCACACACCTTGAACTTCTTCGCGTCGTCCCTCCGCATGCGCACGACGTTCGTCGGGCCGTACTGCTGGAAGTACTTCTCCAGCTCCTGCTGCAGCGTCGGCGTCTGCTCCCCGAAGCCTTTCTAGCAGTCCCGCATCAGTCGGAGTGACCAGAACGGCGCGAGACCCGCAACGCACTGCGTAAATACTCCTCCCCATCGCGCTGTTGTCCTCCTGCTTGAGCTCGGTGGTGCGTGTGACCTGGTCGCCCGCGTCGTTCAGCTTGAGATCGGGGGCGTACTTCTGGATGGCGTCCGCGACGCCCGCGGCGCCCCCGAGGGCTGCGGTGTGTTCGCGCATGCGCTTGAAGGAGGTGATGGTGGAGAGGGGGACCCAGTGCTCGGGATTCTTGTTGTACATTGACCACATGAACTTGTCATAGGGCAAGTTGGCGTCCGCAAAGTAGAAGGAGACTGCAGAGGGTGAGATCTGGTTTGGTGACCTTGACAAGGGATTGCACCTTGCTTGGCAGCCTTCTGCATTACCTCGTCCTTCTCCTCGTCTGTCAACGTCTTCGTCTCTGCGGCAGGCGCAGGGGCTGGGGGAGCTGCGGCTTCGGCCATTGTTGTGTATCACCGTCGATAGCCTTGCTGTTGTCTCTCGTGGGGCTCCTCGGACGGCTGGACAAGCTCGAGAGAAGAGGGGAACAGCCAACAATTGTGATTAAGGACGGAATTTTAATCGATCTTATCACATTCGGAGTATTACCCACGTGGCGCTTTGAGTCACCGGCAGTCCGGTCGTTGCGGCTTGAATTTCGTTCTTTCTTCCAACTTTCTTCGCTGCAAACTCATTCGATCGTCATGTCGTTGGATGTAAGAGCACTAAAGAATACCTCTTCTCTTCCTCGATTTGATCTGCACCGCTTGCGCTATGAATTCCGCATAAGGGAATGTAACGACGGTCAAAGGATGCTCAGTTTGTCGCAGCGCGCGTGGATGCCACAAGCCTTGATTGAGATAGATGTGCAGGTACCCATGACGACTCTTGAGTATAATACGCGTAGTCATCGAGGCTATGGGCAATGTCTACAGCTTCAAAGCTCGTGATCGTACTGACTACGGGAACTTATGCCAAGCGTCCACTAACCCTATTGACGAGGCGTCCCTGCCTTCACGACCCTGCGAGAGCGTCTGAAAGGTAAGTACCGCCTTGCCACATTGTTTTGCGCCACACTTCCCTGCAAGGACTCACGCGCCACACTTCTCAGGCCAGGAACACCGCGTCCTATTGTTCCCCACTCGGCGCCTATCAGTCACACGTCACTCTGCCGACAAAGCGTCGACGGCGGTACAGTACTTAAGAACCAACCATTGTGAGCGTTTACCACAGGGACTTGACCAGATACCACCACTACCGCGGTGTACTGACAGCGCTGCCAGCTACCCCGACCGCGATCTACTCTCACCGTGATCAGCTACTACTGGTACCGCGACCACTACCGCGAACAGCTACGAGCACCCGCACCCCAACGACAGCGGCTTCCCCAGTACCCGCGAACAGTGAGCCCACTATCGCACTCAGATCTGCGTCCCAATACTCACCCTCGCATTCAGAACCGTTGCCACGATCACGATCGTTGTGGCATTGACCCCAGCGGTGACCACCCTCGAACTCACCACTACCACCAGCACCACAACCTAGAGGTTGCCTTCAGGCCCCCACCACACTCTACTCCCCCAACACCCCTTACACCTATCCCCCCACTACCATTGGCACAACCCCCACCATGCCCGCTACAGTTCCTGCTTCCACTGCCAACGTCGCCGGCTCATTCATAAACGACGCTGGCCGCCGCTGCAGCCGCCGCGTCGCGTCTCGCGCGCCTGCGCCTGCCCCAACACCTGCTGTGAATGCCACAAGCGCGGCGCCGCGGCCACGTGCTCGCGCTACCGGCCCGGCATCCCGGGCCGCGCCCGCCAACGCCGGCTCGAAGCGCAAGTGCGGTGCGGGGAATGGGGAGGCAGAGCAGGAACAGGAGAAGCCCGCTAAGAAAGTTAAGGGCAGCGATAAGACAACGAAGAAAGACGACGCGTCCAAGAAGGACGATGTACCCAAGAAGGACGATGCACCGAAGAAGCGCAAGCGCGGCACTGCTGATGAGGCGGAGAAGGAGGAGGATGAAGAGGAGCGTCCCAGAAAGCGTAGGACGGGGAAGGAGGGTGGGCAGAAGGAGGGAAAGGACAGTGCATGCAACAAGCGCAAGCGTGCTTCCGAGGAGGATGAGGAGGATGAGGAGAAAGAGTGTCCAAAGAAGCGGAACACCGCTGGCAAACAGATGAGCAAGGCTGCTGGAACGAAGAAGACAACCACGACGAAGAAAGCTACCACGACTAAGAAGCCCTCCGCGACGAGGAAGGGCACCGCGGCCAAGCGCACGAAGACCACCCAGAACACTCAAAGTATCACAACCCCTACTGCCTGCCTCGACCAGCGCGCGCCTGGTCCGTCCTTCCCCGCTGGTACTTCTGGGCGTCCGCTGATCCTGTTGTTCAGAGACTAGAGACAACGGGGAGGGCACAAGCTCGACGCCCAGCTCCACGCCGGCGCAGGACCACACCCCGCAGCCAGCGCAAAACCCTACCTCACATCCCACCGCATCAACCTCCAGGCCCAAAACACCCCGGCGCAGGCTCACATCCATCCCTCCGCCCGAGGCCTGGGGACCGGACCGCACAGCGTCCCGGCCCAAACACCCATACACCACGCCACCGCCCGTCCCTCGTGGCAAGTACGCCCCCGCTCACCCTACCCACACACCCGAGGGCCTGCCCATCCGCTTCCCTCAGCCCTTCAATGATCCGATCCCAGAGACTATCCCCGAACAAACCTACGAGCCTACTCTTCCCTTCCCCAATGCCGAGGAGTACGGGTACGCGCCGCTCGGGCAGCGCACGCGCGACCACGCCCTGCGGCGGCAGCGCGCCACGTTCTTGCCGCCGGCTCAGCAGGTCGCCCCATCCGAAAGCACCGAGCCTTCCGCCCCACCCTCGCAGCCTCCCATCCTTTCTCCGGCGCCCTTACCGCCATCCCGCCGCAACATCCTCATCCCCACGCCGCGGCTGCCCTCCCAGCCCGGGCCCGACTGGCTCATCGACCCCACGAACACGCGCGCGCGCAGCCCGCGCGGCTCGCACTACCGCTGGCACGAGCGCCGCCTGCACGACTGGATCCCCGACTGGAACGTCATGGCGCTGTTCTCCGCGCACCAGCGGCAGAAGCACGCGAATTACAAGGCGTTCGTGAGGGGGCACCTGACGTTCGCGAAGCACCGGCCCGTGGACGAGACGGAGGAGGCCGTGCTGTATGGCGAGTACGTGCCATATACGCGGCAGCCGCTGCGGCGGCACGAGCAGCTGGTGCAGTTTGGGTGGGTGAAGTTGGAGGGGGAGGAGGAAAGGGAGGCGGAGCGTTTGTGGGAGCAGTGGCGGCCGCGGCTTGAGCAGCCGGTCGCCTCCACGAGCAGGCTGCCCGAAGCATCTACGAGCAGACTACCTGAGATCCGCGTTGCGACTGCCAACGAGGTAGAGCACGAGGAGGTCGATACGGCTATCGAGAAAGAGGTCGAGGAGGAAGTGACTTACGTTGGCAAAGGCAAGGGCCGGGCGCTGTAATTGGTTGATTCTTCCTGTTCTTTATTCCTCTTTTCTTTTCGTCGCCTTTCTTCTTTCCCATTTGCCTGTATCTGGATCTGTTCAAGAGCATCGTGAACGACGTGCGCGACATGTACCAGCCTTCCGCTATCGTGTTGCAGTGTTTTCTCATATCTCCTCTCCTCACGTTCGTGACTTTCTCCCATTTCTCGCTGTATCCTACTATATATACCCTTGCCATCTTACTCACTGTGATTTGCTTATACCCACTTAGAAGCTATACGTATCCCTGTGTTAAATTGTCTCTTTCTCTCGCGTGTTTCTCTTGTTCTTTCCGGTTTCTCTTACTCAAGAAGGATATCTGCGCCACAGCTCGCAATGGTTGAAATGATATGCCATTCTGCTACAGTTCTATCAATTCAGACACGAGCACCACCGGCTTGATCTATGCACCGGTGTTTTCGATACAACAAGCTGGTCAAGTGGGCTTCGGGATCTCTAAGCTATCTTCGTCACAATCATTGCCTCCTGGAGGGCCGTTATAGTGGAAACGCCCGTCTGTCAACGTTGGGTCAGATGCGTCTCGGTACTTGCCACGTCTGCATTCACTTATCATATACCACACTCCACTGATCACCGCGAAGCCCACGAACACGACGGACGCATAGTCTGTCAGCACAAGCTCAGTAAATCAGCCTTTATGCACGAAAGACTCCACCCACTCATCGTCGATTTATCCACCGGCAGCGCCGCCGGCATCGAGAACAGCACCATCTCCAGCGCGACCCACAGCACCGCCGTCACGTTCACCGCCCATCCACACCGCCCCAAGGCGTACGGAGCGTCCTTCACGCCCCTTCTTCCACCTGCCAGAAGCACAATCACGGGTATCGCATAGCTCGCGCCCAGACACATCACCTCCACGCCTACGAACGCGTTGAACGCGGCGCTCGAGCCGAGGTAGATGAGCCCGAGCACCGCCTGCACGGCGACGCAGAGCAAGAAGGCGTTGAGGGGGATGGTATCTTCGGAACTGTCGCGAGAAGTGTCGGAGGAGCGGGTGTCGATTTTGGCGAAGGTAGCGTGGAAGGGGAGCGCTTTGTCGCGCGCGAAGGACCAGGTGGCACGAGAGGCGGCACAGTTTATGGAGATTGAGCAGAAGACGCCGACGCCGAAGACTAGTGAGAGGAGGGTCAGTGGTCTGCCGCCTTCAGGCAAAATTCACTGACTGATGAACCACTGTAAGAAGCGTCAGCTCAGGGGGTTAAGGTAAGATAGAACGGACAACGCACCATCCCGAATCCACCACCCTGAGAGCCCATGATCATCGTGTACATGACTGCGATCGGTTGTCCGGATGGTACTGGTGGATTTAAATCATTTGCATGCTCGCGTAAGATCTGAATACGATACTCACCCTCCAACAGCGTACCAATATCCGGGAGCGTGAAGTTGATAGGCAGGATGAAGGCGATGCCCATCAGGCAGCCAATGGGGACCGACCAAACAATCGCGCGCGGTAGATTTATGGACGCGTTGTGCACTTCTTCTGCCATCGCTGTGGCTAGGTGTGGCGTTGAGTACGGCTCCATGGATATAGATGCATTCGACATACTCATGCCGATCGCGGAGAAGGTATACCCTGCCTGGACAAGTTTAAGTTCAGGCTCAAAAAGGAGAAATCCGATAAGCTCACTGGAAACAGCCCAATGAAGAACGTCCACCCGGCCGGCCAGCCGGAGAATGATGTGTCGAAGTGCGTGAAGGCGAACTCAGCCGAGTGGCGTCCTGCTTTTGCTTCGACTGGTAGGCAGACCAGCATTACTGATGCAACGATGTCAGTGACAATGAATAAGTCGGATCACGTAGAGCCTACACACCAACGAGACCGATAGCGATCCAATACGCTGAGAGGATCTGCCTGAGGGTCAATGAGAACGAACACATACAGGAGAGCAAAACACACGTCGAGCATGGGCAGATAGCGGTTGAAGAATATGCAGAATACGCTCGTTAGCAGGAGGACTCCAAGGAAGATCAGGTCTGTACGACATGATCAGTGAACTGAAAATATGAAGCACAAACGAGCGCACAAGTTTGCCACGCCGTCGCCTCCCACTCAGGATGATATATGGTGATGCCGGCGACGAGGAGTTGCGCTGTGCCCTATCATCGATTCAGCTCGTCATCGTCGACTAGACTTCGCAGAGCCATGAAGGCACAGCGAACCGTCGATGGATACGTACAAAGGTCACGCTCAGGCTAACCATCCAGTCCCCGGCTACTATCAGCCACCCGGTGATATATGACAGCACAAGCCTGTGCCGCGGAGGCGCTAGGCGGTAGACCCAGTAGTACGCGCCGGCGGAGGTGGGGTACTTGGACGCGATCTCACCCAGGGAGAGCGCGATGGAGAGGGAGAGGAAAGAGACGAGTAGGAGGCTAGCGAGGGTGGGTGAGATTGGGATGGGTTAACGCGAGCATTGAGTCGAGATGAGGTTTGCGCCGCGGCGGGTTGAGACGAGGTGGAGGCTGGAATGAGATTGCTGTCGCGGAGCGGGGGATCATAGGTAGACGCACCCCCAGAACATGGACGCGGGTCCTCCGGCGACGAGAGAGGTCGCGAGGGGTGCGGCGAGACCGTAGGCTGAGATATCGTCAGCGGCAAAATGAGGGATGGTTGCTGCTCCGACGTACGGACTGCCATAATCGCTGTTATGAGGTTTGTGAGGACGTACGCAATGACGAGTACCTCTGCGCTGGCTTACCGAGCGTCACTAAGAGCAGACATCAGCAAAGAGACCCTCATCGCAGGGCTGGACATACGTACTGAACAGTATGTGAGGAAGACCTCTTGACTAACATCCCTGTGAGGTGAAATTGACCTTCTGGGCGCCAACGATGAACTTACTCTCGCCAATTCCTGCTCGTATCCTAGCTTCTTGAGATCGTCCACTGGCCGAACGACAACCCCCACATCCTTCTCGTCCACATCACTCCCTTTGCGCAGGCTCATAGTCGCGCGCCGAGTAGATATTCACAAAGGTCGGGGTAGACAAGCAGCGAGAGGAGGAAGCAGCAGAGAGGGAGGAAGGTGCCGATAACGAAAGAGCGCAGACGCCGGAGCCGAGCATGGCTCATGACCTCAAAGATAAATGCCTCTGGCCGATATGACTTTGTCCTAACGATGGAATAGGGGATGCAGTCATCGTCTGCGATAGAACGCTCGCATCGCTGTGATAGAACGTTCAGAAGCGCAGGCGGTGCCTCATGTCAATGGAGACGAGTATACAGCCGCTGCGTTCATTGGCCAGCGTATCAGCCGATACGACGAACCTTCCTCAGGATATGCATTCTGTTTACCCTGAGACTGATAAGGATTGTTGGGCTCAAGTGAATGTCGATACGCGAGTACGGGACCACCCTCTCCTGGCGGGCAGACCAGGGGGACCCGCAGGAGATCATGATGGCGGCAAGCAAGGATCAGCAAGTGCACGTGATTCAGACGGAATCTCCCGAGGAAAATCAACCTTCATTATTCCACGGAGCTAGGGAGATACTGATACAACATGAGCGCCCAGTATGTACAGCAACATCGGTGAGTATCCACAGGCCCGACCAATCCACCCATAGCGCGAAACACCGAAGAAGAAAACAGAATAAAGATAAGGGTATATGTGAGAAACTAATTCCCGCTAAAGACGCCCGGTTCGAGCGGACTCCTCAGGCCAGCTCCTCGCTGCTCCCGGTCCCGAGGCCTACTTCTGGTCCTGATGCTTGTTCCAAACCTCTCGGCTGCGATGTTTGTGCCCGACCCTCGTCAGAGCTTACTCCCAGTTCCAGTACACCTGGATGAGGCCGGTGTCCTGGCTGGCGAGTTGCGTGAACGCGCCTGGGGAGAGATCGATGTGGTATCCCTCGCAGCTCGGGCAGAGGTCGACGACAGTCGCGTCGACCCATTTGTTGCCGTCTGCGTGAGGGGGTGAGCAACACCCTGACGAGGGCGACGAGACGACGTACACCAGATGCCGATATGCTGCCAGCAATGCGCGCCGTTGTTCCACACGCTGTAGGGGAGCGCGACGACGGGGTCGCTGTTCTTGCTGTACGCGCCGCACGCTCCGGCGTTGCCGGTCTCGGTGTAATACCAGGTCGCTATTAGGCCAACGGCAAGTACGCGAATGATAGAGGCGATGGTGAGTACGCGATGATGAAGACGACAGTGATCAGAAGGTCTTCGCGAGCGAAGGACGGAGGAAGACGAGGAACAGAAAGGAGGACAGAATGCCACTGACCGGCACCATTATACGCATGGGCCGCACCGGCGGCGGCGAGAGTGGCAAGGAGCGACAGGTAGGAAGGCATCGCGAGTGAAGTTATTATTCTTAGGCGGATGTTGAGGGGCGCAGCGAGTGTAAAGGTGATGTACAGGCGCAGAAGCTCCCGGGTATCGCGAGGGGTGGTGGAGTAGGCGATGGGTGGCTGGGTAGGCTGATGAAGAGATAGAGGGCATGTTCGTGCGCCCTATATACTGCGCGAGTACGTGAGCTATACCGCACGAGGGTACGTGAACCAGACCACGAGAGGGTACGTGAGCCATGCCGGGCGGGGGCGCCGTACTACCGCGGTCGGAATAGATGCGGCCATGAAAGCAGCCCAGCGCGGTCGTGAGAGCGGCCCAACGCGACCAGGAGAGCGACCCAACGAGAGGTGGGCCAGGAACAGGGGACGAGGAAGCGTATATTTGCCGTCGCGGAAGAGGCTTTGGGGGAGAGAGCGCGTGCTAGGAGGTAGCTTAAGCTAAGATACCGGGGCTGGCACTAGGGCTCGGGCAGAACAGGCGCTAAGCGTGTTGTGTAAGTTGGACTACCGAGTCAAACACAGGGTACGAGCCGTCTCATCTGGTGCTACTCCGAGGAGGGAGGGAAAGGCGGTTGGAGCTAGCATCTGAGTAGAGAGCCGGTACCGGAGAGGCGGGGATAAGGACGACGTGCACAACCACGACCATCGGATGTGAGCGCTCGAGAAAGGGATGTGCTCCCTCGAGGTTGCGGTGCCCTTCCTCAAGGATGTGATGTCCCCCCTCGATGCCATCGTCGTTATTGTTCAGAAGCGCAGGCATTGTTGTCCAGAGGTGCAGACAGGCATCCAGCGCGACAGCTGGGGTTGCAACGTGCCGGCGGTTGCCTAAAGCGTAACAAGGACGTACGAAAGACCGTTCATACAACCCTTAGTAGCCGTGCATGCGACCATCGGTATTGTTGGATGTGACGAAACACGCAGCGGGTTTGACACTACGCTGGTCGTATCCTGATCAAATTCGGTCGTCGCCTGTCCATATTTACTTGCTGGTGCCAGCGCAAGCTCGCCTGCGCCGCCGGGAGCTTGCGCGTTCCGCCGTCGCGTGAAGCTTTCGAATGCCGCGGAAAGCTTGTTCAGGCCGCGCAAGAGATGCGTACAAAGCGGACTAGCGACGGAAAGAGGGTTGTCGGCTCGTCCGGGAGTAAGAGGCCTATCCAGCCCAAGACGTCTAGAGCACGAAGTTAAGAGCGACGCATA
This sequence comes from Schizophyllum commune H4-8, assembly GCF_000143185.2. Taxonomy (NCBI): domain Eukaryota; kingdom Fungi; phylum Basidiomycota; class Agaricomycetes; order Agaricales; family Schizophyllaceae; genus Schizophyllum; species Schizophyllum commune. The sequence continues at coordinate 1,725,392 of NW_026089548.1, read as the reverse complement.
GGTAGGCACCGAAGGCTAACAAACAGGAGAGGGAGTGAATGTAGGCTTTAGCAGCTTGTGAAGAGAGGCGAAGGTGCCGCAGCGTACAGTCGAGTCGGCGAGGATGGGTTACCATAACAGCTACGAAAAAAAGAATGTTGCAATTGAATAGATCGTTTCCGACAGTCAAGGACGGTTCTGAGGAGTCGCCTTCAGCCTCAGATGGTCCGTCGATGAGCAAGGTGCGAGCTCCGAACAGCCGCACAGGGTGGGAACTTTGACCGGCAAATGCCGACCACCGCAACTTCGCGCCCGAGATCACTCAATCTCGTTCTCTTTCCCGAATCGTAGCTGCATAAGATTCTCATAATGATAGAACCGGTTCATGATACAATTAACGCAGTATAGCCTAGGAATACATAGCAGGGGACAGCTGTCCCTTGACGAAAGGGTCGGGCTGTCTACTTGCGGTTCAGCTCGGCCTGGCGTGCGTGAAGCTCCTCGCGGCTCTGCAAACGGCGTCAGCAAAACCTGACTCTAACGTCAAACCAAGGTAGTGACAGACCTTGGGCTCAGGCATGTTGTCGCGAATATGAGGGGCAGGGATGTGAGGGTCGCGAGCGTGGAAGGCATGCGTCGCTCCGCCGCTCCTCAAGCCACCACCCGGCTGGGGCGGGTTGAGGTCCGCAGGGTCATTTGTCTTCTGCATAAAAAACCAGCGTTTCTGCACTCTGATCGAACCTATGGAGCTCGAGGTTGCTTACAGCAGGGTGCGGGAGGATGTTAAAGGACTGCTCTTTCTGGTTCTTCGATGTGTGGTCGGGCATTACGGCTCGTGAGATGTTGGTTGAGGCGTCGAGTTGATGGGTCAGGGAAAGTAAGGAGCATCTGCTGCGCTTTCTACCTGACTCTTATACCACCAGCTGCGGCTTGATGACGCCTTGGTAAGGGGGCGAGAGGAGCCTTTAGCGCCCATGATGTCATGTTGAGAATGGAGGCGGGCCGGAGCTTGTCACATGACCCGTGGGAGAATCGGATTGATGGATGCGGGGACGATAACACGTTTCCCATCCGCCGTGCACATCTTGCCTCTTGACCACCATGTTCCCTCGTTTCCCTTCATGTATGCTGTGACCTGCAATGTTATTCTCCTCTTGACTTCGGAGTGATTTATTGCTGTCCATCGCGGACATTGCGCTCGACGACGAGCTGTTCGACTGTCGTGCGGTAAGCTCGAGCGGAGCGTAGATTGCTTAGACAAGGACAGTGAGATTGCATGATGCAAGCTATCGTCAGTCGACACGCGACGCCGAGGGGTGATGAGAGTGGCGACGACATGGCCGCCATTGTGTTCGCAGCACGGGACTCAAGGGCTCCCAGCGAGTCTTTATACGGTGCGCGTCCTACTCGCCTGATGTATAACATGACAATTTCCAGACGCAGTCGGCGATACGCACTGTGTCGCCAGTACCAGCATTCCCTCTATCAGCTTACACGGCGACGCTGTGACCAGGACGTCAAGGTCGGTGTCAAACCGCGCTGCCTTAGGCGCCCATCCAGCTCGCGCGGGTTTCCGAGAACAAGTCCTCTGCGTTCCTTGCTACTCTGCAGGTTAGAGTCTATCTATTAGGAATACCCATCAACGTGGGTGCGAGTACGTTGGCCACATATATGCGGCGTGCGCAAATACTCATTCCTCGTTTCAGTGCCACTGCGAAAGCTTATTTTGTGGAAGTCATGCTTTCTGTCGAGTCGTGAAAATTCGGACTCGGCGGGACCGCGCGGATGCACACGAACGGAGCGGAAGACCGCGCCTAACCTCCAGGCGGATATCATTGGCCGAGGGTATCTTTACACTGAACATGCGCGCTCTCTCCAACATCCGCCAGGCAACATGAATTTTTGTCGAAGGTCTTCTCCTCAGCGGAAAGGTGCGCTCCGCTTGCCTATAGGTGTATCCCGCGGTCTAGACTCATGCCCCTCAGGTTCAACACTCACGACCCGCATCTCTCCAGCTGTTATCTATCGATCTACGCGCTTTCCAACTCCGCGCAATTCGCTTCTTGTTGGCCTGTGGCGACTCTCTCACTCAGGTGCCGGCGACTCCCACTCACTTGTCGGCGGTCGCGACATGTACCGCCACTCCGGCTCCCTTTATTGACACGGTTGCGCTTTCGAGGCCTCGAGGTGCGCTTCCGATGGTCCCTCAGAGTCACTCTCCTCGAGGCGAAGGTGAGGCGCGTGTAATCAACGAAGCCGCGACCGTAATCGAGATTGTGACCCTATGCACTGAAGGCGCGCCCCAAAATGCCAGCTCTATCCCGAGCGCGGCGCGCGCGAACTTTGAAGGCTAAAAGTTGCCGACGACCCTCGGGCTTCAAACGCGGTGACGGCGCCGACAACATGAGGCGCGCTCGGAGGCGGCGACGGCTGGCGGCTGCTCGGGAGCGGGCTCGCCATACTATGTTCGGCGCCATTGTCTTGTCTCTGCAACGTTGCAGCTGCGTGGCTCACTCCATAGTCTCCGGACGTTATCGCTGCCTACCTGCGTGATGCACGTTCACGCGTACGGATGACGTCCCCGGGGCGCTTAGGCGATACGAACGCGCTGGGCGATACGTGCGCGCGCTTGGTCCGACCGCGGCGAGCGATAGAAGGCAGGCATCTGACCGCGCTAATGTTGCGCCCTGTGTGGGCGACTGACACAGCTACTCATTGATACTCCTGCAGCTCGACGAGTGCGGTGGCGTTATCCATCGTGTCAATGAGTTCCATGGCGCTATCCAGCGTGAGTTCTGCGGTAAATGAACGCGAAGACGACCTTCTAAAACACGCCGCAGGGATCCGCGATGGGCCATAGCGTCTTCCGCAGGCCGGTGCTCTCCCCCCAGTACCTTGCTGCCCTCCCAGAGACCGAAGGTTCTTCCCTCCCCACCGCCTAGTGTCCCGCCTCTCATAACTTCCACAGCGGCCGACACACTCCCCGGTGGCCGGTGCATTCCTACAACCTCCACGACCGGGTGGGGTCTACCATATCTTGCCCTTCTTCATTGCGCTGATGTTTACTAGTCTTATGCGCCGATGTTAGGAAGCCGCCATCGATAAAAGCGAATGCCCTTTTCCAGAACAACGATTCGGCGTCTGCCGGCCATTTGACCGTCTTGGGTGACGCTTTTGATGCCTCGTTGCCGCCCAGGGGGGCCATCGGACTTGGAGGTGCGCCCATCGGACGTGGGGTTCTGTGCATCGTGTTCACGGAACAGCGGCTGCGACATGGACAAGAGTACTCGTGTCTACCGGAATGGAACTCGTTGTCTAGTATCGGAGGAGGGCTCATGTTTATCGGAGCAGGCCTCATGTCTGTCAAAATGCAACTCACATCTGCCGGAGCAGGACTCGTGCTCCTCGGACCAGGCAGCCGCATCTCTGGGTCAGGTAGGGTTTAGGGCATGGTATAGGAGGTGGGGTGAGGAGGGCGGAATTTGGGAGGTACGTCCCCAACTGTTTGCCTGGGTCTGGGGATTGACAAGGTGATGATAGGTGGCGGGAGATCGTCCGACGCCGGCGTGTGAGATCGTGCTTGGTTGAGACCAGCGCGCAAGATAGATCGCTCGAAGCCGGCGGCGCGCGAGATAGATCGCATGAAGGTTCGGCGCGAGGCCGCATTAGCATGGTCGGCGCGAGCCTGCTGCACTAGCTTGGTCGACGCGAGGCAACATTGGCCAGGTCGAGACGGGAAGGCGCGGCACAGGCCGACGGTTCGTACCGCTTCGTGTTTACACGGTGGGCGTGGCTGACTTTGTGGCAGAACATAGCTGGCTAGATGAACAGCATCGGTCGGAAGTCTTCCATCGTGTAGGATGTGCACCACAGCCCGGTGTCCAGACGAACATGCGTCCTCCGATAGACAGCTATGTTTTCCCAACCTATCATCCAAGATGAACGCCTTCGCCCCACCGTCCGGTTCTTCCGGCCCATCCTCAGCACCTGTGAGTAATTGGAACGGTCACGAGATGCAATGGCGAGCGCTGACGCTGGGACAGGTAGCGCAGTTTCTGGGATAGAAAGCGCGGACGGTGGGGTAGGCCCATCACGCGGTACAGCGCCAATTCACTCCGTCTCATTTCTTTGTCCAATCACGAATTGCGCACGCAGGGCGCGAACTTGGGCCCGCTAGACGCGAAGTCGAACTCAGCCACCGGATGGACTTCGTGAGTTCTTCATGGGTATCTCGTGAGTTCTCGGTGAGGTGGTTGTGCGACTTCGGGCTGATTGATGTATACGTCTCTTCAGCACGAACCTGCGGGCGGCAGCATGAATGCGGGCCTGGGGCGCCTTCGTGTGTACCTATGGGTCCTCTTCGCGTGTCTCTTCAAGTCGCCTTCGTCAGTACCTTGAGCCCCCTTGCTTCTTCGTCCTGATTCTGTACGTGCTTTCGTCAGGCTCGGCCGTTCTTTAGAACGACTTCGTCTACTTCTTTCTGACGCACTGTGGGAAGAGATTGACGGTCATCCGCGTCGAGCTGTGCGAGGACGATCGTCTTCTTGCAGTCATCGAGGTCAGTCTGTCATAGAGCCCCGCTTCTCGTCGAGGAACTGACCAGCTGCTCATAGACATCACTGCGACCCTACTCGTGGATGTCAGGCCGCCCGCTGGTATACTAGTGCAGCCCCGATGACCTGGCGGGTAAGCATAGACGTCGAGGTCAGCATGTCGCAGACGTCAAGACCTACGCTGATGTCCTGACCCAGCCTCTCATAGCCAACGGATGTCAGTGCCGATGACCTGCCCGGTGACCACCCAACCGCAGCTCGTACGCAAGCTCATCAACGCTCTGCTCGCAAGCCGCCTACCTGCGCCAAACGCCGGCGCCACCGATTTGTAGAATGCGAGGGCGCGAGGTCCTGCCTGTGCGCGCTAGGACCTGGCTATGCCCGCGACATCCGACAACTGCGCGCTACTAGAGGCCGGTTATGTGCGCGAGGACGGGCGATCGCTGTGTCCTCGGGTATACTGAGGGCAATGCGATGTGTCTTCGTGGTCGCCTGCGTCATGGGTACTAACTACATCGTGGCTTGTGAACGACTGCGCCCCGGACGACTGCGCCGTGGATCATGAGCGACTACACCGTGGATCACGAACGCTAAACCAGCTGTGTCTTCACCGGCGGTTAGTCTGCGTGCTGACGCGGCGTTATCTTCGCGAAGGGCGACGCGAGGTGAGTCCTTCACATATACCTTTTCGCCAATCACCTATGTGGCGTCGCTCGCTCTTCGCAGGGGATGTTTCGACTGGTTGCAGGCCTCGTTATCATTATGCTGAAAATGACGAGAGTATCGACGCGAGGAAAGCCATCATTACCTTCATATCATAGGGCCGCGACCGGCAGGCGCCGACTAGGAATCTATTCCCTGCGTCGGTAGACGTATGAGGTGCGTACATCGTATGTCGTTGAGTGCGGATCTCGCATGCTGGCGGCCTCGCTGACGCATTATTTACATTGCAAGATCAACCATGGCGCATCAAGGCGGGCGAGACCCAATATCGGTCATGAAGACGCGTAGCCTCGGCATATGAAGACGTACCGAGCCCTCGCACGCCTTTCCATTGTTGCAGCGGCTAACGCGGGAGGCCATGCACCGTCAGGACACCCGAGGATATTCAGAAGACACTCGAGGGCGACGTGAAGACGTACTTGACCTCGCATGCGCGCCCTTTGTGTGGCGCATCATCGCATGCAACACCAACCGCGCGTCAGCGTCGAGCCGTGCGCTCGCACGCGAAATCAACATCGCACGTAAAGAGAGGGCAGGTCGCGGGCGCCGTTGATGCTCTTCGCGCGTACGTCGCAGGTACGTCGTCAATTTTCTCTCGCTTATGTACAAGAATGCTGATGCTTTCCTTTGTCCTTCGGGTGAACATGTTGACCGCGAATGAGAAGTTCCTTGACCGCGCACGAGAAGCTCGTCGACCGCTATAGATGATTTGTGGTCAGCATAACCTCCGAGTGTAGTTTTCGCAGGATACGACAACGTGCTGTGGAGAGAGTGGGAGAACAGGAGGGAAAGTATGGTCAAGAGATGCGATGGGAGGAATCGAGGGTAGGATTCGGGGCCGTGCGACATCATCCGAAGGAGGGCGCCGGTGTCATGAACAGGGAGCGCTGGGGTTGCGAAGAAAGGGCGCCGGGGTCACGAAGGTGCGCCACACTTCTCTGACCTGGGCGAAGATGCACTACGGGTCACCGTTCCGCACGAAGATATAGAGAATCGCATGAAGATACAGAGCGACTCGCACGAAGACGCGCTAGGCGAGTCACATGCGCCGCATTCTTTTGGCCGGCGGACGTGCGTGGAGGGGGTGGGTCGGGTAAAGGAGGTGCGTCGAGCTGTCGTGGGCCGCCACTGATCCATTCGTGCAGCGGGCGCTAGTGGGGGCTTCCGCGGGGGCCGGGGGCCGGGGCCGGGCTGTGTGTATAATCAGAAGACGGGGCGCGGTGTCCGCGATGGCCGTGGAGCACGCTGCACTCGCTGCGGGGGGCGGCCTCTGGCAGGCACCCCAAAGGCGTGCGTTGCCGATGCCGGTGCGGCAGGGGGCGCTCGGACATTTTCTGAATGATGGGAGGCGGGTGGCAGGGGATTGCTTTCAAGGGAGGAGGGTGAGCGTCGGGGCACTTCTGTTACGCGCGTCGTCTGGCGCTGTGGGAAGGATAGTAGACCTGACGTAGACTAGAAGTTGTAGAGGGGAATAAAAACTGGTTCATTCTCGTCGCTCAGGGACCGGAGATTGTTTGGGCATTTGCAATGGACGTTGCAGCGTGTCGGGAAGCGCCTGCCAAACTGGGAGAAGTGGAGGTCAATTGTAATTGGTGCGGCTGATAATTCGCAGCTTGTCCTTAACCAGCACGGCTTCCTTATTATCGCTCGAGCTCCCCCCTTCTGTCTGCCCAGCACGCCGCGCGCTGAGTCTGTTAAATGCCCAACATCATCAATCTCAAGTTCAAGGTGCGCGCCCTGACCCCCCGCGCCCTCCTGCCGCCCTCACACCAGCCATGCAGGGTAACAAGTCCTTCGTCGCTTTCAGCAACCTCAATGACCCCGAGAACCTGACCAAGACCTGGAAGGTGCGCGCAGCACGCGGGGGAACGTCAGCTTGCTCACCGTCGCCCAGGTCTGCACCAAGGTCGCCAGCTTCCTTGAGCAGGGCCAGCGGCTTGAGAACCTCAGCTGGCGCCTATGGCACCTCCAGAACTTGATGGTGGACACCGACAACGCCAAGTCGAAGCGCGACTTCAAGAAGCTCAGCAAGCACATGGGCGACAAGCTCGACCGCGAGAAGGGCAGGTGCGTATTCCATCTCCCGCCGTCGAACCCTGCGCCCTGACGCCGACGCCGCCTTCCCCGCCGTCAGGTCCATCGAGGAGCTCGAGGCGCCCGACTTCCGCCGCAACCCGTCCTCGGACTTCATCCGCCAGAAGGCCGTCGAGAAGGAGCGCAACCGCGAGGCGTCTCAGAACGCCCAGCCGGGCACGATCAAGCGGATGCAATTCACGTTTTCCGTCGAGCAGCCGTCGCCCGCGTCGAACGCGCCCGTCCCCAAGCCCGACTTCAAGCCTTCGTCCGAGTTCGCGAAGCGCCCGCGTGCCCCGCGCACCCACGTCGATGACATGGTCGTGGAGGAGGACCACAAGCCCGCGCACCAGGCGCAACAGCAGTCGCACCAGTCGCAGCCGCAGCCCGCCCGGTCCAGCCCGCAAGCCTCGTACGACTACTCCTCCCAGCAGACGACAGCCTTTCACTTCCCCTCCATGTTCTCGAACGACTTTGGCCCCTCCGCACTCCTCCACTCCACGCCTTCCGTGACGAACCGGATGACTTACGGCGAGGGCGTCGCTCCCCAATACAACGACACGTTCAGCATTCCCCGGCCCACCATTGAGCTCCCCCTCGATGACCTTCTCAACACCGTCGACGCCGCTGACAGTCCTGGCGACTGGAAGCGCTACAGCGACAGCGGCGCGCAGGCGCACCAGGACATCCGGATGTCCGACGTGCAGCAGCAGCCGCAAGCCCAGCAGACGGCGATGTACACCACGAATGGCAACAAGTCGACGTCGCCCGCCTCCTCGAACGCCTCCGCGACCTCGTCCTCATCGGCGAGCCATACCAGCGACTCGGACAGCTCGAGCGAGTCTGACGAGGACTCCGATCCTGGCCTGAGCAACTCGCTCCGCCATGCCCCACCCGGTCTTCTTCCGCCGCCGCAGCCCGAGCCCGTGCCGCAGACGGTCGCACCGTCGAAGGTGAACTCGATGTTCGTGACCGACCGCGCGAGCACGCCCATCGCGCGGCCGATGCTGAACGTGAACACCAAGTCCGGCTCGGGCTCGCGCGCGCCGGGCCCCTCCGCTACCGTCACGAACATGTCCGCCGCGTCCTTGCGCAGCGCGAACAACAACACCGCTCCCGGCGGCGTGAAGGCCGAGTGCTCGAACTGCGGCGCCACCCACACGCCTCTTTGGCGTCGCGGGCTCAACGATGAGCTCAACTGCAATGCTTGTGGATTGTACTGCAAGCTGGTGAGTAGTACCTCCCGTACGTCTTGAGCTACACCTAACGCCTATCGCAGCACAAGCGCCCCCGCCCCAAGAGCATGCGCAACAGCAACGATGGGAGTCGGAACAACAACCAGCCTCGCCAGGAGGTCGCCGACGTTATGGGTAACATCGCCACCTTGCCTCGCGCTAATCCCGGATCTCACCCGCCGCCAGCGCAATGCTACAACTGCCATACAACCGCGACGCCGCTCTGGCGCAAGGACGACGAGGGGAAGACGGTGTGCAACGCGTACGCATGACCTTTCATCTCCCGCCCGCGCGCACTTCGCTCACCCGCGCGCTCCACCCACAGGTGCGGTCTGTACTACAAATTGCACGGCACCTCCCGGCCGATCTCGATGAAGTCGGACATCATCCGCAAGCGCTCGCGGCACGAGGCCGCGCGCGCCGCCGCGGCTGGGCGTGCTGGGGGAGGCTTCGGCGAGACGCCCTCGGCGAGCCCGGGCGTGAGCCGCCGTGCGAGCCCGTCGCGCGAGCAGTCGCCGGTGCTCGCGCCGGACTCGACGACGGGCGCGTACGAGTACGTGCCACAGCAGCAGGACGAGCAGCAACAGCAGGCGTACGCGCAGCCCGTGAACACGAACGGCGGGAACTCGTCGGAGCTGATGAACGCGCTCGGGCAGGATAACAACGGGCAGGGCCAGGACGCGTACCAGAACACGTTCCAGTCGTCCTTCCCGGGCCCGTACCACCCCGACCAGATGACGCTGCAGTACCCGAGCGAGAACCCGCTGCCGTTCACGTCCGCGGATGTCTCCGACTACGACTTGAACACGAGCCCGCGCACGAGCAAGCGCCGGCGGATGAGCGTCGACTCTGCGAGCGAGCCGCCCTCGTCCGCGGTCTCCTACAACTCGTACAACGACGGGTACGGGACGAACGGCGGGAACGGCGTCGCGAACGGGGGCCACTCGCAGCGCAACTCGATATCCTCCGACGTGTTCCCCTTCAACTCGTTCCCCTCCTACAACTGGAATACGGCGCCAATCATGCGCAACCAGAACAGCAACGCATACTGGCACCCGCCCATGCTCCCGCAGCAGAACGAGTACCACCACCAGGGTGGCGGGCAGACGGAGAACCCGATGGATTTCCTCCACCCGCCGATGCTGCCGCAGCACGAGGATGATCTGTTCTCGACGTACATTCACCCGCCTATGGCGATTCCGGACGACCAGTCGCAGATGGGCCAGCAGGTGCATCCGCCCATGCTCTGGCCGGACTACTCGCACGACAACAGCTACGACAACTCCATGCATGGGTACTGAGCGCCGCCGTCGCTGCCGCCACCTTCCGTTATGCTTATGCTTATGCCCTCCCGCTTCTTTTCCACTGTGCTATACTCACTCTCACATGTTGTATGCCTTCCATGTAGAAATTATCACATGTACTCCCGTTGACGGAGCGCGATGTGTCGGACATGGTTTCCCGCAGGTGTCGTTCCCTCGCCCCTCGTCGCCGTGTTATCCATCCGCTGTCGCCCTCGTCATCGCTGTATCCGTGTACCCTGCTCTCTCGAACGATACGTCCCGTCCTCTCGGCATCTTCTCGTTCCCATTCTCACTGCATATACGACTTCTTCATACACCGACTGATGACCCCTGCATCACTCTTCTGGCTGCCCTCCCGTCCTTCGATGACGCTTCCTGCCATTCACTTTCTGCTTCCTCGCCCTTCCCACCCTTTGACGACCTTTTTATTTCTTAAAGATGCCGGGACCTGCTCCTCTATCCGCGCTGTACCCGCTGCCTATTCTTGTATACCACTTCCGCCACGTCTTCCACTCACCAACATACTCATCTGTCTCCGATTTACGTACCGCTCATCCCAACCCCTTCCTTGTTGTACATAACTATGCGAAGGTTTGCGCTTCCAAACCCAAAATACGACTTGTTGTACCCACGAATATATCGTGAGTTGTCATCATTGCGTGTGGCTTACGGTTTGGGAGCTTTAGATCTCGACGCCGACTTCGCAGTTCTCCAGCAGGCTGAAATCAGTCTGGCATGTGAGTCCATGTGACTCACAAATCATTTCACCGTCACCCCACCGGTGGCGCTTCGTCTACTCGCTTTCGTCGGCGCATCCTTGGCGGAATGTCTGACGGACCGGATCGTCACGTCAGTCGGTACCGTGCGTGCGTAAGTGCTACTACGCGGCTGAATGGGATACCATCCCCAGGAATGCCTTCGGCTTGCGAAGAACTCTTCATGGGCGCCTAAACATCCAGGGGACCAAGGCTCCCTGACACCTTGTAGACTTTCAGAAGCTCAGCCATAACATGCGTCCTAGTATGCCGTATTTTGCTCAAATGAACCCTACTCGGCGCTTACCAACCTTGCAGGCTTTTTTCCTTTTATCAACGCCTGCGATAACCTATCTGCTCACACCTGACCGCGAAGATGGGCCAAGGACCTTCCAAAGACGCCGTCTACCTCGAGACGCGCATCTAAAACCCACCCGACAATGCTCCGCGCGGGCTCGCACTCATCGCCCACGGGCGACTGGGCGGGACGTACGACGACCCCGTTGTCCGCACCCTCGCCCGCTATCTCGTCGAGCGCCGAAGCATGCGTGTGGTGACGTGGAACGCTCGGGGCACCGGGAACAGTGGCGGCGGCAATGAGTGGAGCGACTTCGGTGTTTGGATGGGCGAGGCAGCAGTTAACGACTATACGGTACGCAGATACGCCATCTAGGACGACTGCTACTCACTCCGAGCGCAGCGCCTTCTGAATGAATCCATCGACGCTTTCATGGCTGACCATCCTGATGTGGACGACGCAGAGATGTTCATCTGCGTATGTTGTCTACCGTGGTTCCCGCTGTGCGCAAGGCTCATCTGGACCATTATCGCAGGGTTACTCCGCTGGTGCCACCTTCGCTGCCGCAGTTCGTCCACCCCAGAACCTGGCACGCTTCCGCCCTCCGAGGTACATCTTGATCTCGTACCCCGTCGAGCTGGCACCATGCATCGGCGTCTTCATGACGGGTGGCTACTTTCGCGCGCTCGAGGCGCTCGTTCAGGGAGAGGGCTGGGAAGGCAACCCCTACCCCGAAGGCCCGGTCGCTGGTGTCCTCACGCTGACAGGAAGCAGTGAGCGGGGACCGTTCTACGGAATGTGGACGGGCATTTTGTCGGGGAAGAACCGGCGCGGCAATCTGAAGCAGGTCGTTGTGGAGTGGGCGGACCACGTCTGGACGAACAAGATGCATTGCATACCTGAGGAGGTAGACAAGTGGCTCAATGAAGAGTGATCATTTACGTCGAGGACACATCTTCGGATTGAATCATACAGTGCCGAACAAAACCATGAAGGTCGTAAGTAGAAGATTGTCATCTGGATCGTTGAAACGAGATAGGTCCATTTTGTCGTCATTTCAAGAGCTCGTCTCGTCGCTCGAGCTCATCCTGCTCATCGCAAACTTGCGCCTTAGACTGGACCATCGCTTGACTCCAGGCCCCCTCTCGCCGTTCTCAGACTCGGATGAGGACCGCGGCGTCAAGGGCTCGACCATGACACCCTCTTCCTCTTCCGCCTTGGGCATATCCATGCCCTGCGCCCAACGCATCTTCTCGTCGAAGTCAACGCAACAAAACACGCGACCCAACTCCTCCAGCTGGTCCCTGGTCGGGCGCTTCAAGAAGCTCTCAGCCGGGATCGTGCTGCACACCGCCATGAAGGGTTGCCCGCGCGCCTTGCGGCCATCCGCAACGAAGACGCCGCGCACCTCGTAGCCAACGTAGGTGCTGAGGTAGCTGGCCAGAGTCTCCAGGCGCGCGCGTAGGGTGGGGGCGCAGACGGTCTTGGAGCCGCGCGCTGCGAGGGAGAAGTCGATCCACGCCTCGTCGACATTCCAACCACAGTGCCACCCGCTATCAGAATCTGCGACGCAGCCGGGAAGGGGTGGCAAGCACGCATCTACGCCAATGTTGAAGCCCTGCCGAGATGGGCAGAGGAAAGTCAGAAGACCAAGAGGTGGCAATGACTTTCGAAAGACGCACTGGGAGACTCATTATCCTTGAAGTGGCTGATTGCTATGAGACTGGATTGGTCGTGATGTTTTCGCTGATGTTGCGAGGGGTGTTCTGCTGTGCACTTCCGAGAACCTGACCGCACCTTTATACATTCGGGAAAGCGTCTTTGACTATGCAAATAGTCGTTCACGAACAAAGGCGTTTGATGGTCCGTTGCATGCCTGCATCGTGCATCGTGTCTTATGTGTATGTCAAGGGCCCGCCCAAGCTTTCGCCTGACTTCTGCAACACCTCTTCTGGAATTGAGACATATAGCACATAGCCGCTGCCGTCACTGCCATTGGTGTCGAGGCGTGCCTCAAACCCTTTACGCGCGAAACGAAAATGTCTGGTACTTCTGTGCGAGCGGTCATACATACAATGAAGGCTCGAATGTTAAAAAAATGGTTCCCGGTCGTATGAGCCGCCGGATATCTTGGGCAGATGAGAGCAAGAGGCAGGATGTTCAGGCTTGAATAAAGGCGTCGGAAAACTTCCCAATCAGGGTGAACAAAGCCTTCCAGTCTGGGGTGATCCTTTGATCTCTTTTGTTCTTGCGGGGGAACAATACACTTCGGGACTGCCAGTAGAACGTGAAGGGTATAGTCCTTGATCTAGCACTGTATATTACAGACGGATCCAGTGAGCAAAACGATACATACAGATACACAACTTGAGAAAGCACAGCAACCAGGCATAGCATAAATAGTCTTGATTATACTTCGCGCACTTATGCAGTGAGCTTCTGCACGACCTTCACCATCTGGTCGATATTGATGAACTGCACCCAGCTCTCGAGCTCCTGCCGGCTCTCGTACCACACAAACTTGGAGTCCGCCATGCCGCGGAAGAACGCACAGACGCATTGGTAGTCCTCCTGCACGATCTGCCCGCGACGCGAGACGCCGAGCTGCGCCTTGAAGATGCGGAACTCCCAGCCGGTGAGTGGATGCCCATCGCCCGTCGCCTTCTCCTCGGGGATATTGAACTCCAGCCGGCGGTAGTCGAAGCCCACGGGCTGCCCGATCGCCTTGATGTACGCGTCTTTACAGGAGAGGACAATGCAAAGTCGGCGCAACGTTACATCGTCTGCTTGTCCGTGCTTGGTGATGAGGTCGACCTCGAGGGGAGTGAGCTAGAGAACGTCGTCAGTTTGTTGTCGCCACAAACGAAGGGGGGTCCACGCACCAGGTGGTTCATCGCCTCCACGTACGTCGCCACCGTGATATTACGCGGCTCGACGTGGATCTGGCGGATACCGAGGCCGATGTTGATGACGCGCCGCTGCTGCCCCTGTGTCATCGCCATGCCGCATATCGAGTTGCAGTACTCCAGATGGTACCCGATCATCGACGTGAGGAACTTTTCCGGGGGCATGTTGTCCGGCGCCTGCTCAATCCAATGTTTCCCGTTCGCTGTCTGGTTGTCGCGCCAGCGCGCGCGCGGTATGCGCCGGTGCCGCATCATGAGGAGAGGGAGAAGCACAGTCATTATTTGACCTAGAGAGGCGGTCAGCACGATGGGCGCCTAATGGGTACAGGGGACGCACGAAAGGTATCTGGGTTCTCGGGATCGTTCTTGATGCGCTTCACGTGGGGGAGACACTCCTTGACGACTTCGTAGCAGGAGTTGTATTCCTGGGGACAGAGGAGATGAGTTGCGCGTCAACTGGTGTTCGTGGCACACGCACCTCGAGCGTGTATTCGCGATTCAAGGACATCATCCACACCAGGATCGGGCAGTCTGTGATTATAACGTCCGAGGGCCGCCCGTGAGGCCCCGTAGACTGCGTGGGCGTCGCGCTTGACGGGCGCGAACCGGCGTTACTCGTAGTGCTCATGTTGGGTCTTGTGGCGTGAATGGGCGGCAGGAGAGATAGAAGTTACACGAGCGACACAAAAGTGAGGAGGTGGGAGAAATCAAGACGATTCAGGGTATCATGTCCTTTATATGATGCCAGTCATTGTTGTCGGAAGAGGTAAGAGTTCAGGTCTGCGCACACCGAAATCTCGAATTCCTAAATCGACAGGCGTCCGCTTTGTCAGCGGCAAGTCGAGTCGGCAACCACGTGGAGCTCTACAAGAACACGATCAAGCGCTCCTAATCCAGCCAGCCTTGCGCCAGCGGGTGCTCCCATAAATCCTAAGGCTCAATGGATACTACAGTGCCGGGAAACACCCACTGCAAGTCTCAAATCGTTGGAGGTCCGTGGTAATCCGCCGATCACTGTTGCGGAATCAATTGTCAAGCACCGCCACCGGATGCAAACACAATTGCCCGCCGGCTCCATTGTTCGTTGAATGTTCTGTTGCCAGAATGGATGTCCATTGGGGAGCACAATCCTCTTTCCTGTACAAGTGACAAGATTCTGTGCGCGGTTGGCCATACATGAACTTCAAAAGGCACCGGCCCTTCCATCATCTCAGTCGTCTGCCTCAAGTTGTTTCGCGACGGGAGGTCCTGCGTAATGGAAGCGACCATCTGTAGGACCACACATCAGCGCATGCGAGGACTAGGCGGCTAGGACAGCTCACTGATCATGTACCAGCCCGCACTGATCGCCGCAAAACCGACAAACACTACGGACGCGTAGTCTGCATATCGCTCGTCAGCGGCTGGTCGATAATCCACGACTACGGGCAGAAAGTTATGGTGAAAAAAGGGCTCACTCATCGTCTCCTTCTCCACCGGCAAAACCGCCGGCATAGAGAACAATACCATCTCCAGCGCAACCCACAGAACCGCTATGATATTGCATGCCCAGCCCCACTTGCCCAACGAGTACGTCGCGTCCTCCACGCCTCCCCTTGCTCCGACCATAACCGCGATGATGGGTATCGCATAGCTCGCGCCCAGACACATCACCTCGACGCCGACGAAGGCGTTGAAGGCGGCGCTCGAGCCGAGGTGAATGAGACCGAGCAGCGCTTGGATGGCGAGGGAGAGGAGGAGGGCGTTGAGAGGGAGATCGTTGCTGCTCGAGCTTGCCGTGCCGACCAAAGTAATCTCGGCGAAGGTAGCATGGAAGGGAAGGCCCTTGTCCCTTGCGAAGGACCAGGTAGCGCGCGAGGCGGCGCAATTGATGGAGATGGAGCAGAAGAGCGCGATTCCGAAGACTAGAGGTGGTGATCAGCGCCGTCCTTACGTTCAAGGTCATCGACTTGAAAACCTTGCTGAAAAGAAGAAAACGCTACTCACTGATAAACCACTAGGGACGTCTTATCAGTAAGCACATGAGAGTACCGCGTATTCCCACTCACCATCCCGAACCCGCCTCCCTTCGAGCCCATGACCATGGTGGAGATGACCGCAATGGGTTGCACGGACGATACTGTTGACGAATTTAATCAGATACTTGTTCCTCTCCCTCCGCTCTCGATGGAGTCCATCCAGCCACCCACTCACCTTGCAACAACTCCGCCACATCCGGGAGCGTAAAGTTGATTGGCAATATGAACACGACGCCCATGAGCCAGCCAATGGGGACCGACCATACCATCGCGCGCGGGACATTGAGCGCGGGCTTATGGACCTCTTCTGCCATGGAGGCGACTGCGAAACGTGTCAGCGCCGTGGGTCTGGAATTATGACTATCCGTAGTACGCACTCATCCCGACGCCCGAGAACGTATAGCCCGCCTGCAGTACGAGACAAATCATCAGCTTTCAACTCTCGTTACACCACTCGCCTACTCACCGGAAACAGCCCTATAAAAAAGGTCCATCCCGCCGGCCAGCCCGAGAAGGAGGCATCAAAGTGCGTGAAGGCGAATTCGGCGGAGTGACGCCCGGCCTGTGCGCGCACGGAGAGGGAGATGAGAAGGGCTGGAGATGGAGGTAAATTCAGGAGTCAATGTAGCTGCTGTGAACATTCAGAAGAAGAGGAGACGTACCAATGAGGCCGAGGACGATCCAGCAGGCGGAGATGATCTGCAAGGATGATGTTTGGTTCATTCCCCGGCAAAGCCCGACGGGAGGCAATGAAGGTAATGGTGGAACGCACCTCCAGCAACGGCAGGTATTGGTTGAAGAAGATGCAAAAGATGCCGATCACAAGTAGGATGCCGAGGAAGATCAGGTCTGCGATGCCCGTCAGCGAACATTGCCGGCGAGGAATTGCAGCAAGACCGCACGCACACGTCTGCCACGCCGTCGCCTCCCATTCAGGGTGATATATCCCTACGCCGGCAACAAAGAACTGGGCCGTACCCTGAGCGAGGTCAGTAATCTGATACTTCGCCAGACAAGCTGGACTACTCACAAAAGCCGCACTCAGTGCCAACATCCAGTCGCCCGTCACAATCAGCCATCCGGTGATGTAGGACAGCACCAATCTGTACCGTCTGGGAGCAAGCTGATACGTCCAGTAGTACGCCCCGCCAGACGTAGGGTACTTGGAGGCGATTTCGGCCAGGGATAGGGCGACGGCAAGGGTGAAGAGGGAGACGACGAGGAGGCTGGAAGGAAGCAATCCATTATACAGTAAGCATTGACATAGGCTTTGAGAGAGTGGGTAATAAACGTACCCCCAGAACATGGACGCGGGGCCTCCGCCGACGAGGGAGGTCGCGATCGGGGCCGCCAGGCCGCAAGCTAGGAATTTTGCAGTCAGATGAGTAAAGAGGGCGTACGAAGAAGTACACGTACGGACGGCCAGAATCGCTGTAACAGAAGTTAGGGAGACGTTTTCGCTGAATGATGGTTGAGAGACGCACTGAGAGTCACTAAGCCCACACATCGTCAGCAGGGGCCTCTAAGCCAAACGTCCTTCGACGCACTGAAGAGGATATGAGGTAGCCCTCGCGACTACAGCAGCATCGATCAGCCATTGGTGAAGACACGGATAACGCTGGCACTTACCCTGACCAATTCCTGCTCGTAGCCCAGTTCTTTGAGGTCATGTATGGCGACCGCATCGTCGATCTGGATGGAACCTGCCTTCTCTACGCTCATTATGCGAGAGGTCAGCGCGAGAAGGGCGAGGGAAGAGGTCAAGGAACAAGGTGCTTGAGGCCACCTTGATCATCGACTAGGACGGAAACCCGCTTGCAGCGGGATCCGGGAGAGACGGAGGATGTTGCTATTGAATGAGACATCAGTAAATATGGTTTGGAGCTATATACTGTTTCCAATGTCATGTCCACTGAGCCATTCAGAAGTATGATAAGCGTGGTTCTTGATGGGAGGAGAGCTTCAGTTAACGCGTTGAAGTTCAGGTCGGCGAGATGTTTGGAACCGACACGTTTGCATTGCGTCCCTACTTGATTAGTAGCTGCTGGAGGTTCACACGGGAATGTATCCGTGTTGGAATGGATATCATGAGCTAGAAAAGACGCCGCAGGTTCGCTGGATCCTTTTGGTATGATGGAAGTAGGAGATCAACCTTAGTTGCACGTGCTAAACGCGTCATTGAGCACGTGCCGGGCCGCGATGTCCGCCGTATGATGTCCGCCGCGTGATGTCATGGCGCGTCCGCGCGCCCGCCATCCGTACTTCTTCTCCTGAACTCCCATCTCTCCGAGACATTAGCTAGTCAGCACGATGAACGACGGCGCCTCCATATCTCGCGCGACGTCTATCTCGCGGACGAGCAAGGCGGGCTCGACGCTTTCGAGGAACGCGTCCCTCATCAAGAAGAACATCGCCCCGCATGACCTGCAGCCCTCGGACGTGCTCATCGAGCGCTTCGTTGCATGGAAGGCGATTGTGAAGCAGTTGATTGCTTACTTTGAGGTGCGTGCTGAAGACCGGTCGCTCGTGGTCGTGAGACTGATAGTGTTTAGGGCGTCGCGGACATCGAGAACAACACGGCGAAGGAGATGACGAAACTTAGCGCGGTCATTCAAGTTCCTTTCCGTGCCGGCAACCAGTTCCTCGGCGAGGGGGGCCTTCAGGACACCTACTACGCCATCCGCGACAAAACTCGCACAATCGCTGACCACCACGCAAACCTTGGTCGGACGATTGACAGCTCCATCGTCCAACATTTGCAGAAGTTGCGAGTAGAGATCAAGGCCCATGTCAAGGTGAGCATCTCTGCCCCTTTCATGTGGGGATCTTGGATGTGCTTGGGCTTCATCACTACGGACTCTCACGGCATGGGATTGGGACCAGGCTTCACCGACTCCACGCGATGTATAATCAGCAGAGACATTTGGGGCTTACACCTCGTGCCATGACCGTCCTAGACTTCCTCCTTGAATACTCAGCTTCTTCCAAAGGAACAGGCTAGCATCACTTTCGTTCTATCGCCGTCTCTTGTATGGTAGACGGCGACGATCCTGTTGCGCGTTCTTCCTTACTGCAGGGTCCATGACACGAAGATTATCATGAGGCCCAGTAGTGCTATGTGGGTCCTCGTATGTTCTGTATAATAGCCATACTGCGCCTGCCCCACCCCTCACGGTCCTTTTCGCCCTTCGTAGCGCGACTTAGACGACTCGCGTCTACTTACATACTGACATCCGCATAGAATATCCAGAACGACACAGGCAAGTTGGCCACCAGTGTGGCAAAGGAGCGCGAACTATCGACGCGGTACATTGCTGAGCTGGGCGCGAGCATCACTGCATTCAAGAACACGCCCATGAACGTCACCGCGAAGACTGACCCATACGTCGCCAATTCTGCAGTTCAGCGACAGCTGCATAAGCAGGTGAGGGTTGCATTACAGATACCCAGCGAACAGTATTCCTTTTGATACAGCATGCTGACTCGCGTACAGGTTCACGAGGAGAATTTGCTTCAGAAGTCTATTATCATCATCCAGCAGAACTCGGCGCATTTTGAGGAAGGCATCGTTCGCGCAGTTCAGTCCGCATGGCAGACGTACTCGGAGTGGCAGTCGCGCGCGTCCGCAGCTATCCAAGAAGTGCACGTCGCTCTCGCGGCGCAGATGGCTTCGCTCGCGCCCGACCGCGAGTGGATTGCCTTCAGCGCGCGCTCCGACCACCTGCTTGACCCCGACACGCCTTTGCGCAAGCCCGACCACATCGTGTATCCGCTCATGGACGACCCAAGCATCCTCCCCGTGCATACAGGCCTCCTCGAGCGCAAGAAGCGCTTCATGCGCAAGTATCGCGAGGCGTACTACGTGCTCACGCCCGCGGGCTTCCTGCACGAGTACGCGAGCTCGGACCCGAACGCGCCGGGTGGGCAGGCGCCCACCTTCAGCCTCTTCCTGCCGGCGTGCACGCTGGGCCCACCCGCACCCCCGACGAGTCGGTCGCACAAGTTCCACGTCGAGAGCAGCACGGAGGGCGGTGGCGGGGTGGGCCCCGCGGGCAAGGTGTCCGGCCTGCGCGCGAGCCTGAGCATGAAGGGCAGCGCGCACGCGTGGACGTTCCGCTGCCGCTCGCGGGAGGAGATGATGGAGTGGTGGAACGATATCCGCATGTTGTGCGCGCGTTACCTGGTCGCGAGCGAGCAGATGGAGCGCTCGGGTCCCGTGGCGGCCGCGGTGCGCTCGGTTGGGTACAACTCGGAGGACGAGGAGGAAGAGGAGGAGCTGGAGGATGACGAGGAGGGGGTGAATAGCAGTCTCAGCGGGGACGAGGGGGAGCTGGAGTACGCGGACGCGGATGGGGCGGGCAGTCCGCCGAGCTACGCGCACACGCGCGCGTCGCACGAGTTCCCGGTGCGTCGCTCCCTTCCGGCTTCGGTGGTTGAGGGCGCGCGCTGACGCGGATGGGTCGTGTTTAGGCGGAGAAGGGCCACAATGGCGGTAGTGCCGGGAATGCGAATGGTGATGGGGTCACACTGCGCGATGACGGGCCGGTGCGCGATAATGCGCTGGCGGATGGCGGGGTGGCGAGGCGGCCGAGCAAGCGGCAGTTGGAGAAGGCGCCGGAGGGGCGGGCGCCGCATGCGGTGGACGAGGAGGGGTCGCCGGAGAGCAAGCAGGGACCGGGGCCGGCTGAGAGTCGGTTCACGGAGGATCTGTGAAGGAATGACCTGCCACTAGGCGGTCGGGTTAGTCAGGCAAGGACAATGATACGATATGTGCTCAATTGTTATTCCACCAGCAGTAACGCGTTCTTGCTTCGCAATGCGGCTGAACGATACGGTCTTCCAGTCAGGGACAAGTGCATATTTTTGTAATTCAGCAGACTGGTGCTTTTTATGTATTCTGTGTTCCGCAGTAATTCGCCCAATGTGCTCGCACCGGACTCGAAGGCCAAAACAGAATTGACCCAATGTGGGGAGCTCTCCGGCTATGTTTCCCACGCTTCGGTGATGCCATCACCCGCGTTCGAGCATCTTGCCTCTTGCCTCTTTCTCTCATTGGAAGGCAACGCCTCATCTGTATGAGGGGTCATCATCAGTGGTGAGACGTAGTGTGAGGTGATGTATGAGCCGGTCACGGCCGTATTCTGAGCGATACAAGGTATATGCACTCGTCCGAGATCCATACGTTCAGTCGGCTCACCTAGGTCTCACAGCTGTAGATTATCAGGATGCTTGGAGATTCTCTGGGTACAACAGACCCGGAGGTGCAAGAATTAACCGACAGCTGGGGAATGCATATACGGTGATTTTACCATGCTGGTGAAGGCGTAGTGAAATGAGGTTCTCAGGCCTTCTCGGCGATCTGCTTATCACGAACTGGCCTTCAACCCGCCTTCTCTGTTACACATGGGTAGTGGTCTATAATGTGTCATCTGCGCGGGTCCCCAACTCAGCAAGCCTTCACCTTACTAGCTGGGCAGAAGCCCACATAGCATTCTCACAGCCGCGCAGTCCGTTGGATATTCAGGATCCTAGTGGCGATCCTAGGGACGTATCTACTGCCACCGGTGCGGTGCATAGATCGATAGTCCCTGCGCGTCATCTACAGTACCTATCAGCTAGCGAGAAGGCAGGTCGGGGGACACATCGATTGATCAGTGCCACTCACTGCTCTTTCCCAGCAGCTCTCTTGTTACGCGTCTCCTTCTAGCTCCTCTGAGAATACGCGTAGCCATGCTTGTTGGGCTGTCATAAGATGAGTGGCTGCTTCTGTTTCTGCATACACCGTACATGCCTCCCTTCATTCGCAAAATAGCGCAGCCCCCCACCCGCTCGGATACGCTGAAGCAGGCCACAGATGAACGAACTGAAGGTCAGATGCTCGCATAGCGTCTGTCACTCTACCCCGGTGAGGTTCAACTTTCCGTTTCACTTCGACGCCGCCCCGTCAGTTTGCTCCCAATCGATGACTTCTCCCTCAGATAGGGCCTGTCCATGCTAGATCTCGCACGATCATACGCGCGCAAGCAGCGCTGCCGATTCTCGACGTGCAAAACATAAAAGGTGTCCGCGCCTGGCACCGTCTTCGAGCATCTCTTCGACCTTCGCCGTCCACGCTCTATCGAAGTAGCTATCATGTCTGAAACCCCTGCTCAACCTGCTCTCGATCCCGAGATGCACGAGCGAGTCTGCTCGTGGTTCATCGGTCCTCACGCCGAGAACTTCGACGCGCTTCAGACCATCTTCGCCGGCGTGCTCAAGGACCACAGGCAGGCGCGTCTGACACATTTTCCCGACGATGGAGTACGTACTAGTGCTCTCCCCTCCTTTGTATTCACCAGTGACGATTGCGTTCAGCCATTTTACACGAAGAGGATCATGGAATCTACGAACTTCAAGAATAGCGTCGATGAACTGCAGGGCTACGTGCAGGAGATCAGCAATGACCTGAACCTGCGGTCCGTTCCTTTTTACACCCCACGTTATGCTGGGCATATGTCCTGGGAGACGTGCGTTCTTGTTTTTGCAACCTTGTACACGGCTGATGCGGCTCGACAGGTCCTTGCCAGCTATCGCCGGATGGATCGCTGGTATTTTGCATAACCAAAACAACGTGCGCATCGGATACTCATCCACCGGCATGCCTTTTGCTGACCTCCTCTCAAGGTCGCCTTCGAAGCGAGTCCTCTCACGACTACCCTCGAGCTCAAGGTCGGAGAAGATTTGTGTCATATGTTTGGCTACGACAAGAATTCGTGGGGTCACATCGCGAGTGACGGCACTCTGGCGAATATGGAGTCGATGTGGTGCGTTGCCATTGTTTCTATGTTGATCTTTGCTCTCTCATGACGCACCCGCTTTCTCGCAGGGCTGGTATGCTTCTGGCTCTGATATTCGCCGGCTTGATCAACTGACAACGTGGCAGCGCGCAACCTGAAGTTCTACCCTCTCAGCGTGCATACCGCTCTACTGCGTGGTCCTCTCAAGTTCATATCGAGCGACTACTCCGTTGTACCAGCTGGGTCCAGCGAGCCGAAGCTATTCGTGGACCTCGACCCTTGGCAGCTTCTGAACCTTCCTACGAGGACGATTCTCGGGATCGGCGACGACCTGCGCCGGCGGTACGGGATCACCTCCGAATTCCTTGCGTCGGCGCTCTCCCCGTATCTGATCCAGTCCCGAGGGAAGGAGGGTTTTCTTGACGCGTACAAGATCAAAAACGCGCCGCAGTACTTGATCACCAGCACCAAGCATTATTCGTGGCCGAAGTCCGCGGGTGAGTCATCCTTGCACCCTCTCGTCGTCCTATGCCTCTGACCAGTCATATCGATAGCGCTGGTGGGCATCGGGTCGGAGAACTGCGTCCGCATTCCCGTGGACTTCGACGCTCGCGTCAAGATAGACGCCCTCCGGGCCTTGTTGCAAGCACGTCTCGACGAGAAGCAGGCGGTCTATGGCGTTGTCGCCGTCATCGGCTCCACCGAAGAAGGTGCCGTCGACCCTCTCGACGACATCATCAAGCTGCGCGACGAATTCTCTGCAAAGGGCCTCACTTTCATCGTTCACGCCGACGCCGCTTGGGGCGGGTACTTCGCCAGCATGATACGTGACCCGCCTCCGATCCTTAGGGGGCCGATCGGTGACGAGTATGTTCCGTCCATCACGATGCGGGACTACTGCGTCAAGCAGTTCGATGCCCTCAAGAATGCCGACTCTATCACTGTGGACCCCCACAAGGCCGGCTACGTCCCGTATCCTGCAGGCGGCCTGTGCTACCAGGATGGTCGGATGCGCTATCTCTTGACGTGGACAGCGCCATATCTGCACGATGACACTAAAGACGAGAGCGTTGGGATCTATGGTATTGAGGGAAGGTGAGGGCTGCTTCAGTTCGCCAGCATCAATAAGCTGACCCTGCACATAGTAAGCCTGGGGCGCCAGCCATCGCAACTCACCTCCATCATAAGGTCGTCGGCTTGCACAAGAAGGGTCATGGCGGGCTCTTGGGCGAGGTGGCGTTTGCATGTCGTCGCGTGAGTGACCAGCGACCACCTGTTTGTACTGCCACTGAGTCGCTTCTGCCATCAGATTTCCGCACACTGGGCGGCGATGTCAGACGATACGACACCCTTCATCGTCGTGCCGTTCAACAAGTACGTGAACGAGCAGCAAGGTCCGGACGCCATCGCCAAGGAAAAGGAGTTTATCCGGGCGAACATCTTGCCCGCGACCAACGAGAAGATACTTGCTGACCCGAAGGTTCTAGCCGAACTTTGCGCACTCGGCTCTGACCTGAACATCAACGTGTTCGCCTGCAACTTCCGCATCAACGGTGTCACCAACACCGACGTCGAGGAAGCCAACTACCTCAACCAGTGCATCTTTGCCGAGTTCTCCGTGACGGACAACGACACGGCTCCGTCGACCATGAAGCTGTTCTTGAGCGCTACTGTGTTCGATCACGAGGATTACGGCGACTGCGCAGATGAGTTCAAGCGGTATGTGGTCATACTCTGGCGAATATACAGTATTCTTATGCTCCCCGCAAGGCGCCTTGGACTCGAGACAGCTTCTAAACAACCCCTCTTCGTTCTGCGCAACGTTGTCATGTCACCGTTCCAGGCTGCGAACGGTTTCGTCCGCACCCTCGCCGAGGTTTTCCAGACTAGGCTCGAGGAAAAGGTCCAGGTAGGCCGCTTTTCCGCGTATGAATATTCGCAGGCTCACGTCGCTCTCGAAAGAACGCCATATCGCGGAACACGGTATCGCCCCAGACGCACGAATTCACGATGCAAGGCACAGACAAACTATTCCTCGCCTATCGTCCTGTGTTCAATCATGTCAATGGTCGACAACAGCTTATCCTCAGTGTCGGTGCTGTTGACCTCGCCGCTTGGGAGAGATACGTCGAAGCAGTATCACGGCACCCCGGCGAGATATATACGCTGCGCACGTCCACTCAGACGACCCTCGATGACATCGTCAAGAACGCCGACAGAGGCTTTACCGGTGACATTTTGGGACCGTGCGCTGTTTCCCTTTCTGTCATCTCGAACATGACTGAACCTTGCGCAGTGACCTCGATATCAGATCCGTCAAGTTATCGCAAGTCAAGATATTGAAGCAGCGCACTCTTCAGTCCGGGACGCGGACTACCCGGACGCGTGGACCCCCTTCTACCTCTATGGCACGGAGGGGCAACACCACGTCGATCATATGCTCCTGCGCGCACCCAACACCCAGATATCTTCTGCGCGAGTGTTGCTCGACGTCGGTTCCAACGTGGACCCTGACCAGCTCGCCCGTGGAGTCATTGCCCGAATCGGGATACCAGAGCGCGCTCTGCAGCCGATTGGTACCGACCACCCATTTACTCCTCGCCGTCGCTTCCATGTCGCGATATACGCGGATGACCACGATGCTGAAGCGCAGGGACCTGGTCTCTCCAGTGGTTCAAGGCTGCTCGTCGAGGGCTCGCTCGAAATCGGAGACGGAGTCTATACGAGGGCGATGAAGGTGAACGACGAGCAGTCTCAGCTGGCCTACTTGGCTACCGGGCCGAGCAGAAAGATCAAGTCGGAATGGGCGCAGGACATCTTGACCAGGCTCAGGGCGTAGGGAGGGGCGCCCACTGCATTCAAGTATATTGTTTTTTTCCAAGACACCTGTATCATATGGACTAGTTTGACCAAAGCTTCGTACTTTTGAGCTATATCGGCGAACCATCCCATGTAAGTCGATAATCTCATCAAGCGCTTGTTGAACCAACATACTGTTGGAAGACGCTGGTCTATTACAGTGGTATGCAGCAATAGCGTGTTGAAGACGGAGCAGTTTTGTATTCGCGTCGATTGCTTCCATTTGTCAAACATTCTTGATTACCTCAATTGTATCTGCCGGAACGGGTTGCTTCACAAGTGCAGCACGCGAAAATCGTCTCAAATAAGAAGGCGTTGTTTTCTCATTCGGGTATGCGTTTCCCATGATGTCAGTCTTTGAATATCTTGCTTCTTGCTTTCATGTGTGCGTCATGGCGCGTATCTCATCCGAGGGACTGTGTTGTGGCGGTTGATTATGCCCTTTCTAAGGTAGAATATCATTACGAGGGTAGTGATTAGTACTGATAAGTAATACTACTCTTTGACGGGACCGTCGAGTATACGAGCTCGAGGATCATCGGAGGGTCAGCGAACTGACGAAAGATTACAGGTGTGGGTCCTTGAGTGTGCTCCATACGATCTTGAGCAGGATAGATGGGTGAATGAGGTCAATCGCCGGTGAGAGCGACTGGCTGACGCGGAAGATGGCCATGGCGACGTCGCCGTCCTGAAGGTGATGGGCGTGTTTAGAATGTCAGCACAGCGCGTGAGTCTTAGAAGCATACCTCTGTCGACAGATACTTCAGCCTCTTCTCGTACCAGCGGCTGAGGCGGCCGGTGGAAAGAGTCTCTCCCTCCATCGGAACTGTTTTTTCGAAGCCGTAATCTGCGCGGTAAGGGCCGTCAGCGATCCCCTCTCATTTTTGCAACGCTATTCAAGCTTACCCGCTATTTTGGTGCTCTCCCTGTATGCACGATGGTGAGTGGACGCTCTCACTTGGATGCAGTGCGAAGGGACTGACCACATGTGCTCGATTTTGGTAGCCTGCGCGGCGAAGAAGTGTGTGGCCAAGTCATGGGGTAGAATGGTAGGTGGGGTTACATCCTTTTCTATTTCATGAAAGTGGACGGTCTTGTCAAGCTTTCGGAGGGCAGAGTCGAGGCAAACGGCGCCCGCGAGAACCTTTGTAAGACCTTGGCTGTCGAAGGTGAGGACCGATATCATCGAAATGGGCGTCTGACCTACCCAAAAATCGGATTTAGAGTCATGACACTGTCGCCGATGGCTATCCAATTGGACGGCAGGTCACCTGCTTTATGATACTGGGTATACGTGCGTGGGCCTATTGCATAGCGTGAGTTCCCTGATTGATCTAGGCGAATGAGCTAAGCTCACCGGTGTTGCATTTACAGCAGGTCATCCCAGGCTCCGCGACCCTCAACTCGTCGAGCAGTCGAAGGAAGAAAGCCGGGTAAGGCCTTTCCATCCACCGGCTTTTGGTGAACGCGATGAACTCGTCGAGCGTCGTAGGCAACTCGATGTCGCCCCACGCACCAGCGCAGAGCATCACTGTTCGGACCAAGGTCAGAATCACTCGTCATCTGAAGGCTATGATTGACTCACCCATCCCTCCGTCCCGCTCGACGGCGTACACACTCGTATTCTGTTTCTCCGGATTCGCCAAGCAGGCGTATATGGTCGCCGACGTTCGTGGCGGGAGGAAGGCATTGAGGCGAGCACGCAGAGCCGCGGAAACAGGGAACGTCAAAGCGCTGAAGCGCGCCTTAGGATCATAGGTGACGATGATGTCCCTCAGTGGCAGCGCGCGAGGCGGGAGGACCTGTCCATACCCCGCTCGCGCGAGCCACTTGAGGCCATGCGAGGAGCCAGTGCAATCTGACAAAATACTCATGTAAGTCACTGCCACCTCGCAGACGGGGCTCACTACACTCACCAACAAAAAGCGCTCCTGGCACGTTCACGACATCGTTGCCTATCCTGACGGCCACAGTCTGCACGCTCGAGTGGCCTTGCACACCGTACGCATGGCGCTGCAATCCGACGACCAACCCCGAAATCTGCTGAATATTCGGGAAGCGCTTTTTGTCGAGCGTGAGGCGGCGGATGAGGGTCTCCTGCGCCTGTCGAGAGGCGTGCGTGTTGTTGGG
Organism: Schizophyllum commune H4-8; assembly: GCF_000143185.2. Lineage (NCBI taxonomy): Eukaryota > Fungi > Basidiomycota > Agaricomycetes > Agaricales > Schizophyllaceae > Schizophyllum > Schizophyllum commune. The sequence goes on along the minus strand of NW_026089548.1, from coordinate 1,697,783 downwards.
AAGGTCGTTGGGGTCGAGCTTCATAATGTTGCCCCAGAAGTCGGCCTTGAGCATGGCGGGGCCGATGCTGAGGGGTAGTTAGAAGGAAGCTGCGATGAGGAAGGAGGGAAAAGCGAGAGACGAAGGGGTGCGCGACGCTAAGGTCGGAAGGGAGAAGGACGAACTGGATGTCTGACGCTCTGCTCTCGGCGATGAAGTTGTCGTAGAGTCGCTGCAGACCCAGGAAGGTGGATACTTGGGTGGCTGGAGAGATGGTGAGTTAGGGATGATATATCGGTGCGTGGGGTCTCTAATCACCGTTCAAGCAAAAATACTGCATGATGCGGCTGCGTTGGCTGGTCTGCGTCCACGCCGCCGTCGAGCGACCCTCGTCGGTGCTGAGCCACTCCTCCGGCTCGATGATTACGACGCGCTCGAAGTGGTCGTGGCAGACCCGCGCTGCGAGAAGGCCGGAATAACTGGAGAGCAAGCATAAATATCCGCTCTGCATGGAACGGGAAGGACGATATGGCACGCACCTTCCGCCGCATATTACAGCGGTACCCTCAATTTTACGGCCTCGCCTCGGCAGTCCCAACGACTCAAACTCCTGCAGACAAGTCTCCCGACGAAGAGCACGGTTGCGAATATACCGGCCCACAAGCACCAGTGCGCGCCCCAGAATGAGCGCCGCCAGGCCAGCGTAGACGAAGAGAAGAGGGATAGTTGCAGCCATGAAGGTGCGTTTGCTCTGCCATGGGAAACCACAGACTTTATGAGGCGCCCCATCTCGCCAGGAATAGCGCCGCTCCGTGCATCGAGAGGAGATTCCAACCCGGCTGAAGGGTAACTCGTGCCGCCCTTCGGATCATGTCAGCTATGCTTGCGGTAACGCTCGGCAGGGAGGCGCTTCGGACAGCAGGCGAGGGCCCGATGGGGCACGCCCGCGTCGCCTTGGCAAGATCGCGCCGCTCTGCGTGCATGCCGTACATAAGTGGCGCGCATATCCAGACGAGTCGCCCGCTGCGCACGCCAGTGCCCTTAATATACGCACGAGAAAGGCAGTCATTTTGAGGCGCGCGGGAGCTAGGGGCGCAGGCGAAGGTGCACGTCCGACGTGGGACGGTCTGGGAGGCGCGGATGGGCGGGGCTTCGCGTCATCTGGACGTCGCCTACCTCCCCGCTTTTCGCGCTAGGCGCCCGAGTAAGCTGCGCTTTTTGACTTCTGGCAAGTCCTTGATACACGTTATGCTGGTCCAGTTTGGCAAGCAGTCGGGCATCTCGGGGGTTGGGGATCGGAGTCACCGACTGGTAGGTGCGGAGAGGTTGCGGGAGCGGTGAGGGTCCTTCGTGCGCGGCGGGAATATTCACCTTCATCTTCAGGATCAGTCGCATTTCCGAGGACTGTGCGGCTAGTTCCTATCAATCGTCGTTCTCATCAGACGACTCGATGCGCCAGCGCATACCCGCAACGCCTTTTACAGTGAGTATGAAGATCAGCAGGCGTAGCTCGCAGCTAAATCGGGGTTGAGGCAAGCCTTGACAGGCAATTATTGAGCTTTGGGTCGGCGACAAGAATCATCGGAGCGTCCGATCGTGGTCTGACGACTGGCGCGGGTCGATATTGCCACTTCAGATGGCTTTGGTGAGTTAATCAAGCACTCTAGACTCCTCCTGGGCTTACACATGATTGAGTTTTAGTATGAGAATATGGCCCTGTGGACGCCATATGACCGAGACCTTGCTGAGGAAGCAGGCTTGCAGAACGGTTGGATGTCTCCACGTGCGCGCTATGTTCATATTCGCGGTCCGGTAAGGCCCCCCGACATCTCACCAAAAGGTCCGATCCTAAATACGGGATTTGGATTCATTTCCGTCGCATGGAATTTGGCCGATTTTGAGGGTTTTCCGGCGCACTAGGATCGGACCATAGGTCAAGGCGCACTTTCCGTCGCACTATGGATCGAACCTCGGTGGCGACGACCCTCCCAGACCACCACTCATGAAGCCCTGTCAGTGCTCTTACCCATGCTTGACCGGTTGATGTTAGGCTGGCGGGGGTCTAAGCTGGCGAAATTCCGGCGCGACCCCCGGGTCCGGCGCACGATGGATCGAACATCGGCGACGACAAGGCCCGACCGGCGCATTTTGGATCGAACCTACCTCGAAGTTCTCCTCAAATCCGGCGCACTGGGATCGAACGTCGGCGCGTTTCGAGCCTCCAATCCGTCGCATTAAGATCGGACATTTTGGTGAGATGTCGGGGGGCCTGTCCGGTAGTCCAGTCGACGGCTCCGAATGGCCGCGGGCCCGAGAGCAGTCACCGAGGACAGATTAGGTGCAAGAGTGTCCGACACAAATTGTAGTGCGGAAGATTGAGCTTTGTGACGAGCCTCACAGCTCCGACCAAGAGGAGCACGTTCTCAGCGCGACGTATGTCTGACCTTCGACTAAATTGTGGCACATCACTTGCATGGTCCTGTTGCTCTTTATGGGACAGCGGAGAGAGGTATTTAAGATCAAGAGACGACTGTATAAGATCCAATCTGGGGCACCTGACGGACATCTCAGAACGCACCGGAGACCAACCTCTCCATCACCTCGCCGTTGGGCGGCTACAATGGCGTCGCCTGCATTTGGCCATCATCTAGTTCGATCTTCGAGTCAGGCCTTACAGTAGTAAAGCAGGTGACGGATGCTCTTGGTTGGCGTGCATTTGCGGCGCACCATGCAATCGTAAGCGCTGGTTATGGACATGCCAGACTCTTAGAACATCATCATTGCGTTCAGTGGGAGCTGTAGGGGCGGAATAAAATAGATCGTTCAAGGAAGGCTCGACGAGTTCGAAGTGTCCATCATGCATCATGATCATGAAGCATCGTCTGATAACTGTCGACTAAGTCAGTAGGAGGATGAGGCGAAATCTGCCTACTCACGTCGTATCAAAGACCGCTCAGGCCATGGCGCGCTGCCTCTCGACCTGGTACAGAGCATACTGGGCACGCATCTCCTTCGCGCGCATGCGCTTTTCATGCACTCCGCGACCTCCCACACCCCACATAGAGCCTGCGATACCCAGCGAGAAGGCCGCATACAGGATAGCCTCAACCCGCTCGGGCGCAGGCCCGTCCTTCCAGTCCCACTCAAACCAGTTGGCGATGCACATGAACACGCCGAAGGAGAAGTCAAACGTGAACCACAGCGCGATCACGAACGAAACGACGACCGCCGGTATGGCAGAGTAGGCGGAGAGCGGGGCCGGGTGCGCAGGGTGCGCGGGAGCGCCAGGCGCGGAAGGGGCGAGGTCCGTGGAGGAAGCGCTGAGGTCCTGTGCGCGGGTGGAGCTGGGGGCGGTGGGCGAGGTGGTAGCGAGGCGGGTGAGGCGGTACTGCCAGACGAGCATGACGGCATGGTAGATGAAGTTGATAGCGGTTGGGATGGGTCCGCCGATGGAGGTGCGGTTGCCGATAGCGACGAGGGAGACGATGAAGGCGGCGAGGTTGAAGAGGAGGGCGGCGATGATGAGGTTGCGAAGGGTGGGCGTGAAGGTCGTAAAGATGTTGCGCATGATGGGAAATATAGAGCGCAAGATATTTGGGTATACAAGCGCGATACAAGGGACCTGCAAAGAAAGGTGAGCAGTGTGAAGCGCGACGTCAGGTCAACGACTGACAAGTAGTCTCCCAAACTTGACTGTGTTGAACCATGAGCGATAGATATTCAGTCTAGAAAACATACTCACTTCAAAGAGAGGAGCACAAAGAGCACTGAGGAGTTGAGGTAGACGGTGACGGTGGAAGTAGAGCAAAGGGGCTCAACAGATTTTATATCGAGCAAACCATCTGCATCATTCATTCTCGAACATGTCCCAAGGAAGTAGCACCTCGCGGCCCACTGATGACTTGGCCGCACGAACCCTCTCAATGATGGAGTAAGTTGGAGCTCGAAGACAGCAGGACGCACTGCATATGGTCGCACTGCTCATCATGGTTACGGACAAAAGACCTGGCTTGTGACATTGTTCAAGTTCACGTCACACTGCCACGACGCATGGTCGCCCAGATCTGCTCAGCAGCCGCTAGCACTCGTTCTGTTAGAGACGAGTGAGAATAGGTGATTATCAAGCCAAAAAGGAGAAAGATACGTAAGTAGTATCGTCAGAACTCGACGAAGGATGATCCTATTTTATAGACACGTTCTATTGCAGTAAAGAACGCCCTTCAACATGGCAAGATGTCCGAGTGGTCTAAGGAGTTGGATTCAAGCGAAAGCTTACCCGCTATTGCTGGGTTTCCCAATAGGCGTTCGCCTGCGGGGGTTCGAATCCCCCTCTTGTCATACCTTTTTGTCGATCTGCCACCGTTACGGAGAACAGATGCATACGACCTATCTACACGAGACAGACAATGCCCAACATCAATGGCAAGAAAGGTCGAAATCGTGAATACAACATCGAACACCGAGTAGAGTACACTTTCGAACACTACTTCAGACCCGAAGTGACACAGGCCCATTCCGCGAAGACACACTGGCATGTCCGCGCACCATGCCCTCCTCGCTCCAGCCCACAGCACCCTGAACATACTTGGCAGTGTTCTGGGCGATCGCGATGTGCCTCCGCCCGCGATCCCCACCACCCCCTTCACCCATCTGGACCCGCACATGAGAATTCGTCGTGCTGGCGTCGAACCTGCCTTCATAGGAGGGATGCAGACGCACGTCGACGCCGCCATTCGAGGTGTGGGCCTCGAGGTTGAGAGCGGCGTCGAGAGGAGCGGAGACGAAGTCGAGGTTGAGGGCGGCGTTGTGGGTTTGCGCGTTGACGATGAAGGATCCTGCAGAGCCTTCAGTCGAGATCAGCGTCGTATCGACCTGGATACGGCTAATGCACGTGTGAATAAGAGATACAGGATTTCGAGGCCGAGAAGCACACGCACCCATTCGAGTTCTGCAGCGTAGCCTTGGTCGGCGGACCTTGGGGGTCGTTCTCCAGCGCAACGGACGCGGAGATCTGGCCATTCGAGGTCCAGAGACTGAGTTCCCGACTGGCCGCATACCGACCCTGAATTGCGCCGTTGGTCGTACGGATGTCCGTGACATTGGCGGAGGCCGTTGCGTCGACAAGGCCGTTCGTGGTGTGCAAAGCCATATACTCCTCGCCGTAGAACGTGCCGTCGATCTGTCCATTCCGCGTCTCCACCTTGCCGTGTACAGCGCGAAGGGACTGAAGGGGGTCAGCGAGCCTCATGCACGAGGATGCAAGTGCTTACCTCTGCATTAATCCGCCCATTGGCCGAGCGCAGATCAAGCTCCTGGAAGAGTACCGTGTCCGCCAGACCTGCGACGGATTGCTGGAAGTTGGGCACGTCCGTGCTCATCTTGATGATTTGCAGGACATCTTCATGCTTGGGGAGTATGATCTCGACGTCGAAGCGGACGCCACGGTAGTGGCGATGAGCGTGTTCATCCCACCATCTGTCGGTCTGTGCAAACGGTCAGTCATGGAACTCTGAGCACGGTGCGCATGTCTCTCACAAAGAGGCCAATACCAGCAGTATCGTCGCTGCCCTCGCGCCTGGACAAGCAGGCCTTCGCGTGAACCAGTCCGGCAGGAACTTCTGAACGAGCCTCAACTTCGATGCGAACATCGTCGGTCGGATCGGCGCTCTGTCGGATGCGGACGACGCCGTGCGAGCGCGGCCCACGAGAGAGTGCGAAGAGCTCGTCCGCAGGCAAGGCGAACCTAAACGAAGCTTTGCCGACACAAGGGGTGCCGTCTCGGACCTCCCACTCGCGACAGTCGACAACGTTGATGTCGTCCGGGATGGGCCAACATTCGTTCGCCTACGAAGAAGTCAGCGAGGATTCACCAAGGCTAGTGGATACGACGTACGTTCATTGTCGAGTCGCTGCTACCAAGCCCTAGGACATGAAGGGTTTTGTAGCGGACTTTATCCGAGAGAACGTGCACGAAGAAGACTAGAAGAGCGAAGGCGCAGAAGAAGTAGCGGAACAAGTGAACCCTAACGCTGCGACGATCGTCATCTGCCCGCCTGCGGTCGGCTCGTGGGCCAGGCAGCAAAGGCGTCTGAGCGTTCGCGACTGCCTTGTCAGTATGAAGTTGGTCTTCGTCACACATCCCGAGGCCGTCCATGATGCTACGCAGCCACTGAGAGCAACGCACATCTTATATGGACATAAAGACCCCCCCCCCCCCGGAGCCCGAGATGGAGATAAGCAAGTCATGACTGCGCCGCGGTAGCCACATCGTGGTCGCGCGGACCAAGTCTCAAAGATCGCGCAGGCACAAACAAGCCTCAAACCCACTCAGAGCAGCACGGACTTTGCCCGCAGCGCCTGAATAGAATTGTGCGCTGCGCGACAGTCGAGAGGCCTTCCACTCAGCGTTGTCCACTTCAGCAAGTGCTACTACGTGCTGCGCGGCAGTCGACTCTGATGTGGGTGCGCATGAGTCAGGTTGCGTCAAATGGGTACCAGCATACGACGAACCTTGCACCCAGGAGGGCGTCTGTACGATAACAAGGCATTGAACGCCGTGATCATTCACATCCGATCCAGGATCCACAATGTCCATTAAATCAGCTGTTAAATTACAATAGCTTGCTGGAAGCAGCTGGCGCGAATCGGCTGCGTATGAGCTTGATGATATACAAGGGCAGCGCGCTAATCGAGACAATGACCGCCGTCTTCCATACGAACCCAGGCGTCATGACAAAGTTGAGGTCTACATTGGTAATTAGCCATCGAGCGAAAGGACAGCGCAACTGAATCACTCACCGAAGTATTCGGGCAGGAAGACGATACTGCCTGCATAAATCGCCAGCGTAACGACTTCGGAGATAACCATGTACATATGCCTGCGCGAAATGTGTTATGACACTGTTTTGCGACAGGATCGACAGACTTACCATGTCGTTATCTCCAAAGCAACCATGATGAGCTCGTTGAGGATCAGGGCAGTAAAGGAGATGGACACGATGTGCAGGAACTCGGTCTCGAAAAGTACGAGGGACATGATCATGATGGCAGCGCCTATGTCATGGGTCAGTCGAATCATGACGCTCGTGGATAAGGCGTGCGTACCTTGGTACAGGCTGATCATGCACCACACGAAGAACGTCTTGTACGAAAGTGCACGTCCCTGCCGTGGTTGTCAGCATCGTGGTCACCAAGGCGCTCATCGTGCCACGGACCTTCGTCAACTCCTTGTAGAGCTCGGGATAAAGTAGCGCAAGGTCCTCATTCACATCCCGATCCAGCACGAGCGAGAACACCGGCGCCATTGTGTATACCGTCGCATAACCCGCCATAAGCCAGCCTTGATAAAGGGCAATAGGCGCGAAATAGAAGATCGCCGAGAACACTGCTTGCATGATCGATATTATCAGACCACGGTGGATGACGAACTGCGCGAGCTTGGCAGAGCGGCGGTACGAGTTGCGTCCGTGCCAGAGCAGAAGCTTGGTGAGGTGGCTGAACTGGATGACAGAAAAATCCGCTGCGAGCGAGGCCTGCTTTCCTTCCTTGCCCACGATGCCGACGCCTGGTCAGGGTGTCATCGAAAGCTCTCTGATGCACAAAGTGGAGGGAACTCACCGACGTCCGCGGCCTGAATCATGCTAACGTCGTTACCACCATCGCCGATGCAGCAGACTCTCCGGCCTGTATGAGCGCGGATGAGGCGGGCAACATCGGCCTTCTGTGTCGGAGAGCATCTGCAAGCTACCACCGCAGATAGCTTCGTGGCGATCTCGATGAACTCGTTCTTGAACAGGTTGAGGCAGAGCTATCACGTTTGATTAGCCCAAGATGCGAGGTATCAGTAGGCGACCTACCTGCAACGACTCGCCATCGATGACCAGACAGCAATCCAGCTTCGACTGCAGGAACTCCAGCTGGTCTCGTACTTCGTCCGATGTGCGCACTGACAGCAAGTTAATCTCGGCATCGACGCACGACCAGGACAACACGTACACTTCGCAACCTCGTGAATGTACTGATTGCGCGCGACAAGCTTTGTCGAAATCGCAATGCACCTCGCCGTCTCAATCTTGTCTCCCGTCAACATCCAAATCTTGATCCCCGCATTCCTCAACAGCTCCAGCGTCGACTTGACCTCGTCCTGCAACTTATCCTCCACTCCCGTTAGGCCCAGCAGTTCCAAATCATGCTCCAGATACTTCGCCACCACGCTCGCCATCGCCTCATTCCGGCCCTCGAGCCGGATGCTCGCCTCGTGATACGCGTCCGCGAACTCGTCGTACGTGCCGCTGCTGAGCCGCTTGCGCGCCATGACGAGCGTGCGCAGGCCCTCGCGCGCCATGTTGCCCGTCTCCTCCTCGAGCCAGTCGTTGCGCTGCACGATGCGCGCCATCACGACGTCGGCGCCCTTCTGCAGGAAGGTGACCTCGCCGGAAGCGACATCGCGCACAACGATGCCCATGCGCTTGGACTCGGAGGTGAAGGGGAAGATGTTGAGGACGTCGAAGACCATGCGGGCGCCGGTGGGAGTTTGCAGCTCGATGCGGGTGCGGTCGCGGAAGACGAGCGTGAGGCCGACGGATTGGGTCCATTGAACGATGGCGACTTCATCTGGGGAGGATGCCTGGTACCCTACTGACCCGTCGTCGTTGGTGACTGGTGTGACCTGGTGAGCGTATTAAGCATGAGCGGAGGCCGACAAACAAGATATCACGTACGTTATGACAAAGCGCAAGACTGAGAACAACATCGCGTACGCGGGAGGACATGTCTCGCCGCCCTCGCCCTGCGATCTGAGCACCAGTCATCATATGGGCACCTGCCAGAATTCAAGCATCACCCGTACATCTTTCGATAAGCACTTACTCGGATGCTCCTGCGCCCCGAACGCAACCGCCAATTGATGCGAGACCTCGTCCATCGAATCATAACCAAAAGCCATGGTCCCCATGTGCAACTTGCGCATTTCCATCTCTACAGCGCCTTAGCTCCATACCCCGAAAGATCGGCGACCCAGGACATACCATTCTGCGTCAAAGTGCCCGTCTTATCGCTGAGCAGGTATTGTATCCTTCCCAACTCCTCCGGCAGCGTGCTCGTGCGCACGATGGTATTCGGGATCTCCGGGTCATGCATAATCTCGTAGCCGTAGACCGTCTTCCCCATGTCTAGGTTGACGCGCAAACTGATTCATCGTCAACGCAGCCTGGGATTACAATAGACGATATGCTCACCTTATGGGAATAATGGACGAGAAGAGAATAAGGAAGCGGAAGATGTAGACGTACCACAGTCCGCGGAAGCCATTCAAGGCGACGAGGACTATGGAGAGGAGGAAGGTCACCAAGCAGAGGATCTAGCAGACGTCAGCGCAAGCGAGAAGTCGTCGTATGTTGACGCGCACCTTGGCCAATCTATTGATCTCGATATCCAACAGGCCCACCTTCGTCTCCGGGTGACTTGTGTTCATGACTGCCCGCGTCTCCGCACCAGTGTAGATCACGAAGCCGACCGCCGACCCGGACGCAAGCACAGTATTGGCCCACAGCACGTTCTCCGCCGTCAGCGGGGACACGCTCGGCGGTATGGGCTGCAAAGGAACGCCCTGCGTATGCGGACCATCCACCGCCGGGGCCTTGTTCAGCGTGAACGTCCCCACGAACGTGTGGATATCCTTTGTCGGTGCGTCCGCATAGATCTCCGCCTCCAGCCGGGGTAGACTCCCCTCGGGCAGCTTCTGGCACTCCGGCACCGCGACGCGCAGCTTCCAGTCCGTCTCGCCGTCGAGCTGGTCCGTGCGGATGAAGCAGGTGCCAGAGGCGTCAGACGTGTGCAGGAGGATGACATCGGCGGGCACGCGCTGATTCTTCTCGAGTCGGATAAGGTCGCCGACGCGGAGGGAGGATGAGGGTACAGAGCGGGTATTGATGTGCGTGTCGAGGTAGGATGCGTCCGCGGTCAACGCGGACTCTTCTTCGGCCTGGCTAGGCGGGGTGAGGATGAGGTACTTGGCGGAGTTGGCCTCGCGATCGCGGAGGTTGCGCTTGTAGTCGTCGTAGGCCTCCTTGCCCATGGTGACGCATAGCACGAAGGCGAGGGGGGCGACATAGGTGACGATATAGCCTGCGGTGAAGGTGAGCATTGCCTATAACTAGGAGGGGATGGGCACGCACCAATCTTCAAGGCGGGTATGAACTGGGAGAGCGCAACGAGTAGAAAATAGAGGTTGAAGAAGAACTTAAACTGCTCGTAGAATACGATGGGGAAGAAGGTGAACAGGTTGTACTTCTGGTTCCGCACGATATTTGGCGAGAACTTGGCCTGGAACTTCTCTACGAGCTTCATTGATATCAGGCATATATGCGATTATATACTGCGCGCACCTGGTGGTCTGAAAGGCACCGTCCTTGACTTATCCTTCACGGATGAGGTCTTCAGCAGCGGTACCTTCGTCTACGCTTGTCAATATGCATCGTCCGAACGGTAGCAAGCTACACACCTGGGTATTCACAGACGCGTCATCTGCAATCAGTTCCCCCCGCTCGTCATGCTCCTCCTGATAGTCCTCGGCGCCTAACAACCCCGCTTCCTCCTCCGGATCGTCCGCATACCGGCCCTTCCTCAGCTTCCCATTCCTCCGCGACGCGTTCGCTGCAGTAAGTGCAGATTTCCGCATCTGTTTCGTCTGTGCGCTCTGTCTTGTATGCGTCTGCGTGGTTCCGGAATCTTCCTCCGTCCCGTCGCCGAGTCGATTGTAGCCTGCGCGCGATGACTTATTCGTCCGTAGTGAGTTTAGCGGAATATCCGCCATGTAATGCGGTCGTTCGCAGGCTTTAGTGTAAGAATTCGGCGGCCTACAGACACGCCCGAATGAATAAAGCCCGTGCCGCCGCCACGGGATGAGAGGCGGAGGAAACAATGGATTCGTTTAGGTGACGACTGTTTGGCTGTTGACACGTGGTCCAAGCATAACAATAACTTCCATATTCGGAAGCTTTTGTCACGGTTGAACTTCCGTCACATCGACCACCTCGAACCTGGGAAGCTTTACGGGTTGCGCATGAGCGCTTGCATCCAGAGAAATTCGATACTTGTCTCTTCCTTCGAAGCCGCCGTATAATCTGCGATGATATGAGATACCCGCCTTCAGCAATTACCACTGGGCATTGCTCTGGTCGCCCGGACGGACGAGACCACAACGACACCTATTGAGTTTTGCTTCAAGTGAGCATGGTGTACTCCTGTGAAAGTCCAGCTGGAATCTCCGCAGAATGTGCATACTCGAAACCTGCACCCGCACCTACGCGGACTCATCCTCAACTTCTCTTATCTGGAAGGCTTTGTTCCTTCCTTCCACCAGCTCTGACCAGCAAGTCATCCTTGCTGACGTGCGAAATATAGCTTGACGCCTCAAGACACGACACAGCGACACTTGCAGTTTCATTTACCATGATGTATTGGACAGGCATGTCGATGATTAGCAGCCACAGAATTGCAATAATGCGCGCACAAATGTGAGTGGACACAAGCAGAGAATAAAAAGGGGGTAGCGTCAGACAAAGGGTCAATGCAACTAGCAGATTACAAGTAATTGTGTGTGGTGTGCGCGCAACAAGGAGCCGGACGACGGCGGACGAAGTGGCGGGAAGCAGCGGTCGAGGCGCCTACGTCCCCGAATGCGGAGACGGCGTCGAGCTGTGCGCCGCGAACGGTGTGGGCGGGAAGAACGCCCCCGGCGCCGCGCTCGCAGGATGCCAGTCATTGGGCCCGCCCATGCTGTTCCACATCGTGCCCATGGTGTTCAGCGGCGGCGGGCGCGCACCAGCACCAATCGGCGGCGGCGGTCCTCCCCACGGCGCACCTATGGGCGCCGGCGCACGCGGGCTCGAGTGTACCCATCCCTGGCCTACCGGCCCGTTCGTCGCTCCTCGTCGAGGCGTTGGCACGACCTCGTCGTCGTCCGCTGCGAGCGCCTTCGACCCGAGCACGCCCTTGGGACTGGGTGACCGCCGGCTAGGTGACACAGACCCGGACGTGTTTCCCTCAACCGACGGACGCGCGATAGGCGCAATCGGTCGAGTGATAGGTCCTGGGTCAGGTATAGACATCCGTCGACTGGGGCCTGCAGGTCCCGGACCCATGACGCCCGGCGCGCCAGGAGGCAGGGCACCCGCCTTCGATGGAGGACCGATCGGCGCAGGTGGCGCGTTGGCGGGAGGGAGACGGCTATAAGGAGGCTCGAAGGGGACCCCGGGACCAATGTTCCGCGGCAGCGCTGAAGGAGCAAGAGCACCAGGCGGAGGTGGCCCTTGAGGTAACGACAGTGGTGGTGCGCCATAAGGAATGAAGTTGTTAGGCGGAGACAGAGGTCCTCGAGACGGAGGTGGTATGATACCGTGCCCGAATATGGGTCCTCCCGGCGATGACTGCAGATGAGAGATATGAGGGGAGATGGGAGTGGCGGGTTGCGAGGCTTGCGGAGGTACAGCCGGGCGCGACGCAGTCTGTGGCTGCGGCTGCACGAGGGGCGGTCGCGATCCAGACGCACCGCTCGTCGATGCCTGCACAGGGGGAATAGGGGTAGCTACAGGAGCAGGCTTGTTGAGGATCTTCTTGGGCGTTGTCCCGTTGGGAATGCTTTGACGCGATGAAGACGCAGTAGCATTCCGAGGCGATTGGGGACCGCGAGCGTTGTTCTTGCGTTGCTGTGCCTGCTGCTGTTGTTGCTGAGCAGCACGCTCGCGTTCCTTCGCCTCCCGCTCCTCCTTCTCCTTCGCCAGCCTCTTCTCCCGCTCCTCGCGCTCACGCTCTTCACGCTCCCGCTTGGCTTGGGCGGCGGCGGCACGTTCAGCAGCAGCCTTCGCCTCCCGTTCCTCCCTGAGCTTGCGCTCCTTCTCCTCCTTCTCGCGCCGCTCAGCCCGCAGCTTCTCCTCGCGTTCTTTGCGCTTGCGTTCTCGCTCCGCTTCGCGTTCGCGCTCTTCAGCCAAGCGCTTACGACGCTCCTCCTCCTTCCGTTGTCGCTCTTCCTCTGCAGCCTTGCGAGCAGCCTCACGCCGCGCGCGCTCTTCCTCGCGCTTGCGACGATTCTCCTCTTCCTGTGCCTGCTGACGAGCCCGCATAGCTTGCTCCTCTGCAGCCTTAGCAGCCTCCCGTGCCGCGCGCTCCTCCTCCCGGGCAAGCTTCTGCTGTCTAGGAAACATCGTCAGCAATGATTTCCGTGTGATCGGGGTATGCAACGCACCGCTTCTTATCCTTCTTCTTCTGATTCTGCGACATTTTTGACTTCGCCTTCGTCGCCGACATCTTCTCCTCCTCATCGAGCTCGCGCAGCAGCTGCATCTGACGCTCTTGGGCGACCTTCTCGCGATACGCTTGCAGGACGCGTTGCTCAAACATACGCGCGGCGAAGATCGAGAACATCCGCTTGCCCTCCTCCATCTTCTGCTCTTCGGTGAGGATCTGCGATCGCGTCAGCATGTATACCCGAACCCGTATGCAGGCAACGCACCTCCTCTTCTTCCTCATCCTCCTCGTCCTCGTCATCCTCATCGTCTTCATCATCCTCGTCGTCTTCGTCCTCCTCGCTGTCGTCATCGACATCGGCGGCGGCTTCTTCCTCCCGTTGCATGCGGCGCTCGGCGAGCTGCTCCATCATCTCCAAGAACTTTTGACCGTCGTTCTTAAGGAGATCGTCCGCGACTGTTAGTATGTTGCCGGGACCTAGTCATGAGTATAACAAAACACGGTCTGTGAGCGCGGCACGCTGAACACACCTGTGACGGTTAAGCTGCTCCCGAGGTTGAAGAAGCCTTCGCGACCGTTGGGCTTGGCTGCCCGACGGGCGTTCCCTCGTGCCGGCGGTGCTGCGGGCCGCCGCCCGCGCACGGGTCGCACGTCCTCGTCGTCATCAGCGTCGTCCTCTTCATCCTCCTCGTCTTCTTCCTCGTATTCCTCGTCGTCCTCATCGTCTTCGTAGTCCTCCTCACCTTCATCGTCGTCGAATTCAGAGTCCGGGGGCTGCTTGATCGGGGGCTTCCGTCCATTGACGGCCGGGGGCATCTTGGTGCGCGCGCCATGCGGTTTGCCGTTCACCGGATGTCCTACCACCGCACCATTCTTGTCCAGCTCGACGCTTCCAGGGAAGGGGCCGGGGCCGGGAGGTGGTGTGATGGTGCGACCGGAAGAGACGTATTGCTGCTGATGGTTCGCGTACTGTTCTAGCTCTTCGTAATAAGCTTCGTACAGTACCTCGAGCTCTTCTTCAATGGCATTTCTTGAACGCGACCTTAGCTCCTACGCGACAAAAATTTTATCGCGACTCACCGCTTCCTTCCGCACACGGCGCAGCTACAGCTGTGCTTCTGCTGCTCCTTCATTTTGCGCAGGACTGTATCTTTTTCGATCTTGACGAGATTCCTGCGCTCCTGCTCGCCGAGCCCCAGCCAGAATTCCTTTATGCGTTCGCGCTCCTCCGTCGTGCTCGTGTTCCATATCTTGTTGGGCTTGGTGGAGGAGGAGTCTGAGGCGGCTTTGGACTTTTGCGTCGCGGACGCGTTGGAAGCTGGCGGCGATGGATGGTGATGAGGGTGACTGTGCGGGTACGCATGCGCGGGCAACGGCGCCTTTGACGCCGCGCGCGCTGAGCGTCCCTGTGGCGCCGGAGTCGCTGCAGGTGTCGCGGGGTATGTCATCGGCTGTTTTCCCATCGATACTGAGCTCGGCGGCGGCGCCGTTGTCGTCGAGGAGGGCGGGCGCGGCGCCGGCATTTCGTGAGCGGGAGGAGGATGCGCTGTTGACGCTTATTTGTCATCACTCTCAGTCATCGAGACCGGCCCGAACGTACCGATAGGCGCCGGTGGCGCCGGCCGGGCTGCCGGTGGCTGTGCGGTTTGTGGTGGCGCAGGCGCCGTGGGCGGTTGCTGGCTCTCCGTTTGCTGCTTACTCCCCTTCTTCTTCTTCTTTTTCTTCTTCTTCTTATGCGAGTTAGTAGCTGTGAGTAGATTAGACGAGTGCTAGGTGTAGCAATGAACGGAGACCTGCTTTGAGGCGTGTCGCTTTCCTCCTCGTCTTCCGTGAACAGATCCAGCGGCTCATGATACGTCCCGGTAGTCGGCGGTGGCGGAGAGGTCGATAAGTTGGGCGTCGTGGCAGTCCCTCCGTTGGGAAGTGGCGCGAGCGCTGCTGCCGCCTCTTGGATCGACCGATTGAACGCGGGGTCCATGAATACGCTCGAGTCGAAAGGCATGCCGGGATCGGGTCCTTTGACGTTCCCCCCACCTGACTGAACCATTTGCTGGGCGATAGCATACATCGCTTGCGCCTGCGAAAAGCTGTGAGTGGGATGTAGTAGGACAAGGGCACAGCACGCACAAAGGTCCGTATGTGGGGAGGGAACGTGCTCCAGTATTCATCGTCATCCGGTATTCCCTCTCCCGGTGTCGATCCCACCTTGCGGTGGAGCTGATCCATGTTGCGATACAGCTCCTTGGCCGTGTTGACGAGCTCGTTTGTGGCGGCGATCGCAGCCGCGCTGGTGTCCCCGGGTTCGCGCTGTATCCTCGTCAGCTGTGCTGCAGATGCCCAGGCGTCTGAGACGCACCGAGTAAACCGCATCCTCAAGCTCCTCGTCCGACTCATCCTCGTACTCCTCGTCATCTTCGTCCCCTTCGTCCTCCGCCGCTCGTCCCTTCCCCTTCTTCGTCATCTTCATCGCAGATGTGAATGACGGTGGGGGCTTATCCGGCATAGGGGACTGGACGTGTCGCAGAAGCGGCGGTTCCTTAGCGTTGAGCTTGGTCGGAGAAGGAACCGGGGACTTGGGCGGCGCAGGGATCGGACTCGCAGGCGGGGGCGGCGGCTCGGTGTTGACGATTGGTGGCGCGGCCTGGGCTGCAGCCTTCTGCTGGGCTCTTGCTTTCTTCGCTTTCGACTTGTTCTTGGATACCATGGATCTCCAGGCGTCAAGCAGACGGTGCAGGAGAAGCGGTGACTTGGAAAGCGCCGTCGCAGGCTCGAGTGAAGGAGTGTGTGATCAATGTGGGCAATGGGAGACGATAGAGAGATTCGCAGACAATGAGAGGGTGTTCTGGGGGAGCCGGCGACGCGACGCTCGTCGAAGTCAAGTGCAAGTTCGAGGCTCAAGCGCGCGTCTATTGCTGATCACGCGTCCAAAATGATGCTCGCGTGGCTGCGAGCAACGCCTTCCCGAAACGGACAATTTCTTTGTTTTCTCTCGCCACAATCTCCACATTCTATATGGACGGTATCGCAGCGAATGTACAGGCATCTCGCCCTCGGATTACTACGGCAGCTATGAACGCTGTAAAGCCTCCTGAATAACTCCATATGGAGGGATCACCCGCCCTTCGTCAGGTAATAGGTTGCCCAAAGTGAATGCTTGCCAAAATTTAGGCAATCGCTTGCTTGCCCCCTTCTCCAAGATCTGTCCTTCAAGAAACAGGCTCTTTTACTCTCGCTGTCTCTCGACCTATCAAACGTATCCTCCGGGATTTTTTGCGCGCAATGAATGCTGCTCGTCCGCTCTTCGAATTTCACCGCCAGCATCGTCCGCAAATGATCTTCATTCTTGCCAATACTGTCTTTTCTCTTGAGACTCTAGAGTTCGCTCTTCGACTCGTCCCATTGTCATCGGTACGTGCCACCCTAGGATATGTGCCGCCTAGCTCACGCTCACCCCCAACCCTTCGACATTATCTACATCCTATGTGGACTGTACACCCCCTCCATGATGACTACAAGCCATCGTGCGTATCGTAGTAGTAAATTATACCCACCAGGGCATGCACATTATGTGCCACCAACCCCATGCACATCGTATACCACAACCTGACGTCTGCCTCCACCTATTGGAACTGTCTGAAAAACCGCCCGATATCCCCCTCCTCTTCCTCCGGCAGCAAAGTCGTATACCCCTCCGCCCGCAAAAGGATCCTTGCTATTAACCGCTGCCTCCGCGTACCGAACTTGCATCGATCCAGCAAGTGCCGCCCTCGCGTGCCCCAAGCGCGTCCCTGGCAATCAGCGACGGGATACGGTATGCGGAAGACGAGCACGTCGCGGTATTCGCGTTGCTGGAGGTAAGGTAGGCAGGCTAGCTCTGCGGTGGGTGGTGGTGTTGCGGCATTTTCTTCGTTGGTGGGCGTGTCGGATGGCGGCTGGAGTGAAGTGTCCAGCGGGGGTGGCGCCTTGCGCCGCAGTCGTTGAAGGCCGCGGGTCCGAGGTTTGGTAGGTGTGGGAGGGCGCGGTGAGCTTGACGAAGCTACTAGCGAGCTCGATGAAGCCACAGGCTCGCACTCCGAGCCCGCGGAAGATGCCGATGAAGTGTGGCAACACTGGTCGCGCGCCACAATGGCATCATGCGACGGCGGTGGTGAGGGAGAATCCGGCAAGCAGCCAGTGGTGAGCTGATACAGTATAGTGCTGAATAGCAGCAGCTCGGGAAAAGTCGTCTGCATGGTCTGCGCACAGCCGTGAGTGGCGCGGTTTGACAGCGGGCGTCAAGTTCGTAGTCTCCATGACGATCTCTCACGCACCTTGACGGTGACACTCATTGACAAGTCAACAGGGACGACGTCAAAGACGAGACGAAAAGCAGGACTGTGGACCCAGCTCAGAAGGTGATCGGCACAGAACAAGGGGCAAGGTGGCCCTCGCACGCCACTTCAACCTCCTTCACGTGATGGAATCACGTGTGTTTTTGGCCAGCAAGGTGATGAACTGATCTCAGCTCGTATACAAGGCCAGAGTGTTTGGTAGTCTTCGAGGCTCTATGTAGTACCTGTGCTGTAGCGATCCGTAACCTTCACTTGGGAGAGGAATAGGTGATAGCTCCTCTGCTGCCGATTTCGATCTGCGTGACAATGTGTCACCCGTCACCTACAAACCATCGCGATTCGACGATAAGTCTCATTCTATAACCTACTCTTCGCCTGAGGTACGTCGTTCTCCCTTAATTGCACAGACAAGGCCTTCCCCTCTGCCCTCGCAGACAACGCTCTCCCCTCCGTCTTCGCCCACTCTACCACCCCGTCGGCCAGCGCATCCAACTCCTCCCTTGTATGCCCCGCCTGTACGCATACACGCACCCGCGACGACGCTGTCGGAGGGACGATAGGCCGCGCGGAAATTGGGCGAGTGTCCTTGCCAGCCGTCTTTTGCCGCTCAGCTGCGAGATACGCTGCCAGAGACCGTGGGTGAGAGGTCAATAGGGGAATGATGGGCGACACGAATTGCACAGCCGATGAGGATGTCGAACTAGTCAAGTGCACCGGCAAGCTGACGATGTCCTCTGGTACATCCTTCAATTCTGTCAGCAGGCGGGAGACGAGGTATATGCAAGCGGAGCGAAGGTTTGCGGCAAGCTGAGAGTTCAATTGAACATGTCAGTGATTGTGAGGACCGCGGAGATCCGTTAACTCACCCGCTCTGTCGTGCCGTTTTCCAAGACGTCGAGCGCACAATCAGCCGCCACGACTGCCGAGTACGCAGGGGCGGTTGTGTAAATTAATGGCCGCGCGTAATTTAAGAGGTACGACTTGAGAAGGGGTGGTACGAGGAGGAGGGCTGTGAACCATGTCAGTCACTGACTGAAAAAGAATATAGGAACATACCACCGCTCGCCGCCAGCGCTTTACCGAAGGTATGCAGCTGCGCCAGCACACGATCTTCTAGTCCGAGTTCCGCGACGCGGCCTAGTCCGCGAGGGCCGTACAGGCCGGTGGCATGCGCCTCGTCGACGATCAGGTGCCCGTTACCGCTGGGGAAAGCCTCTTCGAGCGCATCTGCCATCTCGGAGAGAGGCGCGATCGTGCCGTCCATGCTGTAGACACTCTCTACGGCGAGAAACAGACTAGACTTGGGTTTGGACGTCGAGGCAGAAGATAGACCTGGATGCTGCTGCTTGGCTGCTCTGAGGATGTCCCTGAGTGCCTGCACGTCGTTGTGTGCAAATGCATAGCGTTTCGCAACGCGTGCAATGCGCGCGCCATCGTGTACACTCGCGTGAATATTCTCGTCGTACACCAGGATGTCCCCCGGCTGCGGTACGCATGCAAAGAACCCGGCATTCGCATCGAAGCCTGAGTTGAGCAGCAGCGCTTCCTTCTTTCCCAGACCATTACACCCTCGTGGGTTGTACAGCCTCGCCGCCCTCTCCTCCAACGCCTGATGCGCCGAGCCATTCACCAGCAGCCGCGAACCTCCCGAGCCCAGGACATCCGGCGCAGCTGCGAGCTTCGATAGGAACGCCTCTCGCAGGGCAGGCGACCGCCGCAGAGACAGGTAGTCATTCGAGTTGAAGTCGATCACGTCGGCAGTCGTGGGGGACGACGCTTTGGGAAGGTGGCGCAGGAGCGATCGCTGCTTGCGCGACTCGAGCGCGCCGGTGAGCTTTGAGGCGAGGGCGGAATCGCGCAAATGAGGCGCAGGGCTGGATGCGTCACTCATTGTAAGGGAAAGAGAAGGGTAAGCGCGCGAGAGGGAGGAGGAGAGACGATCGCGTCCATCATCGCGTTCTGCTCGTCAATGTCTTGGGGATCGACTGTCGATCATGCCGCCTTCGGCCGACGCGCGCAGAACCCGTGCGGTGCGGCCTTAAAGCGGCAGGGGCTTGGCATTGAATACGCTGAGAGTAGCCCGACAAGCATCTCTGAGGATACAACATACAGGAAATGTGAGTAGACGATGGTCGTCGAAGACAAGTACGCTTGTGAGAGCGATCTAGAGCCGCAAGCGCCCACCTTCCCGTAATCGGGCCGGATATCCGTCAACCTGGAGATGAGCTTCCCCGAACGTCTGCCATGGGAGACTAGAGATGAGCTTGTGGCCACGAATCACAACGTAAGTCTCTAGTCGGGTGTCAAAGCCCTCACACTGCACAACTCGGTACTCCCGCGAATAAGTGAATGAATATGCAAACAACAAGCAAAGACTATGCACACAAGAAAGCGAACGGCAAATAGAGAACAACGACTGCAAAAAGGATAGCACAAGTATGCAGCCGACAAGAAACAAGCCAAAAGTGAAGCACGAGCGCCGATGAGAATGAGTGAGTATAGATGAACGAGAGATGCCGGTGAGTATGTATATAAGCACATTGATATTTCGTCTCTTCTTCCCCTCCCCCGCCTTCCACATCCCAACTCCACCGCCAAGGCGAAGTACTTTTCTATAGTCCTTTCACGAGCCCCCCTCCCTCTCAATGCCCGTTCGCTCACCCTCACTCCGAGATGATGTTCCCGATGCTGAGCGGGTTATTGCTCTTCTTCGCCCGCTCCTCCCTCTCCCTTTCCCTCTCCTCCCTCGGCGCATACCCCTCCCTCCCGCCTGCGTAACCTTCTCTCCCCGAACCAGCATACTCTCGTCCACTTCCACTTCCACTTGCAGCAGCACCTGCACCTGAAACACCCCCAGCATACTCCCTCCCGCCAGCATACTCACCCGCCCGATAGTCCCTCGAATAGCGCGACGAGTACGACTCCCGCGAATAGTCACCCCGCTCCTCGCCTTCCCTCGCAGGATAGTCGGGCCGCGGCAGGTAGTCCCGCGACTCCCTCTCCCTCCGGATAGGCACCGACGCGTACGCAGCCGGATACTCGAGCGATTCCCTTCGCAGCGGCGCCAAACGCACGCTCTCCCCGCCAGGACCACCATTCGCCCGCCCACGGTCCTCCGACGGCCGCGAGGCATCGCCACTCGACCGAGTGGGATCACCAGCGGCGCGCGCCCCCTCCCCCGCCCTCGAGCCCTCCGCCCTCCCAGCATCCCCGCTCGCCCTTGCCCCTTCATACGGCGGCGCGTACGGCTGGCCAGGGTAACCTGGGCCCGGCGGGTACCCATATCCAGCGCCATAGCCGGGCGCGCCGCTCGCGTACGGTGGATAGCCGCCCCCAGGGTACGGAGCCCCGCTTCCAGTCGCGTACGGCGGCGCACCGTTGTACGGAGGCGCACCGCCATTAGTGTACGGAGGCGCGGCCGAGGAGCCCGGAGGATAGGATGCGTTACCTGGCGCGGGCGGATACGACGCGCCGCTGGGGCCTGGTGGCGGGTAGCCTGCGCTTCCTGCGTATGGCGCTGAGTTGTAACCACCTGGATAGGGTGCACTTGGGCCTGGAGGGTAGGGCGCGCCGCCCGCATAGGCATAGCCAGCACCAGGCGGATACGGCGAGCCGCTCCCATACGCATAACCTCCACCAGGGTACGGCGCCGGATAGCCAGACGCGCCAGGTCCTGCTGGCGGCCCCGGAGGATACGATGCGTTCCCAGGCGGATAGCTTGCGTTTCCCGGTGGGGCAGGTGCGTAGTAAGGGCCGCCAGATGCGGGAGGCGCACCGTAAGGTGGTCCATTGTAGGGCGGGTAGCCGTATTGTTGTGGATAAGGCGGATATCCTGGCGTTCCAGGCGAGGGTTGCGCAGCAGGCGGTTGCACGGGCGATACGTGCGCGCTTGTAGGCGACGGCTGAGCGACCGCGCCAGAGGAATGAGCGACCGTGCTGGAAGGCCGAGCAGTAGTTCCTGGAGGGTGGGCACCCGAGCCTGACGCATGCGTCATACCCGACGATTGTTGTGCGCCAGACGGCGGCAGATGAGAAGACGCCGCGACGGGTGGTGATGCCTGGGCGGGAGGCGGCGCCCCATACGCCCATCCCTCCGGCCCTGAGGGATAACCGTAGTGGCTACTGTACCTGGGTGGCGGCGCCGGTGCGTATCCGTAGCTTCGCTGAGGGCTTCCTGGACGAGGGGGCGGCCCTGCCATGCCAGACGGCGTCGGCGTAGTTGGTGCAGCACCCGTCGGCGCCGTGGCAGCAGGTCCGGTCAAGCCAGATGATGCGCCCGCCGGGGAAGATGAGATTGGGACATTGCCTCCTGGTGGTGCTGACGGCCCTGCGCCATCATCGTAGAAACCGTAGCCATTATCGTATCGCGGGACATAGGGCGCATGATGTCCATAGTCATACTGCCCGCCGTACGGCCCATAAGGAGGGTAGTGGCCAGGCGCAGACGGCGGCGCATGATGCACGGGCGGAGGTCCCGCATGTCCAGGCGGCGGAGGCCCTCCAGGCCCAGAAAGCGGCGGCGGAAGCCCATGATGCGATGGTGGCGGCCCTTGGTGGTGTTGAGGCGGCGGTATCGAGTGATGCTGTGAACCTCGTCGGTCAGGCGACGGCGTTCGCAGAGGCGACGGAGGCGCATCATTCTGCGATGCTCCGGGTGGTGGGGGAATCATAGGGCCCATCGGACCGCTGAGGGAGCCGCCCCCTCCCCCGTTTGTCAGCGCAGGGTCGATGGCGTCAGACACCGTGGGCACGGGCAGCGTCGAAGGTAGCACAGGTACGGGTAATGTTGGGACTTCGGGAACTGGGACGGGAGCAGCGGACGGACGGCCGTCGTTCCAGGTATCCGTTCGCGAACGCTTGCGCTTGGGTTCTTGCTCTTCATCATCATCGACAGCAGGCACATACGCACGCGCTGGCGGAGGAACGTCTATGGTGTTTGTGGGGGCACGCTTGCGTACACGGATATCCTTGCGGATGCGTATTTTGATGCCCTGGTCGGCGAGGGAACAAGATAGAGGCGTGGACTCTATGGAAGTGGCGAGGCGGGTGATCGAAGAGTGGCGTGTCGCGTCATGGAAGAAGTACGAATCAGTGAGCAAAGCGGACGTCAACAAGGGAAGTACATGGCAAGGCTGGGGACGCACCCTCCATGCCGGGGAATTTCTTCGCGGTGTAGACGTAGAATGGTGTGCTGTATATTGACTTGCAATGCCGAACGTTGTTCCTGGGCATATCAGTCAGTTTAATGGCGAAGCTGAGGGCGTAAAAGACGCACCCCACGACCTCGTACAAGCTGAGTTTGAGGCGGTAGCTGCCCTCTGTGCGTACGCTGAGGTCGGGGAAGACGAAGAAGCCTGCGTCTTCGTTGTCGTTCATGGGGTCTTTGAGGTGGTACAGGGATGATACAACAGAGCCAGTTGTACAACGCGTCCGCCCGTCCTGAGATAAAGTGAGTATATGCCTCGGAAGGGCGCATATATGTGGACGCACCTTCAGCCAATGTAACTCCGTGTCGTCGTCAGGCTTCGCGAGACTTGCGAACATGAAGTAGTATGGGTTCTGCAGGAAGGACTGCGCGTATGCGTCGTCTTCAGCGTCGCCCCCGCCACTGGATGAGGGTTCCGCGGCGCGGTTTTTGCGGCTGGGGTCGATAACCCTCAGCTGAACGATAGGCGGTGGATCGATCGGGCGGCGGTCAGCTGCTCGGTGTCGGTCAGCTCGTGCGTCCAGCTCATCGTCGCTGTCGACGCACCCTTGCCGCCGACGCCGCACATGCGCGCCTGCTTCGGCTCCTGGCGCATGACGAGGTCGTACTCTCTGTCCGGTGGCGCAGCGGAGGCATGGTTCGCGGGTCGGTGGGGGAGGTTCGAGTACATGCGCGGCGCGGTCAGCGGGGGAGCCAACGGGAGGAACACAGCGGCGGCGCGGCGCGGGACCGGCACCCGTGATGGTCGCGTACCGCTGCCTGGGTCGTCCGCGCCCAAGGGTATGGGTCGCCCAGCCCGGCACCCGCCGTGCATAAGACGCGGAAGGGGGACACTCACAGTATATTCGGGGCGGCGTGGTACCCACCCGCCATCGCAGCTGCCGCCGTCGGCGCTCCTGCGCCCGCCGCTGCCATCGCTGTCGGGGTCAACGACGAGAGCGCGCAGGTTTGGAGGATTACGCCACGTGCGCCCCGCTCCCTCGGATCGCGCCAAGCACCGATTGCCCGGCGCCGCACGTGGCCCGTAGCATTCGCTTTTCCTTTCCTGGACGTACGCCACAATTGGCAGGCAGGCGCCAGCACCGGCAACCCCCGCCTGCCTCCCGCAAAGACAAAAGCACCGCGCCGGCGCCGGGACCCTTCACCCATTCCCAGCACCCGAGCGCGCGGCCTGCACGCCCGTTTACGGCAACTCGAGGGCACAGTCCGCGTACCGCTGCCCCGGATCTTGGGCCGTACCTGAGTTCAGAGCCTCCAGGATAAGGTTGGACGTCTCTTGATTATCGCCGCACCATTGACCTGCACAGACGAACTTGCACGGAGGATCGTCAGCTCTTCAGCGCCTACGAAAGCACAGGAGCTGTCCGGCAAGCCCTTCCCTGCCATCGCCATGCGCCTCCCACCTCCCGGGCATCCATTTGCCGCGGACATGTGTCGCACTTCTCGAATCCCGAGTCCTGCAGATTTTGGTCATTGCCCCTTCTACCATTCATTCCCGCCCCCCTTCCAATTTCCGCCTCGCCAAGGATAGCCTACCTGGTGCAGCGGCGAGTTGCATCGTGCATGCCTCAGTATTCCGAGGCTCAGCTTCCTGTCACCCTCGAACGCCAGCCGTCGAGCGGTCTTTAGTCGCGCAATGAACAACACACTACAACGGTGGCTGAAAGTACGCGCTATGAACGCGTGACGCAAGGCCCTCGATTACGATGGCGCTGGTCCGCTGACAAGGGGACGATACAGTTCACTGATACTAGCGCCGGCTCGAGCAAGATTCCGCGCAGCAGCAAGCGATGGATCTTGGATTTTTGAGATTGCACGACAGACGCCCTTGTCCCTTGCTTGTCCCAGAAAGCCGCTTTGGAGCCAGTAGCGTCGGCACCTTTCACTGTGAAAATGACGTGTACGATACTCGGCTGGACAATTCCTTGACTAGCTTGGAGTCAATACGCGCAGTGGGAGGCAGCGGTAGTAGATACAGTGAGATATGGAGCGCGATGAAGCACGATAGGCTGTGACGAAGACGTGACCGAAGTTCAACATGAGTTCGGCAGATTCCGCGCGTCTGCGGCGAAAGCCGAAAGCAGACGCGTCAGAACGCAAAGCCAAACAATGAACTTTGTCTTTGACTATCATATTCACAGCGCCTTGCGCGCTTGATATTGTTTCTCTTTATCGTCATCTTGCTTGAAGGCTGCTTCAAATTATTATATCTGCCGGCTACACCAATTTCGCTGCCGTCAGCCCTACCCCAATTCGAATCATCTACTTCTTGGCCAACTCAGATGCACCCACGCAACCCATACCGCACCCCAATCGATTTTACTGCGCTTGCAGAAGCATACCATCCACTTCAGTCGTAGTGTGTACATCATACTTGACACGCTCCTATTTACTAACCCATCCTTAGCCTCGTTCGCACCGCAAATGGCGGTCTTACGCTCGACTTCAGTGATGCAGATGCGCAGATGTAGGTCCTTTCGATTGCTACAGAAATTACCAGTAGAAACTGAATCTAAAACTTTCAGCTGCCTGACGAAGGCGCTTCTTCACCGCGACTTCGGGCTCGACGTGCAGTTGACGCCTGAAAGGTTGTGCCCGCCTGTGAGTCTTTCTGCCTGCTTGGATTCTATCCAACGGCTTCATTATATAACACCCCCTTTGACTGTATCAACAAATCTCATCGCTGATGCAAACGTCTTCGCCATCGCAGGTGCCTAATCGGTATGCCCTTATGTCCCGTCTTCCTGGCGCGAACGAAAGACGAGCATCCCTCAGATTGAACTACATCCTTTGGCTGCAAGATATCCTTGAAGCGACCCAAGATGACCCGAGTGGACCCGTTCTCGGCATCGATGTGTATATCTTTCCACTTCCTGCCCAAAGCCAGAGGAACTCATATGTGTCCTTTTCTTACAGAGGTACCGGCGCGTCTGCGATATACCCCCTTCTCGGCTGCGCCACAGACGCAAGATGGGCGTTCGTGGCGACCGGTGCGTTATATATATTCTTCGCGTCAGGCGCTGACGTTGACTTCTTCTCTAGAGCTCGACCTGCTTTCGCTGCGCTTTGCTCGCGAGAATGTCGCGCGCAATGGGTCGGACAAGCCGTACCAAGGACGCAGTCAACGCATCGAAGTCCTCCAAGCATCCGAAGGCGGGCCGCTCCTCCTTCCCCTCGCCGCCTACCCCGACCGCCAATTCGCGTTCTCGATGTGCAACCCGCCATTCTACGAAAGCGCGGAGGAGATCGCAGCGTGTGCGGCGGGGAAGGCGAGGCCGGCGGTGGGGGCGAGGAGGGCCGGGAGTCGAGGGGTGGCGCGCAACTCAGCGGCCGGTAGCAGGCAGTCTACGCCAGGGCGTGAAACAACGCCGGGAAGGTCGACGCCAAGTAGGCATACTACGTCGGGCAGTCGTCAATCGACTCCGGGACCTGAGCTCGCCACCGCGCTCGCTGGTGCGCCGGTCGAGATGGTCACGCCGGGTGGGGAGGTTGCGTTCGTGGCGCGCATGGTGGCGGAGAGCGTGCGGTATGGGGAGAGGTGCCGGTGAGTAATTTAAGACGATCCACCGGCAGCGGGCTCATGATGTCGTCCAGCTGGTATACCTCAATGCTTGGAAAGCTATCTTCGGTCGCAGAGATTGTGCGTGTGCTGAAGGAACATAGGGTGGGAACGACTTTTACTAGACCGTTGTATCGCTTACCAACATCGCTTTTCATTTCTCCGCTTTAAGATTGACAACTACGCGATTACAGAGCTAGTGCAAGGTCAGACCCGCCGATGGGCGATTGGATGGTCCTTCACAGCGGTCCGCTTGCCTGATGTACGTATTGCTGTTGTTGCCTCCATCTTTCCGTTGCCAATCACTCACGAACCTCAGTCTCTCGCGCGCGTCTCAAGTCAGGCCCTTCAGAGCGTCCTGCCACTACGCAACGAGATGGCTCAGCCTCTTCCGCAACACATTGCTGTCGACACATCCTGGAGCGAACGAGTCGAGGCCGCCGTACGCGAGGCCCGCGGAGCGCTCTCTGGCGTCACTGTGCAAACCAACGCGCAAACCTATGCGCTCACGATTTCTGCAACGGCGAACACTTGGTCGCGCGCCGCGCGGCGGAAGGCGCAACGGGAAGCGTCCATGCAGCCTACGCCAGACCATCACGACGAGCGCCAGCTCGACGTGATGGTCAGTTGGTCAACTCGCGGCAAGGAGGAGACAGGATCCCATCCAGACGCGATGGACTGGGAAGGACATGACGATGCAACTCCGGGAGACGCAGCGGCGGAATACGCGGTCGAGGGACGTCGAAGCTCAACGGACTCGGCTATGGAGGTCGACCATCCGGTTGGTGCTGCGCGCGGTCCGTCCAAGCACGAAGCTGCCTCGCCAATCCTGCGTATTCGGTGGATGCGCGGGAGAGATAGGACATTGTTCGAGACGTTCTGGAGTCATCTGTCTCGCAAAGTAGTTGGTATGCTGGTGTAATGAAAGTCGTATGTCACGTAGTAGCTGGTACATACTGGCCGGCTCGCTCCCTTACAGAGTCAATACTTGGGTCTTTAGCGAACAAAAAAGAGCAAGAACCGAAAAATCTACACCGGACGGGAATCGAACCCGTGCCGCTTGCTCAACTAATCCACGGGTTCGATCCCCGCACGAATGGAAGGCAAGCATGATAACCACTTCACCACCGGTGTGTGAAATACTGCGTCTGTGCGGTTTATCTAACCATACCAGACGAACTGCGAGGCCTTCCCACCTTTCCACATCAGTGACTTGTCAGTCTGTGCTCCAAAATCGCTTGGATCAACCAGTCCGTCTCGTTTAGCTTTTGCCCAATTTATGTTAGGGCGAAACTGTCCGTCCTTCGCCAAATATCGCGCAAAACCTTCAATCGCAAGGCCGCCGTCCAGAGCCGATAGATAACTTCACGAACGGGCAGCATTATGGCACAAGGATGGATTGGACGAAGGAATTGGTTGGGCGACGCCGAGTCACAGAAAGTTCAACTGTGACATTCGCTGGTCGTTGACCTGTCACCTCAGACCTGTACCTAGCCATGCACATCCAGCCGTATTGCTCGATGGGCAGATCAAGCGGCGCATAAGCAACCCACAGCCCATGGGCGCTGACGAGAGTTCTGCCCAATGGTAGGCTGAACAGTGTCCGCACGTCCTGGACCCCACCCCCCTCTGCGACCTTGTGAGCTTCAACGCGATACAAAAATGCGGTTGATAAGCTGAGCCGCCATACACTGAGCCGTACTACTGAGTACATCACGCCACAGCACGAGAAGAGAATAGATAAAGAGTTCAATCCGTCGAAGATGGTATCCTACGAGCAAGCCATACAGTGGTCGTCAACGCGCCGCCACACTAGCGCTGCCGAGCGCCCTATCGCTGCCCGTCCGTGATCTCCTTGATCTCCTTCTCGAACGCCTTCCCAATCTTCGACCGCTGGATCTTCTGCGCTGCGGTCACGAGCCCGCTCTCCGGCGTCCACTCGTCCGGCGTGAGCACGACGGCCTGCAGCAGCTCCATCGTCTTGAACCCGTTCTTCTTCCCCACCGCGTTGCACTCCTTCAGCACCAGCGCGCGCACCTTCGCGCTGTGGCACAGCACCGGCAGCTCCGCCTTCGCCTCGCTAGAGCCCTGCTCCTCCAGCGTGTGCCGCAGGTGCGCCTCGTTCGGGATGATGATCGCGAGCGGCTGCTTCAGGTCCGACGAGCCGTACACGCAGATGTTGTGCACGAGGTTGCACGCCTTGTACACGGACTCGAGCCGCTCGAGCGCGATGTACTCGCCGTTCTGCAGCTTGACGAGGTTCTTGACGCGGTCGATGATCGAGAGCGTGCCGTCCTTGTTCCACCGGCCGACGTCGCCCGTGCGGAACCAGCCGTCGGCGGTGAAGACGTTCGGGTCCTCGTTGAGGTCGGGGCGCTTGTAGTAGCCCTTCGTCACCGAAGGGCCGCGAATGCAGATCTCGCCCTGTGGCGGGTCGCCGTTCGCATTGTAGCCAGCCTCTGGCACGTCGAGCATCTTGATCTCGATAGACGGAACGGGGATACCAACGACACCGTACTGCATGAGCTCTGGCGGCAGAATCGCGCACATGCCGCAGGACTCGGTCATACCGTAACCTAAAAATAGTGTCAGCGACTGTTCAACTCTGGATTCGTCGTCGACTGCAGAGAAAGCAAGTAGCAGATACTCACCCTGGAGTAGCGTCACCAATGCGACGTTCAAGAACTCCTGCGTCTCTCGGCTGAGCGAAGAGGCACCGCTGAGAGCGACACGCAGGCGACCACCCGTTGCTTCCCGCACGCTCTTGAGAACGACGGAGTCAGCGATTTGGGCCAGACCCGGGACGTTGTTCTTCTTGACGGTCATGGCCCCGTTGAAGACGCTCTTCTTGATGGTACCGCTCTTGTTGACCTTCGAAAGAATGCCCTTGCGGATGGTCTCCCACACGGCGGGCACACCAATCATGATGCTGGGGCGGAAGGCGGTCATGTCACCCTGGCAGTTGCGCACGGACGCGTCGGTCAGCGTCTTGACGCGACCGTAGCCGGAGGGCATCCCGACGTAGAACATCGTCATCTCGACGATGTACTCGAGGATGTGCGCAAGCGGGAGGTACGCGAGGAAGCTGTCCTCCTTCGTCAGATGGTGCCCCAGGTGCACGTAGACGGCACCGACGGAAGCGACGAGGTTGGAGTGCGTCAGACACACACCCTTCGGCGCACCGGTGCTGCCAGAAGTGTACATGATGCACATCATCGTGTCCTTCGTCGGCTTCCTTCCGTCAAGCGTGTCCTCGGACTTCGTCCGCCCACGCTCGCGGAGCTCGTCGATGGAGAGGACTGTAAGCCCCTCGCGGACGCCGCGCAGCTTGTCGAGGAGGTCCGCGGAGGGCTTCTCGTCATAGATGATGACGCGTACGGTGGGGGTATTCGGCAACACGTGCAGCACCGTAGGCAAGAGATCCGCGTTCGTAAAGATGCCCACGCAACCGGGCTCGTTGAGCGAATGCGTCAGTCCCTCCTCGCCGAGGGAGTCGTACGCGGTGGCGATGGTCGTAGAGATGGACGAGCATCCGTGCGCGATGAGCTGCCAGTTGATACTAAAGCACTGTCAGCATGTCGTATGCGCGCCGCAGCAGCACCGCACGCACCATGTTTGCGAGTACACGTTGAAGATGTCGTCCTTGGTGATGCCCAGGTCAACCAGGCCACGGGAGACTTCCGAGACAGCGACGAAGACCTCCTTGTAGGAAAGGAACTTGTAGTCGCTGAGCTCGAAGTACTTCCAAATCTTCTTCTCCTTCACTTCCTTCCCCCCAATGACTTTCGTGATCTCCTTCTCCTCCTCGTGAATCTTGAGGATGTCGCGGTACCCGAGTGCTTTGCGGTCGCCGTGCTCCGCCACCGCGGATGTGAGAACGTCATAGACGGTCTCAACCCCCTCCTTGGGTTGGGTAATCAAGCGGTCTGCTGTCGGAGCGAAACGGCGAACGGGACCCTCGCCTGGTCGCGCTGGCTCGGCGACAATCGCTGAGCCCTTGCCGTAGTATCCAGGTTTTGAAGTCGCTAGGTGGGTCATGGTGGTTTGGAAGAAGAGTTGGGAGCGTCGCCGTGCGCGTCGACGAGGAGCACCAGTGCCGCGTTGCGTGACGTCACACGTCATCGGCGCCAATTTCTCTCAAGTCACATGCATCATCACATGCGCGTTCTGATTGGACCCACACCTGCCTCCCGCCCCCATGTGCCCTTTTAGATGCATTCCTCGAGATCAGCAGCACCCTTCGGGGCAGCAGCAAGATAATCCCCTTGTCTTTCCTTTCCTCGGCTTCATCGACAGAGAC
Organism: Schizophyllum commune H4-8; assembly: GCF_000143185.2. NCBI lineage: Eukaryota > Fungi > Basidiomycota > Agaricomycetes > Agaricales > Schizophyllaceae > Schizophyllum > Schizophyllum commune. The sequence goes on along the minus strand of NW_026089548.1, from coordinate 1,667,163 downwards.
AGGTCTGCGATCCCGGGAGTAGCGTAGTTGCGATGCCTATCGGTCACAGTACCAGTGTTTGGGGATTGGGGAGTCTTGAATGAAGGTATCTGCTTTGAAGTGGCACGAGTCTCGAGATAGGCACAGCGTCTAGCTCTGTAAGCACTCCCCACTTCCCTTTGACTCACTCGGATTCAAACCGGATCCCCGCGCAGCGCGCAGTCGAACTTCAGCGTGGCGCCAGGCGAGTCCGACGCTCAAAAGTTTGCTGCGCTGCTGAACGTCGACTAAGCAAATTTCCCCTCAAGCAACTGCGGCCATAGTCTGTTCCTTCAAAAGCCGCCGAGACGCGAGTTTGTTCCTGTTCAGCTCACATTGACCGCCTGCCGAGGTATGACGCCACCAGCCGCGGCGCAGGGCGCAGCACAGCCCACCTCCCGCGTCGCCCCTCGCCTCATCCTCCTGCTCTCCGATATAAGGCATCTCTGTTCTGCGGCTCCTTACCTCCTCAGCATCAGTTATCATGGGCGCTATATCACTTCCGGAAGACTCGTACGCTGACAAGGGCGTTGATCCAACCTTTGGTGAAGAGGACGTGCGCACGCCTTTGCTGCCAGGAGGTGGTCTACCTTCTCGGTCTCTGGAAGACCATCGCCGTCGTCAGATCCGGATCCGTCGCTTTTGTCACTTCGCGCTCCTCTTTACGCTGCTCGTCTTCGCGGTTCACCTGCTCTCGGATACGGTCCGGTACCAGACTTCGCGTATCCTTGGGTTCAATATGGATGTGAGTCTACGTACTCAATTCCTCCTTGTTGATCCCCATTATTTGCCCGTCGCTGACGCCGGTTCCAGGATCACGACTACCCCATACCGCCTGGCGTAACCCTCGAGGATTGCCCCGCTTGGAATATTGGCGAGAACTCCCACGTGGGCAGGGTCTCCTTCAAGTTCGACCTGCCTGTCGAGGAGCTCTTCGCCCTCGCTCGCGGCCCACGCTCGCATGGCAAGATCCACATCCGGCAAAGCGATGTGGTCACCGACGATGTCTTGGTCAACGTCGAGGTGCACACCGACACACCCGCGGGCTTCGACCACGCGAAGGCTTGCCTGGCCAAGCGCGAGGGTAGCGACGATACGGCTGGTCTGGGGATTTTTGTAGGCTTCTTGCCTGATTTGCGCTTTCCATTGAGCTAATAACGCGCACAGACCGACGAATGGTGGAACAACCATCACCATCGTCACCACCACCGCATCCACTTCGCCGTCGAGGTCGTCCTGCCCAAGCTCAAGGACGATGTCCAGCAGGTCAACAAGCTCACCACCGACCTGCCCATCTTCCAGCACACCATCGAGGAGCTGGCGGATACGGTTCTTTTCCAGACGCTCAACCTGCAGACCTTCAACGCGGGGATCTATGCCAAGGTCAGTCTCGACTTCTTCCCATCTTCCCATCTTCTCCCCCCCTCGCCCTCCCATCGCTTACCCTTTCTTTCAGTCCATCCACGCCGTCCACGGCACCATCGGCACTTCGAACGCCGGCATCGATGGCGTCTTCCGAGCTGACGAGGCCCTGACCCTGCGCACCAGCAACGGACGCGTCGCCGCCACCGCTTCCGCCCCCATCGTCGACATCACCACAGCGAATGGGGCTATCGAGGGTGAGTACAGCGCAAGCAAGGATTTGGCGCTCTTCACGCAGAATGCACATATCTATGCCACGGTGACTCTCGAGAACGACCCTGCGGGCCCGGAGACGAAGGCAAGGGTGCATACTGCGAATGGGTGAGTTTTCCCTCCTGTCGATCGAGGTCCCAGTGCACGGTGAACAAACAACTAACTCTCACCCCAGCCAGATCCGCCTCGCGGTTTCGCTCTCGTCCACCCAGTCCACCGGCGGGTCCTTCGCCCTCGACGCGCACACCCAGAATGCCGGGCTCACGCTCGAGTTCCTCGATTCTCCTCTCGATGCCGCCCTCTCCCTCGACGCCCACACGACCCTCGGCAAGGCCGACGTGCGGCTGCACCCTACGTACGAGGGTGCCTTCGATGCCTCGACCAGTCTCGCGCGCGTGCAGGTGCGGAAGGGGGAGGAGGATGAGGGGACGGGGCGAGGTGCCAGGGACTTGGACGTCAGGCAGAACGTTGGGACGCATGTGGAGGGCGCGGTCGGGTGGAGCGAGGAGGGGAAGGCGCGGGGGAGTGCGAGAGTGTCGTCGAGTATTGGGGCGGTGGAGCTTTGGGTTTGATGTAGTTGTGATATTTGTCATCTCAAAGAAAAAACTACTTGTGATATACGTGCCCGTCCTGTCCTTTACCTTCTTTGTTGTATTCCCTCGAGATCATGTCTATGTACGCTCTATATGTTCGGTATATGGGCATGATCCAATATATATTCCCGTGTACACAAAAACACTCGCAACCACTTACAGCGCTATCACAGTCTGATGCGTATAAGTACTGCTCGTCGGCGAGCTTGTCGTCTCACTCCCCGTACTCTCACCCCTTCCATGACCAACCCGCATCGTATCGAGACAAATCACCGAGTCCCTCCTCAGCACCGCCGGCGGGATCTGGTAGCAGATCTCCCTATGCACGGACCCGTCGCGCACGGTAACGACCTCGCGGGTGAAGCGCGGGACGGGCGGGGTGGAGTAGCGGCGGCTCCCGGAGGCTGAGTACCGACCACTTGTTGGGGAGGAGCAGTAGCGACCACTCGCGGGGGTGGAGCAGTAGCGACCGGCGGAGGAGGGCGAGCGGATGGGGAGCTTGGTGCGTTGCGTGTCGAGGCTGGCCTGCCGGATGTTGAACATCATGCGATTGCCGAGGACGCAGGAGACGGCGACGGCGAAGCCGATGGGGAGTTCGAGGAGGGAGGGCTGAGGCGAATGTTATTTCGAGGGCAGGTATAGCAAAGGAGCATCACGCACCGGCGCCGCAGCCCACATCAACATGTTAGTGAAGTATGTGGCGAAGACGCTGGTGGGATGGGCGTCAGCATCCTGTTCGAGCCAGTCATCGACTAGTACTCGCGCGAGGTAGTACATCACCGAGTCACGTATGAGGATGCGTATGAGCAGCCGACTAGATGTATAGGACGCATTATCCATCCGATACGTCTGGAACCCGCGATATAGCGCGAGCGCGCATAACAGGCTCTCGAAGCCCAAGAAAGGGATCCAGTATGTGTAGAACTTCGGTGATACGTTACTCGGAACGCACATCGGCTTGAGGCCTGGTAAGGTGACCACGACCGCTGTGCGATACTCTGTTTCAGTAAATGTTGGAAAGAAGGTAGGAGTACCGACCAGTGACGCGCTGCATGACAAGGCCCATGATGGCGGCAGCAAAGCCAGACGAGACGACGAAGCCCACGAGCATTACGATAAGGATCTTCTTGTTGAGAAGGTAGAGGACGTAGAGGCGCATTAGGAGTATAACTGCCGTGAGAGTCAGTCACTTTCGGGTGCCATCTCTGTGAACAGCCTACTTTCGGACACAACGCAAACGGCGACGCCAGTCGCGCCTTGCCATCGAAAGTAAGTCAGGCCTTGTCGAGTGCGTCAGCAAAGCAAGGCAATGTAGAAGTTCACCTACAGCTGTTACGGTTGATCCAGCCCCGTTAGTTGCTGGTTTGCGTACTGAATGCGAGACGCACAACTAGGAATGCGCTGTGAGATCAAAAGCCAGTTACAGAAGGCAATTGCTTACACTATCCGTCAAAGATGGTGTAAACAGGCCTATGTGTAACACGATGAGCTGAGGCCCGCATATACATGATACGGTAGCTTACCGTACAGATTGACTCTACAGGAGACTGAAGTTAGACAAAGCAAGGCAGGCCATATGTAGAGCACGCACATCACTGAAGCCAGGCCAAAATATCGGTTCTGCGCACCAATGAGTGATCGTGAGGTCGCACCGACGACAGTAACACTCACAAACATAAACAGAATTTTCCCCAAAGACCACGAGCTCTTCTAAGCAAATCCCTCAACGAGCATCCTTAGGGGTAAGAAGCATCACAATACCCATATTAATTGGATCTGCGAGCCGGTCAGTGAATAATGGGCAGTTATCGGACTCAGAGCACGAACCTCATCGTCTAGAGTAATCACTGGCACCGCGGTGAGCGTCTTGCCGAAACGAAGAGGGTTGGAAAAACCCACAGTGGTCAAAGACTATGATCGTGCTCGATGCCACTGACGATGACATTCAGTCTACCCGAGCGATACGGCTCGCTATTCAGTAACCCTCACCATGTGCGCAATGCGTGGCCTGCAAGTTCCAAAGTCGTTGCACCAACGTCTCGATGATAGCAGCGGCGCTAGACATTGTGAACAATTCAGGGCTTGAAACGATGAACAGCGGTCAAGCGCAGACTGACCTCGTTGCTGCTGGTCTTATCTACCAGACCACCGCCGACCTTCCAGCACGAGCGCCAGCGCAGCTAGCACTAGCGAGACATAAGCATGTCTTCTACTCCATCCATAGGTACCTTCAGCGCCGGACATGTAGCCTGTAGCACTGATCATCGTGCTAAGGAACGGTGAGCTGCGCTAGGGCGCGTAGTCAATCGCCGATGCATTCGAAGGTCGGGCGACATTCGAGATCGAAGACTTGTCGAAGACGCTCAGCCAGCGCAGCGAGGCTCATGTCATCGCGAAGCATACGGAGATTGGAAGACATGCCGTGTGCTATTGCAGGAAGACGGGGTCAGAAGGGGTGCTGGGGACTAATCATCAGACGCACCTTCGTTCGCGCCGTATCGAATGTGCCGACCACCTCTGCAATCAAAACCAGCCCACCTACCATCGTGCAGTCTCAAAGCCCATTTCTTCAGTAGACAGACGTGCATAGTGCATCCAATAAATTAGCAAGCAACGACAAGCATCACCCCGTACGTCGATAGAACATATCCTCATACATTGATTCATGAAAGCGTCCATTGCGTAGCTAGTGTACCTGCCCATAGAGGGCGATAGGGCTCATGCCTGACTGATCGGCTCGTACGCGCCCCGGCTGCTCCCAGCGCGTCCGAGCGAGAGGCCCATGAAGAGCCCCTTGCGCGTCTTGCGGGACGAGCCTAGGCCTTCGTCCTCCTCCTCCCTCTGCCGACGCTCCTTCGCCTTCTTGAAGCCCTCGAGCGGCACGTCGTATAGCTGTGAGTTCACATGAGCATCATGTTACCAGCCAGAATGGGATGATAGTGACCTTGTCGTACTCGACGCCCAACTCCCTGCCGGCGGTCCAGAAGTCTCTGCAATTGCCAACGAGACCCAGATCGAAGGGGTTGGCTGCCCGGCCAGCCATCGCAAGACCGTCGACCGCCCGACCCTTGGTGAAGCGATCGAAGCCGAGGAGATGCATCAGGAACCCGCTCCCGCACCCAGCACACCCATGGCGATGACCGTGCGTATGCCCGTGGCCATGCGTGATGTTGGTGGTCGCCGCGTCCGACATCAGCGACGCGTCCTCGCCCGTGACACTGCTCGAGCGATGGCGGTGGCCCATCTGACCGGCAAGGCTCTGCCCGCCGCGGCCACCCATGAATCCATAGCGGCCGAGGTTACTGACCTCGAACGTCGTCATCTGGCGCGCGACCTGCCAGAGTTGCGATGCTAGCAGGACGATGGTCCATGCCAGCTGCAGTGTCGCCCAGAGAGCGACTGACAATAGGAAGGGATCGCGAGCCATGTACTGGCAGACGTCGGGCGGCAACGGGCATGAAGCGGAGTAGGAATCGGGGTTGGGTTCGATGGTGAGGCCGGAGTAGACTGAGACAAAGTTAGATCGCACCGACAGCTCATCGTTGGATCGCTCACAGGAGTATGATAGGTAGTCAAAGAATGTGATCCCGAAGACCAGGAAGATGACGAAGAGCAAGAATTGGCGATGGTTATTCAGACCGACTGTAGGAATTTAGTCTTCGCATAGTTTTACTGAGAGAGACATACCGCAATTCCATACCCACGGGCAGTGACTGATTGGAACAGTCAGTAAGCAGCACGGATGCACGACGAGAATGAATGGCTCACTGATCACTGCGTGCAATGCATTTGTCGCAGAATCTGCAATGCTTGGAACGAAGGGGCTTGCGAGCCTGCGAAGCGTGATGAGTTTGCAGTGAGACATTGTCTTGTACTACTTACCATGCACTGTATGCAAAACGTCTGCCCGTTCAAGCGACCCTCAGATGCTAAGTCCTCTATGACTGTCTTCAACTCTGCATCGCTCGCTGGTCGCGGACAAGTGCCCGGGTCCAGCGTAATGGAGCGGAAGAAGTTGTACGAGCAAAGCATGAAGGAAAGCGCGAAGCCGAGGTGGGCAAGCGGATGGTGAGGTGTGTCTACAGTATGTTAGCGAGGTGAACGGAGCTTCAGCCGCACCGTGCCAAGTGCTTACCCGGCAGTAGTCGCGTTATCCACGCATAGAAGACCCATACTAGGGACGCGAGTATGATACCGGAGAAGTAGGGCGTGTTCTGAACGCCCTCGGTGTAGTTTACATCGTTTAGTAGTACACGTGTGACAATCTGAGGGTTGGTCAGCGGCAACGCAGGTGGTCTCGAAGCAGCGCCTACGCACATGGTGCATGCCGAAGAACTCTGCGAAAGCAAGGATGATTCCGGTATACCACGGTAGGAGCGTCAAGGTCATGAAGATGAGGTAGAAGAAGATAGTGGGGAGCACGAAGATCGCAATCTTGGTGTTGCGATCTGAGAGAGGCTTGGTCTTCTTCACGCCGAACTCATTCATGCCACCCTCCTCAAGAGCTCTCTTCCAGGCGCCAAGACTCTTCAGCTCGACGGCCATGTCGCGTGGCGTGCGACCTTCGCCATCCTTGGCGGTAAGATCGGCTCCCTTCTCAATAAGCCGGCGAATGCTGACGCGGTTACCGCGTACAACAGCCCAGTGCAGCGGTGTAAGCCCCGAGTCGTCCTGCGTGTTCGGGTTTGCGCCATGTCGCAGGAGTAGGTCAACGCTGAGCGCGTCCCCCTGATACGCAGCCCACATGAGACTGGTGTGCCCCTGCGCATCGCGCGAGTCAACGTTCACGGGCTGGTGAAGCATGTAGAGGAGAGCCATGACGGATGACGAGTGAGTGACAAGGTGAAGGGAGTTGTAGCCCTGCGAGTCGGCAATGGTGGGGTCGGCGTTGTGTGCAATGAGCAGCTGGATGACATAGAGGTAGCCATTGCGCGCAGCCCACTGCATCGGGGTGGCTACGAGGTCCCCTCCGAGCGCGTCAACCTCGGCACCCTGTTCAAGGAGGTAGCGACATGCAGCGACCTGGGCATTGATCGCCGCCCAGTGCAGGGGGGTGATGTTCGACTCGTCGCGGTCAGTCGCCTTGGCCTTCCCCGACGCAATCAGTCGCTTGATGAGCTCAACATCGCCCCGTTGCGCCGCAACGAAGATGGTCTGTCGTTCGTCAGCACACAGCCCCCGCGCCGAGCGCGACACGCACGTCTTCGGGCTCCGTCTGTTCCAGCGCCTGCGCGAACGTAAGATTAGACGCCTGAGCAGATTCAGGGTTCACAGTCGAGGTCGAGGGCTCCGATTTGGGATTTACAAGGTCGTCCATGCCGGCGACGATGATGGCGGCGGACAAGTGGTGGCTGCTTGTCACCGCCAACCCGGACCGCCGTTTGTCCGGCACTGCCACGTGCAGCGGACCCACAGCACCGTTCCTCAATTTCAAGCGCTTAACATAGCCTTTCGTTCGTAAAAATACAGTATCGAGGGTATATACAGCACAAATAGTAAGTCGTACGACTCCTAAATGTTGCGCACACGTTGGCAGGGCTCTTGCCAGGGAACACCAAGTATTTTGAAGATCTCTTCCTCAGTCTCCGAAGCAATGATGCTCCCTAGAGAGCGGTCAGGGATATTCTGGCCGGAAGAATAAAAGCAACTTACCTTGGTTCAGCTTTTTCGTCCTATCGTGGACGTCCCGTACCACCCCCGCGTATAGCCCTTTTTGGTTGAGCGAATACCCCATTGTGCCGGCCTTGTACCGCATCGCACGATTGAACTGCGAAATCATCAGTACCCATACAATGCTAGAAAGCCTGAAATTATACTCACAATATCATCACCCGTATAATAGATCAGCGCCGCGCCCTTCGACTTCCACGGCACGGCGAGGAAGTCGATTCGTCGCTGCTTCGCCCCTGGCGTCTTGGGTAGGTGGCACAGCCCGTGGTAGACACATTCCGGGTCGTACGGGTCTTCTGGAACTGCGAGGTCCTCGGTGATGATGTCGGCGCGGCGGAGGTACTTGAGCAGCTCGTGCATTGCCCCGGCGTGCGTGCCTCCGTCGTCGGTGGGGCGTGTGATCATTATGTCGATGTCCCCGCAATCTTTCTTGCCGCTGAATCGCAAAGGGTCAGCATACGTGAGGAAGAGAAGTTGTGATTAGCGCGTACCGCCTGTAGCTTCCCATCACGTAGAGCTCGAGCTTGGGATCGACTCGCTTTCCTGCAGCAAAATCAGCCTGACTTAATGCAGTTGCTGGCAATCATGCGCACCGTAAGGTACTATGAGGTCGTATAGTTCCTTCACTTCTTCTCGCGGCATGCGCTCCTGAAGATCTGGTGAAGGGTGAGTTCTTCCTAAGTGTGTCCACCGACTCAAACTAGACGTACCAGCATAGTACTTGATCCCAATTTTTTGGCCTGGATTGAGTTTAACGCCGCCCTTCCCATTTGCGACGTCATCGAGCGTGCGGCAGCCCCAGTTGTACCAGTCCTGGGCTGTCTTCGTACCTGAGAAGCGCTGGTTCAGCGTGATGTCCCTCGAACCGCCGGTATGGTAGCACTCACCGACACCATAGATGCCCTTGAAACGCCATAGCACATCCACGTCTGGCGTGTACTCGTGCATCAGCCGCCTGAGGGTTCCTGTCCTGATAATTTCCATAATCTATATTGCGTGTGTCAACGACGGATCGTTGAACGGGTTGACCACTGCGCACCTTGTCAGCGGTCTTCGCCCCCACACCGGGTATCTTCATCGCCTCTTTCGCAGTGCGGATGCGGTATGGGTAGACCCGAATGTTTCTCAGCGCTGTAGGGCAGCCGACGTGAGCAACGAGGATCATTTCCTCGAGCAGAGAAAGTTCCTACACTTCGAGTAACTCAACACCTTGAACTTGTCATCGATGCCCGCCCGAATCTTGTGGATCTCCTGGAGCTTCGTCAGGATGTCGATCACATCCTGATTGGGGCACGGTCCCTGAGGACCGGGCGCGGGTACGGTATCGCAGGCGAATTTCTGTGAAGCATCAGCGACAATGCTCGGAGAAGGATTCACGATAGTGATGGAAGAAACCGACTGACCCGCTTGCCTAGGACCCCTGACAATACGAGTATATTCCAGATACAAATCCGGACAAGAACGGCCCAAAATCGCGCCCTCGCCCAGATAAAAATCCGGACAGAAACCGCTCGGAGGGGTCAACAGGCAGATTCAGGTCCGGACAGGATTGTCGTGGCGGACGGTGGCAGCACATATGTCAGCGTACTGAATCCTAAAGGTTGCGGTGGCCTAACGGAACCGCGCGGCTCGAATCGAAGCTGTCTACGAGTTCGAACGCGGCGCGAGGCTCACGTTTTAGACCTTTTTGCGATGATACGGCGTTTCTCAGCATTCTCACTGTAAGATCGCGGCCGAGAGGGTGAAAGCAGCATGTAAAAGAGCCACAGAGGCTCAGGCAGGCGTCATTCGCAAGTTTATAGCGCCAGAGGCGCCCTGAAAATATTTGACGATTTTTTGACGATTTTTGATGATTTTTGAAGGCCAGATACGATTCCGGACAAGAATGGCGAGAACCCCCGTTGGGGGTCCGGACAAGAATGCCCAGAAGGCCGACTTTCAGTATCCGGCCTCTGTGTGTATTGTCAGGGGTCCTGCTTGCCTTCGCCCTTCTTCGCCTTCTTCCCCTTCTTCACCGGACTGTCCTCGACGTCGTTTTCGTCCTCCGTCTCCTCGGTCCTATCATACTGGTCACCCTGTATTACGTGTCAGCGAAAGTGATCAATCACTGGGCATGATCAGCCACTAAGAAGACCTTAAGCTCACCTTTTCACCTACGACGGGAACATCCAGGTCCTCGTCCTCGTCTGGCTCGAGATCCCACAACTGCGGTGGTCGCGGTTAGATATGCCAAGCGGATGAAGTAAAACAGGCGGATAAAGTAGAACGGGCGGACGAAGTGACAGGTGAACGAATACCAGGACGCGGACGCAGTGAGATAAAGAAATGTAAACTCACATCGCCGGGCGGCGGAAACCCATGTTCTTCTTCGTATTCTTTCGCGCGGTCATCCTTCGCCTGCTCGTAGAAAGGGACCAGTGGGTCGACCTCTTGATTGCCTGCCTTCCCCTCCGGCGCATCGTCCGCGCCAGAAGCAGCCTCGGACGTAGCACGAGAGGCAGCCCCTGGCGTAGCACCAGAGGGCGATGAAAAGCTGGACTCGGACGCCTCGCTCGACGCGTAGCTCAATGCCCGCTGTCTCGGCTCTCCTCCAACCGCTTGCGCAGCCCCTTCACCACGCCATGGGCACGCCGAGTACTTGGGCCACTCCTCCTGCGGAGGGAAGAAAAAGCCCTGCGGCCGGTCCTCAAGTGGGACGAGTGCGGGTGCGGGGTTCTTCCGCTTCAGCCCGCGCCACTCCAGATCAGCCTTCTCCTGCCTAGCCTTTATGATGGGGCCCTCTTCTTTATTGTATTTGGTAATGCATTTGAGGACGAACTTCCAGTTGAGGATGGGGATGTGTTCGGGGACCTCGTCGACGGAGGTGACTTGGAGTTTGTAGAACAGTGAGGGGTGGAGGGTCTTGTCGGACGCGCAAATGATGTGCGTGCACTTGTCCGGAATATAACGCTCCATGAGGCGGGCGCCGCAGCGGACGAGCTAGATACATTGTCAGCGACAAGGATAAACTTGGCGAGCGATGGACACGCACGCAAAGGACCTTCGCCTCCACATCCTCCATATCCTCGTCGTCTATGACGAGGAATACGTCCATACCGGTGAAGATGTTTTGCTTCATGTCCGATCGGATCTCCTTCTTCTTCTGCCGCACACATTCGGCGTATGTCGTGGGTATGGGAGGCGGTGCCGGCTTCGGTTGTGGTGGCGGCTGTTGCTGTTGCTGCTCAGATTTCGTGTGCTTGCTCCGAGATGAGTCGTGGCGTCGAGAGGACTCTTTGTCCTTCTTGGTCTCTTTTGGCCTCTTGGACTCCTTGGTCTTCTTGGTCTTGCTGCCACTTGCCTCTGCAGGCTCATCTGCCGGTCGCTTCATAGTAGCTTGCGGCGCTAGGCTCCCGGAGCTTTTGGCGCTGGCGATCCTCTCTTCGAGCGCTGTGAGTAGGCTGCCCCTCTTCGGCTTTGCGGCGGCGGAGCTAGGTCCGGCAGACGCATGCCCGATCAATGCACTTGATTCTTCGATAGGCGACGTCGCCACGTCCGACGACGGTGGTTGCTTTCGAGGGGATGTTGGTATGTGCAACTTGGCCAGTTTCTTCGGCGCTGTTTTCTTCGGCTTGACTCCGATCATAGCAAGAGTTCTGAGCCTCTTTCGCGGTCGTTCCTCGACTATGGAACTGGCAGCACAGTCAGTCTCAATAGCACTGCGGACGGATAGGCCACATACAACGATGTGATATCGTCCGACACTGATGACTCCTGAACGGCCGTGGGAGGAGCAGAGTCAGCGTGTGCATCGATCTTTCTTTTCGCCTTCTTGTGTAGATTTTCACGCTCTTCTGTAAGTTCTTTGGTTTTTGGCAACGCCTTTGCCAATGTTTTCGGCGACTTTGTGGCATCGAATTCATGGATGCTATCGTTGACGCTGGTATCCGGGTCCGTCTTGGGTGCACTACAGCGAGTTAGTATTCTGATACAGAAGATAGTGACACTGGCGCCCGACCTCGGAAGAGATGGTGGCACTTTGGACGCTGATTGCTCATCGCCACTCTGCGGAGCGGGCGAAGGCTGGCGGGCAGACGGTGCTGGGGAGTCTCGCATACTCGTCGGAGAGGGATAACTTGATTGATGTAGACTCCTTTGTGTCTCTAGACATCTGCAAGTTCCAGAGCATGAGTCGTTGAAATCACCAGAGGGGCCAACACGCACCTTGCGAACGCGCTGAGGGACTCCATTATCTCGTCCTGCTCCTCACTCTCCATGCCCATGCGCTCATCTTGTTCTAGGTAGTAGCTGTCGACGTCCATGAGTATCGAGAGCGATGTGGCGCCCAGGTCGAGGTGATGGTCAGGTTCAAGTTTAGACGCGTTCTGATTTCAAGTCAGTCGGTTCCGGTCACGTGGGTCTCATCATTGTTGTCGTGCTCCACGTGGCCATCACGCTCTTTCCCACACAACATCAACTTCAATAATCCATCTTAACTCTGGGCATTAGGACAGAAGAAGGTTGATGCAGAAGATGTAACACTCTGTATGCACTACCTTGAGACGGTATTGAGGTCGATTATGCGCGCATTGCACCTTCTCAAGGTCCGTCTCGCCTTCAACTTGAAAGAGTACGCGCGGTGGCAAAGGCATGTCCAAGCGAAGAAGCCTTCACGGTTGCGGCAGGTTCTGAATAGCATATATTATTTTGGGAGCCGATGTATACGTGCGATACGACGCTAGCTTCCGAGGTTTGCCTGATGATCGTGGAATCCTTTTCTCTTTCCTTTTACTGTCCTTTCGATCTCGCTACCACGTAATGATTATATTAACTGCCATTCATATCACCTTACTCGTCTTGGCTACACTAGTCGTGTTCAGAGCATGTATACAGTCGGTAGACTCGCTTCATGTGCCTACTTCGTCACTAGTGTCCTCAGATGCTTGCCCAGTAGCTTTGGCCAAGTTCGAACCTGAGAAACCATGCAGAACAACGCCTCGAGTTGGTCCGACCACGAAGATACTGTCCTCGACCGTTTGGCGCACACTTTCATGGTTAAATCGAGCCCATCGCTTATTTTGTTTGCAGAGGCGCGAGCATTGACCTATCGTGAACGGCATCAGAAGACAACGCGCGAGTGTTGCGAGACGCACGTTCTGCACATTCGCAAGCAAAGCCTTCATGTCACCGAGCGTCGCGACACCCTCCGGCTCGAGCAACGCGTCGATAACGAGACGCGCGGCCCAGAGAGCCATGTTCATCCCTCTTCCATTGAATGACCTGAGTAGGTTTGGATCGGACAAGACACGGCTGTGTCGATTCAGACCCTGTTACGTGCAGGCCGCTAGGCGGATTGGAGTTGTATTCACATAGTTTCCCGCTGTCCATCTTGAGGTGTACGCGAACAGCTAAGGGCGGACATGATGGTCAATAGAGAGCGAATTGAGATTGGATCAGAAAGGACGCCATATCATTTCCACGCGGAGTCCACGAGCCGCCAGTGATCGACTGATCACGTACACCCGTCGGCCTGGACGACCTTTCTCACAACACAACTTCAACTCCGACTTTCACTGTCTCTCCGAGCTCGGTCGCATACTCCAAGGCCTCGGCAAGGAATCTAACTGGGCTTCGTCTGTTCGGCTCTCGCGAGACCCCACAGCTCGTCCGGGACCGAATTACGGGAAAACATCGCAAGGGCGCCTCTGGCAACTGTGGTGATCAAGCTCTCGCCATCGTGACTTCTCTCCCACTCAATAGACCCCGTCAATGTCCCGAGCCGTACGAGTAGATGGCGCGACTGCGGACGGGAAAACTCAGCTCGACGCTCTGCCTCATGTGGTACCGCCCCAGGCCCTGACTGTGTTCGCACGACCTTCCCAATTGTACGTTCAATTAGTACTCCCATTCACTTCGACGCCAGAAGCCTGTTCCCCGATTCTCAGGCCAAGATCTGCGCACTCAGTGCCCGGAGTTCAACCCCCCTCAGGTGAAGGTATCCTCAAACTTCTACCCCATCGCTCTCGGTGCAGCTGGCCCTTGACACGCCGAACGTCGCCCCGCTGACACTGAACCGTCCACTCTCCAACGGATATACTGCGGGAATCCGACGTCGCTGCTCGTAGTCCTTACCTCGGAGATTTTCCGCGAGCCTCTTGATATTCTCGGTCAATAGCGAAGGAAGTCCGAATTGCGTACACGGACTCACAACGTCCCATCACCTGACGCTCCTCCGCCTATTCCTCCCGGACACCCGTGATGCTTCCCCCGCTCGGACAAACCCAACCTTGGGCTCTGGAACTACACAGGTAGCTCGTCGGCGTATCCCCAGCCCAGGCGCCTGACCCCCTGGGCAGCCCTGGGTATATAAGGCGCGGCGCGCTCGACGGTTCTGCAGTATCGGTCAACAGCATGAAGTTCCTCACATTCCTCGCTCTGGTCGCCGCCGTCGTCGCCTCGCCCGCCAACCGCAAGCGCCGGCCGGCGGTGACGCTCGAGGGCAACCCCTTCGAGTCGTACACGCTTCATGCGAACAGCCACTACAGCAGCCTCGTCGAGGCTGCAATCGGCAACCTCTCGGACTCGTCGCTCGAGCCGGCCGCGCAGGTTGTCAAGGAGACCGGTACTTTCCTCTGGCTGTGAGTCTTGTCGCTTCGGAGAAGTCGAAAGTTGATTGACCCTTGCTCAGCGACACCATCTCTACGATCGAGACATTCGAGGGCTACCTTCAGGAGACTGGCGAGAACGAGATCTTCGGTGTCGTGATCTACGACCTCCCGGGTCGCGACTGCGCCGCCAAGGCCTCCAACGGCGAGTTGGCTGTCGGCGAGCTCGACAGGTACAAGTCGGAGTACATTGACCGTGAGTGCTCTCTTGCTCTCACTCTGTGCAGTATCTGACATGCTCTGTAGCGATCGTCGCGATCATCAAGAACAACCCGGACATCGCCATCGCCGCGATCATCGAGCCCGACTCGCTGCCCAACCTGGTCACCAACAGCGACCTCACCACCTGCCAGAACTCCGCGTCTGGCTACGAGGAGGGTGTCGCGTACGCGCTCTCGTCGCTCGACCTCCCGAACGTCGTCCAGTACGTCGATGCGGGCCACGGAGGCTGGCTTGGCTGGGACGCGAACCTGAAGCCCGGCGCCGAAGAGCTCGCCAAGGTCTACAAGGCTGCCGGCTCGCCCAGCAACGTACGCGGCATCTCCACCAACGTCGCCGGTTAGTACTCCTTGTCCCCTTCATTCCATCGCCGGGCTGACGCGTCTTACCCTCTTCCTATAGGCTGGAATGCGTGGTCCAAGAACCCGGGTGAGTTCGAGAACGCCCCCGATGGCCAGTACAACAAGTGCCAGGACGAGCAGCGCTACGTGACCATCTTCGGTGATGCGCTCTCCGCTGCGGGCTTCCCGAACCACGCGATCGTCGACACCGCGCGCAACGGCGTCCAGGGTCTCCGTGACGCCTGGGGCGACTGGTGCAACGTCATCGGCGCCGGTATCGGTGTGCGCCCGACCGCTGACACTGGCGAGGAGCTCGCCGACGCCTTCGTCTGGGTCAAGCCCGCTGGCGAGTCCGACGGTACCTCCGACTCTTCAGCGACCCGCTACGACTCTATGTGCGGCCTCGACGATGGTGAGTCGTGCTTGTGACTGACATTGATGTGGATGTTAATGCGAAATTCCATAGCCTACAAGCCGTCTCCGGAGGCTGGCGCGTGGAACCAGCCGTACTTCGAGGAGCTCCTGAAGAACGCCAACCCCTCTTTGGCTTAAAATGTGTCGCTCGTTCTCGTAAAGGGTGTATATGTATCTGTAAAATTTATCACTCGTTCTTGGGTTTCAATGCAATGCTGTTCGCCTGCTTCTGTGCGTTCTGAATCGGCCTGAAAACACGACGCTCGAGAGAGCTGGAAGAAAGTGCTGGATGAGCGCTTTCCGAGCGCCTTTTCCTCCTGCGGCTCCCACGCGTGAAATCTGTCTGACTGAAACGATATCGTGCATCACTCAATCTGGATGCACCCAATAGGGAAGGCTTTGTTCTCCGTGAACCCGTGCTGTGACGTCACGCGTCATCGCGACAGATGGATGCGTTCTTGCGCCAGCGTGCGCGCTTTGTCAGATGGCTCACTAAGAGCCCTCACGCGGAAGTCACACATTCCTCCTTGACTTCTGCTTTCATGTCGTACTCAGCCTCGCACCCCTAATGGGGGACATCTCAACCGAGTTTCTGTATATCCATCCAGACCTGTCGACGCTTCTCCAGTACTGCTCGTTCGATTTAGCCCCAGAGAATTATCTGAAGAACTCTAGCTTTGCCCTTCTTGCGTAGTCACTCTCCGAGGGCGAAGGGCTCTCCAGAGCTACAGTGAAATCCAGTGTTTTACCTGGTGCATCGAATGCTCCTGGGCATCGGAAGGATATGACCACTTTCTTTCTCTTCCCCAGTTCCTCTCATATCCTCATGCACAGCTGGTTATGCATGCAGCGCGCACTCGTGCGGGCTATATTGGATACATAGGTCCGCCTCACAGTCACATCCACCTGGTAGCAGAGCGCGTTGCTCACACAGAAAACAGATATCACTGCAGTTAACTTCAATACCTCATTACGCCAGACCCATACGTCGAAGGCAAATCCTACCGTTGACGACTTCGCGTGGCTTGAACATCTGGAATACTATCGGTGAATGTTGCGATGCCAACCCAGGCGCGGAAAACGACGTACTTCTGACTGTTCTTTTAGTCACCTCTCTGGTTTGCACGCCCTCTGCCCTACCGTATATTCAGCGGCCTTTCCAATCCATTGAGAAACGGATTCGAACGACGAAGTTGAACATCGATCAAATCGATCGTGACAGTTCGTGATTTCGGTCACGAATCGTGACTAGATAATTTTCCAGCTGCCGCGTTCGTTACTCCCCATCTTCTCCTCCTCCCCCATCTCCTACCACAAAATGTCGACTGGCACGCTCTGGGTATACCCCGAAAACCAGAAGGGCAAGGCCGTACGTACTTCTTCATTTGCCCTAGCCGATCGCTGATCGTTTGCCTTCCAGATCCGCGCCGTTGCAGCGTACGGCGGCCTTGAGCTCGAGCTCCCGGCCTACGAGCACGGCAAGACCAACAAGGAAGAGGCTTTCCTTGCCAAGTTCCCCCACGGCAAGGTCCCCACGTTCGAGACCAAGGACGGCTTCAAGCTCTTCGAGTCCACCCCGATCGCCCGCCACCGTAAGTATCCTGTTCCCCTACGATCGATGCGACCCATCCCCTTGTATGATGAGAAGTAATTATCAGTTATCCCTGTCTTAACACACCGTGTCGACAGCTTTCACATCTCTGACAATCAACGCCCACGATTTCCTTCGTATATGTACTGATCGAATCATCCAGTTGCTTCCCTTGCGCCCAACTCTGGCCTCCTCGGATCGAGCCCCGAAGATGCGGCGCTCGTCGACCAGTGGACGCACTTTGCCGACTCGGAGATTGACGCCGTCCAGCTCATCATCTTCAACATGGTGAAGGGCCTCGGGATCGCGTACAACAAGCTCGTGCGTCGCAATCTGTGATCGCTCCTTCACTGCGCCCTAAAATCAACTGCAGGTCCACACCGCCCTCCTCGAGCGGGTCCACCGCGCCTACACCACCCTCAACAACTACCTCGCCACCCGCACCTTCCTCGTCGGCGAGCGTATTACCCTCGCCGACATCTGGGTCGCCGCCATCACCCAGTTCGGCACCTTCTTCCACTTCGACAACGCCACCCGCACGAAGTTCCCCCACCTCATCCGCCTGGTCGACACGATCGTGAACCAGCCGAAGCTCGCGGGCACCTTCAGCGCGACGCCCTCGCTCGAGAAGCCGCTCGCCTTCACGCCCCCCGCAAAGGAGAAGAAAGAGAAGGAGCCGAAGGCCGCGCAGCCGAAGGCGGAGAAGAAGCCCAAGGCGAAGGCCGCGGAGGACGATGATGACGACGAGCCGGACGTCCCGGTGGAGAAGAAGGAGAAGAACCCGCTTGACGACCTCCCCAAGTCGTCGTTCAACCTCGAGGACTGGAAGCGCGCGTACTCCAACAAGGACACCCGCGGCGCTGACGGTGCCCTCGAGTGGTTCTACCAGAAGTGAGTATGCGCAGACTTGTCCCCCAATATCTGTTGCTCATGACTATCGCAGCTTCGACAAGGACGGCTTCTCCATCTGGCGTGTCGATTTCAAGTACAACAACGAGCTCACGCAGACGTTCATGTCGTCGAACCAGATCGGTGGCTTCTTCGCGCGCCTTGAGGCGAGCCGCAAGTACCTCTTCGGCTCCGTCGGCGTGCTCGGCGAGAGCAACAACTCGGTCATCTCCGGCATCTTCATCCTCCGCGGCCAGGAGGTCGAGCCCGTCATCAGCGCCGCGCCCGACTGGGAGAGCTACGAGTACAAGAAGCTCGACCTTGCGAACGAGGCTGACAAGGCCTTCTTCGAGGGCGCCTGCGCCTGGGACCTCGAGATCGACGGCAAGAAGTGGGTGGATGGCAAGAACGTGAGTGAGAATTATCGTTGGCGTGAACATTCGTGCTGACCACTGTTTGCAGTTCAAGTAATCTGTATATCCTTGGGCAGCCCTGCGGGGCTCATGTAGCAGTAGTGTAGAAGGCGCGGTGTAGCCTTTAGTCCTATCTATCCTCGCGCATTTTGTTGTCACGTTTTAGTATACATTGTATGTGCTACCGACCATTGGAAGTCTGCCATAGAAACAAGGTCATCTTGTCCACATGGGCCGAGTCGCTTTCGAGCGTCAAAAAACAACACCTTCCCAATTAAGGTTCACTTGAACCCAGTCGTTGCCAACACAGGCTGTCAAGACGGTGCGCTGGCAGGCCCAAAGCGTGTGTGCGTTCCTCCGAAGATCCATTGCATCTATGCCGCATTATAATGATACATGTATGGCTGCAGGACGCCCGTGGTGCGCCTCCGGATGGTATATGTCAAAGCAAGCACGACCATGCTATCACAAGGCCCCATGCAACATCTCGAATGCCTCATGCAAGTATACAATCCCGAAGAGAAGGAAGAGCACCGCACCGCCAAGCGTGACTGCGCGGGAAGTCAGTACGTGGACATGGGTAAAGGAAGCGCGACGATACGCACTGTGCTTGACGGAGATTTTGGTCGAGATCCAGCGCCCTCCGATGACCGCGAGGGCCGTGCAGCAGCTGTGGCCCAGTACGGTGCCTGCGGTTACTACATACACGTTCTAGGGAAGGGAAGGGAGGGGAAGGGGTTAGCGAACGTTCGCGCGAGGTGCGGTGGGACGCACATGTGCTGCGCCGAGCGCCACGGTGGCGATCTGGCTGCGGTCGCCCCACTCGCCGAGGAAGGTGAGGATGAAGGCCTGCACGAAGACAGGGCCACAGAAGAGGGAGAAGAAGTTGCGCAGGCCCTCAGCGACGCTCGTCTTCGCCTTCGAGCGCGCGTGCGTGGGGGTTGCTGGCGACTCCGCTGCGTGCCCGGCCTCCATCTCCTCGAGCGGGATGACATGCCCGCGCGGGTCCTTCGCGCCCGTGCCGTCGTACTCGGCCGTGTCCTCCTCAATCTCCTCCTCCGCCTCGCGCATCTCCTCGCGGATCTTGTCGTTGCCGCCCTTCATGTTCTTCGCCTCCATGAGCATCTTCGCGCCGAAGACGAAGAAGAGGATTGCGGCGGCGAACTGGGTGTAGTGCTTCGGGAGGAGGGTGGGGAGGATATGCCCGAGCGCCGCGGAGAGGAGGGACATGACGAAGAGCGAGCCGAAGGCGCCCAGGAAGACCGTCATTCGCGGGTGTCGCATGGCGAGGATGGCAGCGATGAGGAACGTCTTGTCGCCGATCTCTGAGAAGATGATCATCATGAAGGACTGGAAGAGGGCTTTGGGGTTGCCCTCGTCGGGGTCGTGGGCCTGGAGGCGTTCGTACGTGTCCATGGTTGCGGATCCTGGTCTACGGAGCTCGACGTGCTACTTCTTGCGACGTTCGACACGTCGCGAGGTGAGAGAAGAGGGGAGAATGAGTGGGAGGTGCTGAGAACGATGGCGGGCTATGAAGACATGCAGTGAACTTTTGATGTGAACGCGGATGAATTTGCTGCGGCGCGGGGACCACGCTCGATTCCGGTGCTCTGGGTTTCAAGACTTCCGGATTGGTACAAAGTCGAGGGTTCGGATCCCGAGCTGTGGATGATCTCTCTCGTGTGCAGGGAAACCCGACACAGGGAAGGGAAGATGGTCTTGGGTCGTTGAAGGTGGCGGCTTCGAACGACGAAGTAGGTTGTCGAGGAAGGGAGTGACCCGTGACTGTGACGATTGTTCCCCGTAAGCGCCATCGGGCCGGCGCCTACGCTTACCTCCTCCTCCATTCGTCCAGCGAGGTCTTCGGGACAGGATACACTTGCCTCCCTACCTTTGCGCTTCCTAGCTTTCCATTGGCTCACCTCCACCGATCTCTAATTCCGGGCGCATTCCCACGCAAAATTGAGCCTCGGCCTCAAATCCCCTGCCAAGCGGAGCGTTCACCGCACCCGGCCGCCTCGAGCAAGCACCGCAGTCGCGTTGAATCGCGCCTAGCAACCACCTCAAACGTATACGAACGATGACCGCCGTGCGACATCCTCTCTAGACATCCCCCCTCGCCATGGCGCCCTCTGACGAACTCACGACAACAATCTCCGACGCGTTGGGATCCCTTCCCTTGTTGAACAAGGCCTCCTTTCTGCTGGACACAGCGCTGGCTCTAATTGAGGCAGGAAAGTGCGTGGACCAGACCCTATGGCAAGGCGTGTCCTGATCACTGGCGCAGATATGGCCCGCAGGTCGAACACTACCTGGAAGTATACCTCAGGACACCGAATCTGCCAAAGGCAGACGTAGCGCGCGCACTCCTTGCGAGGGGGAATGCGCGAAAGGTGCAAGGGGAACGTTTGCTCGCACAGGCCGAAGCAGGTGCGTGCACCTAACATGCTCCACTAACCGCACTCACATACCCCCAGACTTCCAGGCCGTTCTCAAGGCCGATCCCTCCAACCGCGAAATACACCAGCACCTCCGCCGCGAACGCGTCATCCACTTCAAGTCCGAGCCCGCCTCGCAGCGCGCGCCAGCCGAGATCTGGGAGCGCATCGCGATGCATACCCCGCGGTACCACCTGCGCACCTGGCTCTACGTGTCCTCCTTCCACCGCGACATCGCGTCCCGCATCATCTTCCGCACGCTTGACCTGTACTTCGGCGAGGACGTGGAGGCGACGAACCGCGGGCTCGATATCTTCGACCGCGCAAAGGCCGACCCGGTGTTCGCTAGCCGCGTGAAGTCTCTCCGCCTTCACTGGGCGTATGAGGAGGGCGACATGATGGATCTCATGGCGCGCATCTTCCGGTCCGCGCTGACAGAGTTCAAGGCGCTGCGCGACTTTGAATGGATCGGCTACCCCGAAATGCGGGACGACATGGTCAAGGTCGTTCTCGCCGCGCACCCGAACCTGCATGCCCTGGGGCTCATCGGGTGGCACTTTGACGCTGAGGGCGTCTCGCGCTTCCGTCACCTACGCAAGTTTACCCTACGCGCCGAAGACGATGACGGGTTCGCGGACATGGGCGAGGTCCGAACTGTGCTTGACGAGAACGCGGACACGCTGAGACACCTCATCCTCGGAGCCTACCTCGCGCGACATCACTCCTGGGATAATGCATTCCAGTCCGTTACCGTCGGCCACCTCACCCACCTCGACCTCGTTGACACGCGTATTTCGCACTTCGTGCTCACCCGCATCACGCACGCGCAAGGGCTCGTAAGCCTGACTCTCCATGGCACCCTGGAGGAGCCGGCGGCCGCTGCAATCGTCTTTGGTAGCGACCATGCCATTGGCGGGAACCACTCTATTCTACCTCACCTCCAAGCATTCCGATTCGTCCTCGTAGGGCACGAGGAGGAAGCTGCGCTCTATCAAGCGGTCGTCAAGTTCTTGTCCGGAAGGACGCTTCTCAGAAGACTCGACCTGGGCAGCTGCCCATCCGAGATGGTGCTTGGATTACTACCTGAACTCACCAATTTGCGCGTCCTCGGCATTCGTATCGCCAACCTGACCAAGCTGGCCGTACGGTCACTAGTCACGTCGTTGCCTGTCTACATGACCGCAATGACTTTGTACTGCGCCGTCTCTGATGCACCTATGGTACGTTGTCTCTTCAAGCACCGCATCTATCATACTGATCATCTTACAGAGCGATTACGCCCCCGAGTTCGCACGCTTCGCCAACCTCTCCTTCCTCCACTTCCGCTGCGGCTCCAAACAACGTCCTCAAGAAAACATTATGTCCGAGAAGGAGCACCAGGTGCGCACCGAGGTTTGGAACGCTCGCGCCCGCGCCGTCGCGCTCTCTGTCAAGTCCCTCGACTTCATCGGCTGGCACGGGGAGCACTACGTGATCGTGCGCGGCGCGGAGACGGAGCTGCGGGAGCTGCCGTCGCGGCGGCGGCTGGACTGCGGGAAGGGCGTGGACCTGGGGAGCGAGGACGCGATATGGCTGGAGCGCAAGGACGTTCCTATAGACTATGAGCAGCCTGGTATCGTGTGATGCCTTTGCTATCGTTTGCTATCTGTCAAGCTATGTAGATACTATGTGTCGCTCTTGTATATACTCTCATCTCTGTACTGCTATATGGATTATAAGCTTCCGAGACTGCGACAGATATCCATGTCTCGATGTGGCGTGCGAGAAGGTTTGTACCTTCTGGGCAGAGAGGCGTGCCGTCGGCTTCGTCTTCTCCCAATCGCTCGGCGCTCAAAATTGAATATCATGGGCAGTGTTCGAGGTCATCCTTCCGAACAGCTGCAAGGTATACATCCAGGAAGTTCCGATGTACAGCCGGCCCGCTAATCGTTGACGGCATCATGTGGCTTGCGCGTCAATGCCGATCTTCTTTACTATCGGTGAATATCCCTTCGGTCATTCTGAGGCTGAAGAATCAACTTGAATTCAGACGTTATAGTGTCTATGCGCTTGCTACACGCTGAACGCTCCAGCCCATCCTCAACTCAAACCGTGACGATGTGACATTGCCTTGCCATTCTTCCCAATATGGCAGCCCTTCATCGTCGCTTCCTCCCATGATGATCAACGAGGCCCTTTATCGCATTCTGATAGTCCGAAACCCACATAAAGATGTCAGGCACTTCCACACGGTCAGCTGAGATTGTGAGAAAGGATATAAACGTCGCGTCGCTTCCCGACGTCTTCGAGGTTTGCTCTTCCCTGCCGGACCACCATGCTGGGACGGCTTCTGGCAGCGTGCATCTTCGTGCGCGCGAGCGTCAGCGCTCTTCAGTACAGCTACACCTCTACTGCTTTCGACTCGTCGGCTTGTGCGACTCCGGACAATGTGCTCGAATGCGGGGACAGGGAAGTTATGCAGCGCCGGGCGGATCGCGACGCGTTTCTCGACGCGTTGATAGCTGACATGAGCGTCGAGGAGCTCTGTGCGTCTTCAGTCCTGTCCTACGTGTCGTCGTACTGACATATGCGCAACAACTAGCTCACCAGCTCCATCTCATGTTCTCTGACAATGTCATTGGGCCCAAGTCTGAACTCGAACTATATGGTCAGTTTCTCGTAGCATACGCGACGATCCCTTTCACAAGCCATCTTAGACTCCGCCCTTGCACCGTACCCGAACTACACCTTCGGCTCGATACACGACTTCTACCCCACGGACAAGGCGCAGTACAACGAACTTCAAGCCCTCAATCTGAACCGCAGCGCGAAGTCCATTCCGTTCATGCAGCTTGCAGAGTGCCTTCACGGCGTCGGTAGCTTCAAGCAGGTGAGTGTTGTGTCCATATGCGCGCCTCCGAAGTCCTCATCAGGTGTTGTAGAGCATGTTCCCAGTCCCGCTCGCGATGGCTGCGTCGTGGGACCCAGATGCTGTATACTCCGTGGGTCGAGCGATTGGGAAGGAGGCACGGTCGGTCGGGATACACGCGTGCCTTGCGCCTGTTCTCGACCTTGGGAAGGAGCCGCGTTGGGGGCGTACGCAAGGTGAGCCTGTCGTCTTTGCGGGCCATACGTATACTGAGTTTCATGTCTGATCGGTAGAGGCGTGGGGCGAAGACCATGTACTCACTTCGCACATGGGCGTCGCTTTCGCTGGCGGACTGTCGAAGAACGGCTCGTGGTCGGACCCTGATGCTGTCGTTCCCGTAGTGAAGGTCAATCCCTCTCGCGAGCTTCAACCTTCACACTACTGATAGTTTATTCAGCACTTCGCTGCACACGGCTCGCCTCGAGGTGGCATTAATGCTGCGCCCTTCATGGGCCGTGGTCTACGTCAGGTTCGTTAGCAGCTCCATAGACATGTATTCCGAAGTCTGACCGTCCGGTATCCCAGGTCATGCAAGAGATGTTCGTCCCCTTCAAGGCTGCTTTCGACCTCGGAGGCGCCCACGGCGTTATGATGTGCGTCGCGCGATTGATGCCCGTGGTATGCTTTGACGATAGCTCGTAGGGCCTACCACGAGCTCGACGAAATACCAGCTCATGTACATCCCATGCTTTACGCCGCATTAGAAGAATGGGGCTTCAACGGTAGACATTCTGCTTCCACGTTCCCTTATTCGACCTGACCATGACTATCCAGGTTTTGTTATAGCTGATGACACTGGTTCGGATCGAGGCTGTAATTGGTTGACGACTAACTAAACGCGCACGCAGGAATGGCTATGCTCTACAAGCGGCACACCGTCACGACGTCCGACGCGGATACTATGCAGCAGTATCTCAACGCCGGAGGCATGATCCAGTACTACGATTTCTCCCTAGCGACTTGGCGGTGGGTGATGCATTTCTTCTGCTTGTCGCCTATACTGATGAATTCTCAGCAACGTGAGCGAATCCAACAGTACGTCGAGTTACTGATTCTAGCCTCGATGCAGACCCTCATCGACCTCGTCTCCAACGGTACCCTTCCTCTATCCGTCCTTCAAGAGCGCGTGAAGCGCGTGCTGGGCGTCAAGTACGACCTCGGGCTTTTCGACAATCCATACGTCCCCGACGACATCAATGCAACGGCTTTGGTCGAGGATCACATTCCGCTGACGCTGGAAATGGCGCAAAAATCGCTTGTCTTGCTAGAGAACAAGAACGAGACGTTACCGTTAGATATCAAGGGTTCTGGGATCAAGAAGATTGCACTCGTGGGACCGTTCGCGGATACGTTGAACTACGGTAACTGTATTCTGCTTAGCCTCCCCTTGCTCATGCTGATAATCGTGATATAGGCGGCTACTCCGGCCCATGGGGCATGAACCCCAACGACCGCGGTATCACCCTTCGCGAAGGCATTCTCTCCTACCTCAACGACTCCGTCGAGCTTGTTACCACCTGGGGCGCCGAATCCTGGCTCTATCACGCCCAGTACTCCATCCCTGCCTACGCATACACGGACCTTACCGGTACCGCCGGCGGCCTCACTGCGTCCTACTATGCTGATCCAGACGCGAACTTCAGCGAAGCCACACCTGCGTTTACCCACTCACCTCAGACGCCCAATCGCGACTGGGGCCTGTACCCCCCTCTCGGCCTGTCCTCCAACAACTTCAGCGTCGTTTGGGAGGGCTCCCTGACCGTGCCTACTCTCGGCGTCCCCTCCGTCTCCGGCTGGCTCGGCGCGGCCGTTTCGCCCAACATCTCCGCGGAGGTCTACATCGACGGCGTGTCCATTGCCTCCTCCCCCGCCACGCCCGCTGGTAGCACCCTCAGCAACATCGAGAGCTACGTCTGGGTGCAGCAGAACGCGACGATCGCGCCGGCTGGCGGGGCGGAGTTCACTTTCGAAAGCGAAAGGACGTATGCGGTGAGAGTGGAGCTGAGGGTGTGGAATCTGGCGCAGAAGATCGAGAATGTGAACAGCGTGAATGCGCACATCGAGCTATGGTGGAATTTGGCGGGAAAGGAAGGCGATGGAGTGCAGCAGGTGAGTTGGCCCTCTGTTAGATTCCTTTGAGGGCTAGCACTGACCGGACCTGCAGGCGGTACAAGCTGCTGAAGGGGCTGACCTGGTTGTGCTAGCTGTCGGCGCGAACTGGAACAGCGACGGGGAGAGCGGAGACCGGGCAACGTTGGGCCTTTCGCCGAACCAGAGTGAGTGATATTCTGGTGTTTGTCTGGATAAAATATTAACGATGCCTTCAGCCGCACTCGCCGATGCCATGTTCGACCTCGGGATCCCGGTGGTGATAGTCCTGCAAGGCGGCCGTCCCTTTGCTATCCCGGAGTACTACGACAAGTCGGCCGCCGTGGTCAATGCTGTGAGTAACGTCTAACATGGATGACCTTTCAATCGATCGCTCATATGCATGAGGGCAGTTCTTCCCCGGTCAGTCGGGTGGCCAGGCCATCGCCGATGCGCTGTTTGGGACCGTCACTCCCGGCGGACGGGTGCCCATCAGCGTGCCATATAATGACCAGCAGCTCCCGGTCTACTACAAGTGAGAGCGTTCGGAGGAGAGGGAGGCCTGATAACTGATCTGAACGCAGCGACAAGTACACAGCGCGCGCGAAGAACTACACGGACGTCTATTCGTACGCAAAGGTAAGGACGGTGGTTTGAATCATCCTAACCTTGCTCACACGATACCTTCAGTATCCTTTCGGGTAAGGTTACGCCACTGTCTCACAACTTCCCCTTGACGCTGACTTCCCGCAGGTACGGCCTGTCCTACACAACTTTCACGCGGTCGAACTTCAACGCGACGTCCGCCACTTTCTCCTCGGGGGACACCATCACCTTCCACGTCGACGTGACGAACACTGGCAAGTACCCCGGTAGTGAAGTGGTGCAGGTATGCACGTAACGGTCTTATTGAGACACGCCGCTCAAGTGCCACATTCACTAGGTCTACCTTCTCGTCCGCCGCTCGACCATCGTTCGTCCGCAGAAGCAACTTGTTGCCTTCGCGCGAGTGTATCTGGACGTGGGAGAGACGCGCACGGTGGAGATGCAGCTAGAGGTGAGTAACGTTATAAGTCAACTGCCATTTCGGATTGACGCTACGGCCTTGCGTATGTGGGCGTGTGTGGGCGTTTATCGGCATTTGCCGACCATCCCGCATAAGGAAGGCTTTGCCGTAACGATGAAGGAGGCGGCTGCACTTCTGCAGCATGGACCTGGGGGCAGGCAGGCGGTCCTCAATTTTCCTTTCGATCAGAGGTCACTTCTGGTAATGCTTCTTGGTGCTGATACCGAACACAGGTGGACCGCTACCTTCCCATCGTCGACCGGACGTGGAAGTGGGTCCTGGAGGAGGGTGATTACACCTTCGCGCTTTTGGACCATGGTGGGTACGACGCTGACACATCGACGAACATTACCATTGCTTGCGTTTGAGGGTAGAGGCCATGAAGCACAATTAGAGGGGAGACTTGCCGCAGACGATGCGCTGCAGAGGGAATACGATGATATATTACACAAGAGATCCTGGACCTCGATGGGAGTGCAGGAATCACATCCACCTTTGCTTGAACCGTTGCCATTTCACCCTC
Organism: Schizophyllum commune H4-8; assembly: GCF_000143185.2. NCBI lineage: Eukaryota > Fungi > Basidiomycota > Agaricomycetes > Agaricales > Schizophyllaceae > Schizophyllum > Schizophyllum commune. The sequence continues at coordinate 1,639,714 of NW_026089548.1, read as the reverse complement.
CACTCCAACTTGATCACGTCCCAATTCCTCGCCCGCCATTCGTCGGTATAAGCGTCCAAACGCTCCCCCTCCTGCAATACCCAATGCCGATAGAACTCAGATAGCGCATCCTCCTTGTCCAATGTTGGAGCATCCGCGGGAAGAGCAGCGAGTATCTGCTGCCGTGCGGCCTCGAACCGCAAGTTGCTCTGTGGATCGACATGAGCATTCTCCTTCCCCGCACACGACTCGATCACGCACGTCCAGCCAGAAATTGTGGTTGAAGCTATCCAAGTCTTGCCTCGCCAGCTTCCACTGCAAGTCGTAGTTTGTCCTCAACCTCGTCGGGTCCTCATCGAACTCGTGCAGGGAGTACGGGTGGGTTGCGCGCTGGGTCGAAGGAGGTGCGTCGGAGTAAATGACGGGGCGGAGATTGGATATGGGGTGTGGGGGTCCAATCTTGTTCGCTCGACATTGTGTAGTGTGCAGTGAGCGATGGATGCGGGGAGCCCCAGCCCCAGCCCTGGCGGCGGTGGCGAGCGACATGACCGTCGGAGGCAAGGAACGGGAGACAGCGGGCCGGTGTGGCGCTTGAGATTTGAACGCGCATCTCCGACGCGATCTTGTCCTCGACCCTCATCATCTCACCAATTCCCTTTCGCATCTGCAACCATATCCCAGGCCCCTCTGACTTGGTACTTGTTGCTCAGGCTAGGCCGCGAAGGCCAGATTCCGCCTCGTCCTGCTGCGCAGTGCGAACCGCTCTACGGGCATCCGATACACAACTTCCCCCTGCTTTAGCCTACAATGTCTGCTACGACCATATTCGAACATGCTTCCATCTTATGCATAAGGTGCGTAGCTCTATGCTCAACCATAGTGATCACAAGCTGACTTCCAGTAGAGGGGGATTCTTCCTTGGGTGCCGCAGATACCTCCTTCATAGTCTATACGCCGATCTGCAAGACCTATCCCTACCTTCTGTTCCGGCTACTGATGCAGCGCCAAAGTCCCCCGAGATCGAGCTGGAGTCACTTCCCATGCCGTCCGGCGCGCCAGCGCAGCAGTCGACGCGATCGACGCTGCACTCGACAGTGTCGCGCAACATCTTCGCGCTATGCTTCTCCGAGACGTGCACGATGTTCTTCCTTCTCATGTTTCAAGGGCTGAGCATATTCCAACCAAGGTAAGTATCGACCTTTCTACCGCATCTTTGTCTTCCACTCAATGTTTGCTCCCTCAGCGTCCGACTCCTACAATGGCAGATCTCCCTCGCGCTCCTGCTCACGACCATTATCCTCATTATCCCATCCTCAATAAGTCTCGTCCTCTCCGTCGGTGCCACCACCCGTGACGCGTCGCCCTCGCGCATCTGCGGTCCCCGCCTCCTTCTCAACCTCATCCCCGTAATCCTCTACCTCTTCGCGCTCTCCTATATCCCCCTTCCCGCCGCCCTCGCCTCGTCCGGCTTCTCTGCCTCGGTCCTCGCGCGCCTTGTCGTCCTCGGCACTACCATCCTCGGCCTACTCTCGGGCTTTGGAGCCATCAGCACGGCGTGGCCGTACCTACCTTTCGTCAGCAGGAAGAAGAGCCTGCCGACAGAGCAGGATCTACGGCAGGCGGAGCATAGCTTGGATCGCATACGGGCGGATTTGGCGACGCTGAATGGCGAAATCACGAGAACGTCGGCCAGCTCGACAGATGGATCGTGGATATCGAGGGTAGCGACGAACTTTAGGGGTGGGGATGGAAGTGAGTCAAGAGGGTTGGATATTCGAGGACTGCATGGGCTAACCGTGCTTGCAGGAGCACAAGAGCTGAAGGGTCTTCGTGCTCTCGAGGCGGAGATGAGCCGCAACTACGATGACCTGACGCGGCGCTTTCACGAGCACGCGTACAGGCGCACGTTCCGTGGGCGAGTTGCTGCCGTGGTTGGGCGCCTATTTGCGGTATACTGTGTGGTGCGGGTAGTCAGCGTAAGTGTTGTTTGGTGTGTCTGTCTAAGCTTCCCGTGCATTCTTCGGCCTCCTTCTCATGGGTGCTCTGCCCCAGTGCGGGACATGGACACTTGTGGCCGTTGCTTTGGCCTTGGCTTTGTTCCGAATTAGGAAGGTCTTGTCGAGAGCTTCTCCCGCTATCGCCTTGGGGATGTGCTTGCGGTCATCTTTCAGGCAGATGAATCACGAGTGTCGATAACTTACTAACCAAATGTCCAGTCTGCCGTTCACCTCCTCTTTCCGAGCAATGCTGGATACAATACGACGACGTCAGACCTGCTTACGGACCTCCTTGCGTACTCGCTTTCTATCGTGTCGCGGGAAGAGGTGATAGCGCGAGATGATGTTGCACTTATTTCGAGGCAAATCAGTCTAGCTCTGGTCGGCGTGATCATCTTGACGAGTTTGAGGCTGGTGCTTCGCGGAGTGACGAGGGTGAGTAAACCCGCTCTACGAGCTCTTCCCCTCGCGTATACTAACTCGGCACCAGGCTCTGCAAGTAACAAGTCGAAACTTGGGCGCGTCGCTCATGCTGCTGATGCTCGCTGAGCTCATGGTACGCACAGACTCCGCGCTCTTACAACAGTCCATTGACCGACATCCTTCCTCACCAGGGCATCTACCTACTCTCCACCATCGTACAACTGCGAACCTCCTTCCCGCCAGGAAACGCGGAGGCCAATCTCTTCTCGACAATCCCAGCGTACGAGGTCTTTGGCCCTCTGTTCGACTTGTCCTTCTTGGCATCGACAGCTGCATCTGTCTTTGTGCGCTGGACGGCAGATAAGGTGGATGTGTTGGGGAGGTGACCGCGATAAGGTTACGTCGGAGAGATTATTGGACTGGGCAGGAGGTGGCTGGGTAGTTTCTGTACAATCCCCTGCGCTATGGACGCTCTTCAGACAGTCGATAATCGCTTGAACGCCTAAAGCATTTCGGAAATTGCCGCTCATCTCGAGCATGTGATTGTGACAAACGGTCGTGACTCACCATCACAAGCCTGTCCCGAACGTTCATGGTCGGATCTCCGCTGAAGGACTCCGTGTCTAGCTTTCGCTTAGTGGAACAACTGTCAATGTGACTGCATTCCATCCTCCGTCCTTCTGTACTGCGACTGAATGCACATCAGTAACATCCGCCACCTCGACGCCACTCGACCCAATGGCAACGATAGCCCCGTCAACGCGTGCCAGGACTCGAACCATTGCCAACACGTTCTCTGCGGAACTATGGTCGACACTACCGGTAGACATCCTGCGTGAAATCATCCACGAGATAGCCATCAACTACCCTGTAGCCGCTGGCCACCTCCGACGCGTATGCAGCGAGTTCAACCGATGGATTCTGCCTGTGATTTTGAAGCACGTCGTTCTCGAGACTTCCAGTGATGCGATGCGCTACGCCAGGACGATACATGGGTGGGAGGATGAGCCAACGAAGGTCGACGACAACCCTTGGGCCGTGCCGCTCATCAAATCGCTTGTAAAGCCCAGGCGCAATCGATTTCCGCGGTCGGTAATGTGCGCACAGTCCCTTGCCCTCGTCACCCCAACGCAGCTCCCGTCCGTCGAGAATGCTCTTTCCGGCGTTGACACTCTGGCTGACATCCATTCCCTCGCGATATCTTACGGAAATCTGGGCGCACATCGGTTCTGGCTCGTCAGCAAGCGCGTGCGCCCGCGGCGTATCATGCTGCTACACCACGGGGACCCAGTATACATCGATATGCGGGACGAGCTGTTCTCCGAAGTCACGCATCTCTACGCCAATAATCCCAATTACCTGACAATATGGGACGGCTATCGCCTGAGAGACTATTCCCGCGGAAGGCGCATCCGCTCAGAATGTCTGCGATATATCGCAATCCATACCAAGCTGGAGACTATGACTGAGGCTCAGCGGAGAGATGTGGCGGACGGTTTACGATGGATATTGGAGGTGTACCCTGACATCGAACATCTCGTCCTGACGGTGTTACCGAATCCACAAAACCGACCTCAGGATACTCTTCGCCGTGTCCTTCCACCTGTGCCCCTTCACGAGAGATTCGACGGAGAACAGGCGGAGAGACGCATTGCTGCGGCACTGCAGCCTACAACGTACTGGGACGCGGTCTTCCCGGAGTTGTCAGCTGACACCCGCCGGACGGAATCGCGCAAAGACCTGCACCGTGACCCGCGCTTCACGCCACTGCTATTCCCCTTCGACGCGCGGCGCGAATGGACGGCGGAGATGGACGTCTGGAGACACGCGGAGCTCTGGAAACGTGCAGGGTCTGGAGAGTTGGCGGAGACAGAGTTTCAGAACCTCTGCGACGAGCTTGCCAAAGCGTGGAACGGCTACCCTTCTCAGACGGCCCCACTGATCATTTCTCCGACACCATCCGCCACTACTACTGGGGGACCCTGGCTTACAGACGCCACTAAAGATAAGAAAATGTTGCGTGGGCGAAATGCTACAGCAACCCCTGCTATCAGTAAGTGTGTCTCCCTTTTAGTCTCCTCCAGCTCGCTGAATCGCCTCCTCTCTTAGCCTGGACCCCCGTCGAAGCACCCTGGGCATTGCAACACTGAGTCCTACGGCATCGTTCGGGTACGGGCGTGCAGGTGTAAAGCAGGTTTTGTATAATTGAATGTGAAATCATGGGCCTAAGCGACGGCCGACTGCGTCGAGGCTCTGTCCCCTCTCGTACGGCAAGCCCGTTCCCCGCTTAGCTTCCACCCCATATCCAGAATGACGGGCTCCGTCGCGCGCGCTGTCGGGTGCTGTACAGCTCCTCATGTGCAGGGTCTACGCCGTCGCGGCGGAACCGTGACATGGCACCGCCCAATCGTCGCCCTGATACCCGGGTTTCTTCCCCTGACATTCAATGAATATGCAACTTCTTCTTAAGGAAGACCGTTTCCGTTCTGCGTCCTTCTAGTCTCGCGGAAACCTTATGATGACAGGCGTGCATTGCGTCTTCAGCCTGGAAGAGGGGTCGGTGACCACAGCCTTTAATCTCCGTCTGGGTCTTCGAGCCGGTGTGAGGCTGCGTGTCCTTGCGCAGTCCCGCCACACTTTCTTGCCGTTATGATAACCGGCACGGGTACAGCCTATCAGTCTACTTCTCCCTTACGAGTTCGCGCCGGCAGAATTAGTGAGTGTTCGCTGCTTAGTACTGACGATAGTTCAAGCCTCAAACGACAAGTGCTACGAGCGATGACCTATGCGCTATAATGATCGCTCAACACGTATATCGCACGGATCTAGCAGGCTGGTAAGCAAGACCGCCTCACCAACGCGACATTTTCATGGAAGCCCGTCATGCTCATCGTACAAGGCAAATCGACAATAGATGGCGCCTCTTTGCAGCGTGTGCAGTACCCGGTCCCATCGCAATGAAAGGTAAGTGCTAGGATAAGGGAGAAGCGCGTCCACCCGACGCGTCCTAGTACCCCGAGCCGGGGTTCATCCTCAGCTTCTTTCTCGATGATCTGCACAGCCAGATCCCTCATCTACTTCATTGGCTCTTTGCTCACCCTTCCTAGCCGCGCGCCTTTGGCCAGGAAGGCCCTCTTCTCCTTTTTCAGGATTAATGTCGGCCACTGCTTGATACGCCGCTCATGGAAATGGCCGCGACGTCTATGACCGGATCGACAGGCGAAAGGCCCTCCCGCGAGGGATGACGCGCATCTACCGCCCTGCGCTGGAGATCTGCTTGCGTACAAGCACTCATCTCGCATACGGGGCACATAGCCCTCTTATGCGAAGGAAGGTGAGCTGCCCTTTCCTGCCGTCCCCTAATTAGCCGGCCGGTCATTATCCTTCTGCGCCACACAGGCGCACTTTACGCTTTACAGAGCGGTGACCATGGGATCGATAGCCAATTTGCCTCAGACCCCATGCGGATAGCCATAGGGGAACTGTTCATCCGTAGGCAAAGTGCCACAACCCGAATCTCCGCGTGCTTTGAATAGGCAAGCCGTTGCGCCTTTTAGCATACTATCCCTGATCCTCCCGCAGTGCATGTTTATGCCCTGCGCCTTGGCGCGAATGCGATGAGCGGGGTGGGGCATCCGAGGGCATGCAGGACGCATGGGGGATGTCTTGGTTGGTATAAAGGCGAGCGCCTTTCTGCTCAGTATAGCCCAACAACCACCAGCTGCATCTACCTCTACCCTACACTCGACAACCCTTCCTCTACTTGTACTCGTCGAAGAACATGTCTCAATCGGTGAGTTGAGACTTCTCCTCGCCTCGACGAAGCACGTTTCTGACTTGTGTCCTCCAGGCCAACTCCTCGATGAGCGCTCTCAACTACGACGGCCCTCGCGTCCCGCGTCGCACGCCCATGGCTTGCGAATTTTGCCGCGGTACGTGCCAAGCGCTGTCTTACTCACCAACTTGAGCTGACCTCTTCGACAGCGCGTAAGCTCAAGTGTGACGGTGGCCGCCCGTCCTGCGCCAACTGCGAGAAGAAGAAGTTCCCGTGCAACTACGTCCCTGTGTACGTCCCGTCTCCCCTTCCACAACACGAATTTCACCGACCTCCTCGCAGCGGTGACAAGTCGAAGAAGTAGATGCGGCCCTAATGGCCAACAACCTACCACGTCGGCGTCAGCACCCGCCAGGGACTGCGTCGGCGTCCTGACCTCCGCCGCTCATTTCTCGCTGGGATAGGCGCTGCGCGCCACTGCCTCTGATGTACTGTTACGCATTTTCTTGGGTTTGGGTCGGACGGATTTCATGGATTTCCCTGGTATCGAGGAGAAAAATCGTAAAACACATACAAATCGGATAATTTATGCCTGCTAAGCAGGTTGGGAATGCTGGCCTGAGGTATTTGATGCGTCTCCGTTGTGTGAGGCATGCGTTCGCTGGCAGAGTGTGTGATGACGAAGGGCATTACGCTGAATCAGCGCGAATGTGCAGTGAGACAAAAGCACACGTTGTTTCCGTCAGAAGCTCCAGAGAGCTCATTGCGTCGGCGAGAAGAGCCTACGAAAGAGAGCATAAAGCTGGCGAAGGGATGCTCGCAGGCATCGGACGTGACTTCAATAGAGTATATTTGGATTTGAGGCGCTTGTCACTTGAAATTCAGGCGGACTTCGAGCACTGCGGAGCCGCACATCCTGTAGACTCGTGATTTCCAAGACGAGGCCCGTATGACTACATGGCAGCGAGTGAGGAAGCCCTTTAGACCGCCCATCGACAATAAGCCCGCGCCGTCCTACAAAGGCAGAGATCGCCCAGCTGAGTCAACCAGAGTAGTAGCCGAGGATGCTGCGCTGCGATGTGGTCGACCCAGTACTATGATAGAGTCGACAGAGTTCGATTTCTTGGGGAGTGTCGCGTACGCCGACGCGATAGTCGACGCACCGGTCGACGAAGAGCGTTGAACCTTCGACATATGCGGCATAGTCTCCATAGGCATCATGAGAGTATCGTTATCCGGTAGTGAAGCAGCGTTCAAGGCGTCTTCCTTGATGCGTGCGTAGCACTTGACAAAGCTATAGATCGTGACGGCGATGAGGATGATGCAGACGCCTAAGACAAAGAAGAGCGCTCCCGCGTAGTGTAGGGGCTGGCGCGTAGCATTGACTGGAAGAGACGAGTAGTGTGCGCCTGATGCAATCGTCGTAGGCTGAGCGAGAGTGGGCGTGGGTGTGTTCGTGACAATCCCGTCCAAAAGAATGTTGACCGTAGGCATGTTCTCGACTAAGCTTCTAAAAGACTGGGAGAGGAATAGTATGCTTGAGAAGTTAGTTGTGCGAATGTCAGTAAAGGCGAGCATACTGGTTTGAATAAAGCTCACTGGCTAGAATCTATGTCGTCGATGTTCGTGTTGAAGTGCAGATCCGGGAATTGCCGTCATTAGGCAAACACGTGAGGAATCCCACGAGGCTCGTGACAAACAACGGTCAATCAACATGGATGCATCCTGTTTCCGTCTCCCATGTCGCTGCTCTCATCTATTAAAATTCGAGCTCCTGAAGACGTTTCGATGTGTCAGAGACGGATTTGAACTTACTAGCGGTCACACCCACTCAATCACCAAAAGAGCGCAACGCCGACTGTATACCCGCTAGCGATGTCGTATCACTATAAAACATCCGAAGTGGGCGCCTGCAGACACGCAAGCCAACCTGCTTCTAGGCGTTGGTATACCCTTTGCGCAGCCGACGCCACCTAGTATCCGGCCTCGAGGCAAATAATCGCCTTTGAACACTTATAAACCGCGGCTTTCGTCATACTTCCTTTCTCTCCTCTTTCACCCTCACCCTCATCATGGACCTCGGAGAAGACATCGATGAGAGGCTGCCCGGTGAGGACGAGAAGTTTGACCCATCCTCGGCCGCAGACACGCTTCGAGCCCTCGACGCTCTGTGGTACATCGGTGCAACGAAGAAAGCGAGATGGATGGACATCATCGGTGACTATGCGGGCGAGGAATTGTTTGTCATCGATGGTGCGTGGTCCTGGTCTGGATTTTTGCCGCTCTGATGGGGCGTTTAGGGGACTCCCTTGTGCAACGGGTTCTTGACGACCCCCTACTGGCGCTTGGAAAAGCAGGAGGTGAGTCACCACCTTGCACGATGTATCATTGTCTCAAGTTCCTTCAGATACTGGGTTCCAAACCATACATGCGTTATATCTCGTTGAGCAGACGCTCTCTGCGTTTGCAGGACGCGGGTGCAACTTCGAGATCGTATTCTGGGACGGTGAGCCATCCTCAAAATCTCATGCGTCTTTCGATGCTGATCTATACAGACAACGCTCCCGTGACGATCAGCAGCAGTGAAGGTGACTTCGTAACGACCTCGAGACGCCTTGCGCGGCGCATCATCAAGCACCATTGCGAAGATCGATTATCCATCCCAGTCAGTACCTTTGCCAACACGGACGACGAGGCATGGACCGAATACGAACATCAGAAAAAGGTCAGTCACTTATCGAACCACCCCACGTACGGCTGATGTACTATTCTAGCCAATGTTCGTACTACTCAACGACGGGTCCAGCTTCAGCGACAAAGGGACTTTGGCCGCTGATCGGATGCTGGTACAACGGAATATGGTCCTTACGCTGCAACATTGCGGAATTCCGGTAGTCCTGCTCAATGGAATCGAGTTCAAGGACTCAAAGGTTCGTATGAGTCCACCTTCACACGTCTTGCTATTTGACAACCTCTGTAGATAATGTCCTTCGTCTTCGAGCAACGTCGCGTTCGCCAATTGCCGAAGAAGCTTCCCGGTGCTGTCGCTAGATGTCATCAGCGTCTTGCAGAAGAGACTGGGCTACCTCGCACTGGCGGCCAAGGCTCTATCGTCGACTTTATCACGATCGTCCTGAAGAAGGGCAGGATCACTCCTTTCGTGGCTGAACTGCTCTATGTATTTGTCGCGCACCTCATCATCCTCCCATCGCTGTCGGTTTCTGATCGCGCTCAACTCCCTTCTCTCCTGCATCCCAAGCTTGAAGCCGCCTTGTTGAACGACTTCCTCCCTTGCGTGTACGAAGCGGCTGCTGGCCTGGCTTGCATCGATGACGTCGACGGACGGGTGTATACTGCGCTCCTGAGCGCCATTGTCAATGATGGCCATCAAACAGCACTCGCGAACGTTATCGGTTCTCCTGAAGCCGCTCGCATTCAAGCCCTCTGGCAGCAGGCCAACGGACCACGCATCGATATGTCGTCCTTCGCTCGACGCTTTTCGTGTCTCGACAAATCGACGACAAGCACGAGCGCGTGTTCTACCGATGACGGCTCATACGCCCTGTTACCATTTCACGAGCCGACATTCGACGAGCACTTGTCCGACATCCGCGTTCCTACTGCGGACGAGACCGAAACCTCCGTCGTCCCAACCAAGTATGCACGCGGCGTCATCTTCGCAGACGTGCACCACTGGCACAACAACCGCTCCATCCTTCCTTCGCATCTGGGCGGCAAGCCGGCTGTAAAGAGGCAGCTCACGCCGTGGCAACGCAAGAAGGAACTGCGCGCTGAGCAGCGCTTCACGCACAACCTTCAGCTGCAGGCCGCGACCCTCATGGGCACCATCGGCCTCAAGCAGCTTGTCATCCCGCCGGCCGGCAACGGTGCGGAGTCCAGACGTGCGGTGGTGAAGGGGAAGGCGCCAGCGAGTCAAAGTGGAGCTGGAGGGAAGGGCACGAAGAAGAGCAGCGGGAAGGGAAAGACGCCGAAGCTGTCCAAGAAGGAGCAGCTTCTCCTCGATATCCAGGCGCAGAAGGACGTCGGCGCGCGCAAGGCGTCGATCAAGAGCTGGAAGGGTCATCTCGCGGCGATGGAGGCGATGTCGACGGACGGCAAGGTCGCCTACCTCGAGCAGCTCAACCGGAACAAGGTGGAGGAGGCGTGGCAGGGCTCCGAGCTCCGTGCGATGCGCCTCGACCTCCTTCTTCGCTCGTGGATCAACGATCCTCAGCGCGACGCTCCTTCCGTTCAAGACAAGTACACTGTCAAGGCCATGCGCCTCATCGTCGACATCTGCGCTCGCAAGGTGCTCACAAAAGCGATCGCGGAGAAGGCCAAGGTCGTCTTATCCGTCCTCGGTTTTGGCGAGTACGCGGACGTCTTGTTGCCAGACGAGGGTCAGCTCGAGGACACGAAGATGACGTTCAAGTTTGTCGACCTGCTGGAGGGGAAGGGAAAACGGCCGGCGTTCCCGTGGATGCACATAAAGGAGGACCCAGTCGAGTGGCAGCTACGCCTCTGGGGCGAGTATATGGATCGCAGCATCGACGCGACCAATGATCCACGTGTTGGTTTTCGTCCTGATGCTTGGCAGCGGCGCGTCCTGGACGCTATCGACCGCAACTCGTCCTTACTTGTCATTGGTGAGCTTGAATACAGGTATCGCACTATGCCTCCGTCTGACCCTTGAGCTAGCGCCCACGAGCTCCGGAAAGACTTTCATCTCGTACTACGCGATGGAGCAGGTCCTTCGCGAGTCGGACAAGGGCATCCTCGTGTACATCGCGCCGACGAAGGCGCTTGTGGCGCAGATCGCTGCCGAGGTCTACGGGCGGTTCAAGAAGACGCTGCCATCGGGCTCTCTCTGGGCAATGCAGACGCGAGACTACCGTATCCAAGACCCGCAGAACTGCCAGATCTTGATAACCGTGCCGGAGATGCTCGCGATCATGCTGCTCAGCCCGCCTCTTGCCAAGTCGTGGACGCCGAGGATCAAGAGGTGGGTAGAAAACGTATCACGGGCTAGTGGGGTGTTTATTGACCAGGGTACAGGATAATCCTTGACGAAATTCACTCGATTGGCCAGCAGGAAGGTGGCGCTGTATGGGAGCAAATCCTCCTTCTAGCACCCTGCCCAGTCATGTGCGCTTCTTGCTCTTCTCGCACTTAACATGCTGACAATAAGGCAGCGGACTGTCGGCTACCATCGGAAGCCCGAGAAAGTTCAACGACTGGCTGGCGAGTGTACAGCGCGCTCATGGGTACGAGCACGAGCTCGTCGAACATCCGCATCGCTACTCGCACCTGCGCAAGTACCAATACGTCCTCGCCAAAAAGCCGCCCAAGTTTCAGGGTCTTGCCACTTACGAACCTTCGGAACGCATCCAGTTCCTTCATCCTGCGTCTATGCTGGTCAACGGGCCGCGCGCTATGCCACCCGATCTTGCTTTCGAGGCCTCAGACACGCTGTCACTGTACACAGTGCTCGCCAAGCGTGCCGCTGATATCGACGTCGACATAAACGACCTCAAGCCGTCGACATTCTTCAAGTCCGTTAAGGCTTTGCTGACGCAGAAGGAAGTTTTGGAGTACGAGGCGGCACTTAAGCAGCTATTGGCGCACCTCATCGAGACGTCGCAGCAGGGCGACCCGGACTCCTCGCTAGCCCTCGTGTCCTCTGATCTGAAGCCGCCTCCGATCGTATGCAACACCGTCGACTCTGCGTTTGCGCCAAATGCGGACGAATTTGTGCAGAACCTGATTCATCTCGTGTCAGACCTCCACGCAACGGGTAGCCTTGTAAGCCATCACAACCTCCTATGCCCTCCAATGTTCATCGCATCGTTAGCCTGCCATCATCTTCAACTTCGACCGCAGGTACTGCGAGATCATAGCGCAGAGGCTCGTCTCCGAGTTGGAGCGTGCTGAGAAAGCATGGCGTCGCTCGTCGCCAGTCTGGACGAACCGTATCGAGCAATGGGAGAAGTGGAAAGCCAAGGCGAAAGACCGGCAGCGGCAGGAGACACGCGCGAAGCGCAACGCAGGCAACGAGGATGAGGGACCGGAGCAGCCGTCGGACACACATTCCTGGCAGAAGTCCTTCGATCCGAATGCGCCCTCGGAGGGCTTCACGTTCGCCGACGTGTATGCGTACTCGAAGGCGGACCTGGACGAAGATCTTCGTCAACTCGGATGGCGTGCACCCGGTATACTGAACAGATTGCCGTGGGCTTTCGATGCGCTGTATCGCGGCATAGCTGTACACCACGCGGGTATGAACAAGCATTACAGAACGCTGATCGAACGGTACGAGTACGCCCGTCTCGACGATGCCCAAGTGACTGATGGCTTGGTAGCCTCTTCCGCATTGGCTACATACGAGTCATGATCTGCACCGGTACGCCTCTTTCGCTTCTTCGGTGTTAATGCCACTGAACTCGCCCCAGGTACTTTGGCTCTGGGTATTAACGCGCCAGCGAAGACGGCGGTCTTCGCTGGTGACAGTCCCTTCCTCACGGCCTTGATGGTATGCGGAGCACATTCCAAACACTGCCTAATGCTGACATACGCGTGCAGTACCGCCAGTGTGCAGGCCGCGCTGGACGGCGTGGATACGATCTCTTCGGCAACGTCGTCTTCTACGGTCTACCAGAAGAGCGCATCCAGCGTCTCGTCCTTTCCAAGCTCCCCTCTCTCGGCGGCACCTTCCCCATGACCTCAACCATGTGCCTGCGCCTCGTCAACCTCCTCCATGGATCCGGGAATGCTCAAGTCGCCGTCGACGCCGTTCGCAGCTTGATGTCCCTGCCTCATGTCACTTTCACTGCAAGCGCCGGTCGACACCAGCTTCTTCATCATGTGCGATTTAGCTTCGAGTACCTACGGCAAGCCGGGCTCTTGGACGCTGAGGGGCAGCCCATGAATCTATACGGGGTCGCGGCGCATCTCTATGTGAGTAAATCCATTCTGCAGTGTGCTTATACCAATCAACTCCCAGTACACGGAACCGAGCAATTTTGCCCTCGTCGCACTCCTTCGGCAAGGGATATTGCACGACATCGCGGCGCACAAGAGCTTCGAGGATGCCAAGCGCGAGTTCATCATCCTGATGTGCCACCTATTCGACCGTCGCTACCTCTCACGCGTATACACCCAGAAGCCGCACCTTCAAGCGCTACTCAGGAAGTACCCGTCGCGCGTACTGCTCCCGCCACTACGTTCCGACGCAGTTCGCGCCCTACGAGAGCACGACGAGGAGATCCTCCGCGTCTTCAAAGGCTACGCAGTCACGTATGCGCAATCAAGGGATGCCGAACTGCCGAAGGACGTCTGCCTACCGCTCAGTCACACGCCATACGTCGGAAGCAGCGAAAGTTCTCCCTTCAAGGAGTCCTTGCAGCGAACGGCAGTGCCACGCAGCGTTCGCTCCTCATTCATCGCGACATCAGGACACGGCGACGAGTTTGCCAGCGTTAGCGAGCTCTGCCGCACCGCACGCGCCGGAGTCGAGCTGCATGAGCACAGCATCCCCTCGATGGAACGCTTCATCCGCTATGCAAATCCTGACGAGACGGACGGCGTCCAGCACGTCCTCAACGCCTACATCTACGACTTTTACACGCATGGCCAACCAACTTCTCTCGCGCAGGCGAACGGCATCAAGTACGGCGACATTTGGTACCTGCTGGAGGACTTCAACCTTGTCCTGCTCACTCTCAAGACGGCGCTGCAGCAGCTCCTGAGTCGTACACGGAGCGAAGACGCTGAGCTCGTCGTTGGTGTGGACCTTGATGAGGAGCAGGTGGTTGGCGATGCGGACGTCGAGGACGATGTGAAGGAGGATGAGGACATCACGGATGAGAAGGAACCTGCGGCAGAAGGCGAGGAGTTCTCGAGACCGAAGGGTGTGCCGGACTTTGACTGGAATGTGTATCGCATGGTGTCTCGTGCTCACGAAGACTTTTATGCCAAGTTCAAGGCGATGTGGGCGTAACTCATTGTCGTATTTACTGTCGTGTTTTGTTCGGTCCTTGGATCCAATCAATTGCCTTATGAGATGTATCTCTGCCATGAACCACGCCAGCACTGCTCACAGGTAAGGGAGATTATAGTAAGAATTATATTGTATATTCCCGCTGGAACGAGCTCAGTCACGCTCTGGTGTAAACGTCTCCGAAGTGCTGTGTAGTCAATGCAGGTGCGAGAGAAACATTTTCTCGCTTTCTTCTCAATCTGAAGGAAGCAATAACGCCTGTACCTATCAATTCACGCTGGTACCTCACATAGAAAGGATATCTGAGCGAGCAGGCTTCGCCCCTCTGAGATCTCGCTTCACGCGATCCGCTTGCTCCTTAGCTCGTCCTGCTTGCGATAGTGGCTAATAGACTGCGCTTCAAAAACGTAGCTATCGCCAAAGTGAAACCGATGACGGGACTCGAACCCGCAACCTTCGCCTGACCTTCGTAGGAAAGCGACGCCATAGACCATTAGGCAACATCGGCGTGATATCAGACCGGCACACGCATGTGACGTGGAGTGACAAGTGCTCACCTCCATCACGTTCGCCCTAGCTTCCCACTCTGTTCTTGGTTTACTCCTTCATCATGGACTTGCGGTCTGAGAACATGGTGCGGCGCTATGGCTATCAGCTCTGCTTCGTGCTCATTCGGCACAGTCTATGCAGCAACTCATCGCCTTCAACATGCAACGGCACAAGAACGCTCGACTTGCCGAGGCACCGGACGATGGCGCTAAGGCGCCGGCGCCTAAACGCGCCAAGAAGGTCCACAAATCCTCTGCGGCCCAAATCCCCGATCGTCGTCCTTCATCTCTAGCGGCCGTTACGCCGAAGCTCAGCACACAGTTGGCGGGTACGCGCAGGGGCAAGCGCGCGCAGGTGCGCGATCAGTCGGACTTGAGGCGTAGCCTACTGACTGGCCCGAAGCGCTCTTCGACACCTTTGGACCAGATGATCGCGGTGGACGAATGGATGGAGGAGGATGTGACGATGGTGCGCGGCGGTTGCTTTTGTGTTCGGACGCATATACCCACCTCGCGTATGACAGATCGAGGCCGCCCCCGCGACTATGCCATCCCTCGACGTTCCCGCGTGTTTGCGCGAGCTCGAGAGCGAACTCGCAAAGTTGCTCGATGCGGGCAAGACGGTGATCAGTCTGGAGAACACCGCATACAGGGAGACACAGGGCAGTAGACTTCGTCGTGCTAAAGTCGTTGAGAGTGGCCGACAGGTGATCAGCATCGCGGAGGATGCTCTGGGCAAGCTTCGCACCGTGCTTGGATCTCTGCCTCTCGAGAACAAGTGACGCTCCGGTACCACCTTCCTTGCTATCCTATCGCTTTCATCTCGCTCTGCCCTGTACTGCACTTTGTCGTATCGCTCTCGTCGCTCGGTTCGGACTTGGATACTCTGTCGTTATATCACGCTCTCATACCCGCTTTGGACTCGGATACCACATTTTGCATTGAATTGGAACCTTGGATTGGACGAATAACTAGCTTTACACTTTCTCAATAAGAAGCCTTGTACGTTTGCGCGCGTCCGCCTTGCGACAATCTGTCTGGAGACACACGTACGCAACGTCCGCCGCCTCGCCCTGGACCTTGCCCGCCAGCGCTGCGCGCAACAGCGATACGTCTTCCTCGTACAGCACGATCTTGTCCTTGGCGACCGGGACCTTGCTGCTAAGGTCGATGGACTCCCTCAGCGAGAGCGACGTGTCTTGCGCGTGATCGTGCCCCGGGCGCGCGTCCACGCAGCGAAGGAGGTCATACCCGTGCGTGTTGTGCCAGTGGGCGATCATGTCGGCAAAGTCGTACATGCTGTTATCAAGTCAGTGCATGGCGGATATGCAAGATCGGCCGACTCACGTCGCATTCTCGCGGCACGTCCACATCTTACAACGCAGCGAGACGGAGGAGTCGAACTTGGGCGCAGTCGTCGTCTTGCAGTGGGAGAGCATGTGGCGGAGCATCTCCTTCTTGCCCGGGTCACTGGTATATAGTCAGTACGCGCACGGAAACAATCAAAGCCAACGTACTTCACGCCGCATGCATTCGGATCCTCCTCGTCAAAGTCGTTGATGCAGACGGGGCAGTAGTACACCGTCCGATTCTTGTACTCGGTCTCAAACTGGTGCTTGTACGAGTCTATGCCGCTAGGAGGGCGTTAGCAAAGGCAGACGAACTGCAACGACGACACGTACAGGGGACGTCCCGCATCCTCGGCGTCCTGGATGTCGAGGTTCTTGGCCGCAATCATGTCGGCATAGCAGATGCGACAGTGCTTGTCGAGCTCATCGCCGTTGCCGAAGAAGCCGGCGCAAAAGTTACACCTGGTGTGCGTGTCCTTGTAGTGCCGCTGCATGCACGTCCACATGTGCTGCCCATAGTTACCGAGCAGGTCCTTGTGAATGCCCTCGCGCGCGCACAAGAAGCATTGACGCTGGAGCGCCTGTTCGTCCAGACGCAGGAGGTGCATCAGAGCCTTGAAGACGTTGGCGCGCGCGTGCAGAGCGTTCTCGCCAGTGACGAGCGAGAGGTACGGGTGACCAGCGTCGAGGGAGTGTACGAATCGCGCGAGCGTAGCGCTCCGCGGAGCGCCGTCGACAGGTTCCGGTGCAGTAGAGGCTGCAGGGGGAAGAATCTGTTGTGACACGTTGAGCGAGCGCAACATGATGGGCGAAAATCGACGTACCTTATTGTTGAGGTCCCTGAGCGCTATCAAAATATCGTTCATGGCGTCCCGCGCCTCCTCCACGAGCTCGTCCGGCTTCTCCATATCCGGCACCTCGTCCACCCACTTGCCGTACTTCTCGTAGACAGCGTGGTCAAGCTTGTCGAACGTGCGAGCGAGCTCTTCGACCTTCGCATCCGCAAAGAGACGGCGGACGCGATCTTCGTGCAGGCTGTCCGCGGAGGCAGGACCAGCAGTCCGCCCGACAGAGTTGTAAAACTCTATCGTGCTCGTGTCCTCCGCACGTCCGCGAAAGCGGGCCTGAAAGTCGACCTGAGCGATCTGAGCCTTATACGTGGTCCACGTCAGCGGCGAGTTGATACGGTGACCCATTGCAGCAGTAACAATGTCCTGCAAGCACGATGAGTGGTCGGATTGCACGAGGCAAGAGCAGGACTTACGGGGGACACGGTACGCTTCAAGTTCTCGCCAAACGTGTACCGCATGAACTTCCACATGAACGCGAGGATGCCGCAGAACACCGCAATCTTCTGGACAAAGTGGTTGGCGGACGCGGAGCTCATCGTCTTCCACTCCTGCGGCTTGCGATTCTTCCCGACATACATCTCGGGCTGATTATCCGTGTTCGCAGCCGCGAGCTTCTCCTCCGACGGCTGCTTGGAGGCACGGACGACGCCCGTGTGCTTGAACTTGTCGCGAACGACGAGCTCGACCCTCGATGCAGGTGGAGCGACCGCGCCGGAGATCCATCCGATGACTTCGTTGGACTGTTCCCAGACGTCGTAGTAGCAGCCGATGACGAGGAAAGGGAGGATGGGGTCCATGTGCGCCTCGGAGCCTGGCAGCACACGAATGCTCTTGTCGGAGATGCGCAGGGAGGTGCCCTTGTAGCCCTTGAGCCAGTGCAGACGGAAGAAGATGGAGACGTTGAGGCCCCAGGAGTCGGTACCTTCGATATAGACGGTAGTGTCGCCCCATCGCACGCACTGCGCGAGCCCCTGCGCGTTCTCAGCCTCCGTCCAGGTGCCGATGCGCGTGCCGAGCTCGGACATGATCGTCGTGAGGAAGTACATGGTGACACGGGTCTTGTTCGAGTCGTAGCTGAGCCCGGGATCGAGGAGCGCCTTGAGCATCTTGAGGAGGTCGACTTCGCGCATGAGGAGCTTCTCGCGGGCGCGATCCTCGATGACGCCTTTGACCTTGGCCAAGGCGTCGATAAACTATGCGGTGTCAGTCAGGACACGACGCGCAGCAAACCAGCACACTCACGTTCTTGATAGCCTCGCGATAGGCAGGCGTAGGGGATGCGACGCCGCGCGAATAGAGCTGAAAGTGGGTCAGTGAATATCGTAGGTGTGATGCTGTTGCGCGCTTACCATGCCGAAGACTGCGCCCTGGAACTTGACCATGGTGTTGTACGAGAGCCCGCGACCATCAGGGCCGCGAGTCCTGCCGACGAACTCGAAGAACGTCTTCATCGTGCCCTCCTCCGGCAGCGCCTGACCCTCTTGCAGGGTCAGCGCAGCGAGCTTCTCGGACTTGAGGATGACGGTCATGGCCTCCAGCCAGACGCGCTCAATGTAGTCGTAGTTGGAAAGGGTGCTCGCCGCGAGATAGTGGAGGTCGAAGGTGCCGTTGTCGATCTCGCGGAGGATGACGGCGTTATCGTCGTGGCCAAAGAACTCCTCGTATGCTTTCGCGGTGTCGACCTTGGCTTTGCCGCAACGGGGCTTTGCCTTCCGCAGCCCCTCCGCATCGATATGCTCGTCCTCGACAGGCGGGCGTGCGGCGGGCACAGGCGGTGGGGCGGGTTGCGCAAGGGTGCGCACGTCGATAGGCGGACGGCGGACGGACCACATGTGGGTCCCCGGCAGCGCCGTGAAGGTGCGCTTGTCGGCTGTACGCGGTAGGTTGCTCTTGCGAACAGCGCCATGGGCCATGGTGGAGGAGGTGGGCGATGGGGCAGCTACGCGACTGCCCGACTTATATGATGGATGTGCGATGGGTTGCAGGCTGTCGAGGCGCGTCAAAAACCAGTAGACGTGCGAGCTCGGACAGAAGACTGCGAGGGCAGGACTCGCATCTCACCTTTGGAATTTCCGAGTTCGGTCGAGCTGCCATGTCAGCGCGCATGTCGGATCGACAGGGACGCGCGAAGCGCGCATTGGACAGGTGCCTGTCATGGCCAGCGGAGGCTTCGCGCGGACATTACCCGCCGACGCTGCTCATGTTGTACGCCGCGACGATGGAGGGAGCAGGCTCGCGCGCGTTGGACATGGTGGTCGAACGATGGTGGGCAAAACATGGATGCATGTTTTATGACATGTTACGTAAAGGCGACTGCAGCGTGTACTCTAAGTTCCCACAGCTGTCCGCGGACGATATCCGTATAATCTGGACGGTGCCAAAACGCGGCTGTCAACGCAATGACAGCTTCCTCCGCGCGCAAGTACAGCTTCTGGCGCGTTCCGATGCTGGTCTCATTCGCAAAGGCATCGTAGTATGCGAGGGCGGTGTTCATCGCCTTTGGACCGTTCGACGTGCTGAGCAGAATGTCGTACTCCCAGCAGGGGTCGAGGAGGACGATGGGCCCAAACTATGCACGTCAGTGTGCGCGGGAGCAAACGTACAAAGACCGTACCCTGGCAAATAGCCTCAGGAGTCGGTTGCGCGCGGTGACATGCACCTGCTGGGCGTGCGCAAACTTGTTGATGTCCTTCTTGCGGTCCTTGAGCACCTGCTCGGCGGGCCCAGACGCAAGCGCCGCGCGACCCTCCTCTGTCTCTGCCCAGAGTTGGCGATAGAAGCGGGTCGCGAACTGGCTGTCGTGCGTCGAAGACGCGTACCATCGGCGAGCCAGAGTGACGTCGAAAAGCTTGAGAAGCACCTTGTTTGCGAGGGCAAACTCGCCCGTGAACTGACGGTAGTTGTATATACCCTTGTTGGACGTGTCAGAAAGCGACGCCATCGAGCATCCGTCCTTACATTGTGCTGCAGGGCCAGCGCGCTGATAGACTGGCATCCGATGAGGAACTCTTGCTGGATCGCAAACAGGTCGTCACTGTCAGCCGACCCCGCAAAGGCTTCCTTCCAGCTATCGGCCGTAATGTCGGGCGCAATACCACGGACGGCGTTCGCAAGCGCGATCCGCCGTCTCCTCATCTGAGTACTGCTGAGGGTGGCGAGCTGGGCAATCTGCGCGCTCGAGAGGGGCGTCTGCCAGAGGTTGGCTTCGAGTAGAGCGTGGATGTCTTGCTCGGCAGTGTTGGCGGATGGGCGAGGGCGACGCGGGGCAACGGGCGGGGGCGACGGCGACGGCGTCCGCGTGGGGCTCGGCGACGGCGTATGGGTGCGTGTGGGTGCTGGTGTGGGTGTCCGCACGTGCTCGGGTGTATGCGCGCGGTCGCTGGCAGGCGTTGGTGTCAGAGCGCGGGACACTGGCGGAGTCGGGGACGTGTGCGTCTCGGAAGCGAATGGGGTTGAGGCGCGGCGGGTATTGAACTGCTGGAAGAGGTCGCCCGGGAGACGCTGCGTGAATGTGAGCACGACTGTAGCGATGAGCACGCGCGCTCTTGCCTCTGGGTACGTCGTGACCGTATCGTACAGGCGGCGTATGACGGTCACCACTGGACAGAATTGTTAGGACTATCGTTCCCCATGTTAAGCTCTGCCTTTGCAATGTTCTGGCTTAGACACTTGGCTTCGCCTTGGTTCGGGAGATGGATTTGCGCTTGGAATATAAATGCACGTGACTTTTGCTTTAGGTCACGTGGACTTAGCTTTCGCCTTGCGCGTTTCGCCATCGACTTCGACTCTGATTTGGACCGAACTTTCTCTCTCTGATGCGCACCGTAGCCCCAACTCTTTAGATAAACATGACCGGTGGGCCACGTGTTCCACCCTGCACTGCTGGCCAGTGGACGGCGGGTCCCACGCGGCCTCCGGAGGTACGCGCGAGGTCCCCCAGTGGACGGTACGAAGAGGTGAGCTATCCTATTCCACTTTACCCCTTATTTCCCTTTCCGCACACTGTCTGCCCGCCTTCGTCGAGTGCTCTGGCCCACATACTCCTTTGCGCTACCATGACACCCTCGACGCACAATTCTCAAGCCTGCGAAATTGGAGGATGTGCGCGATCTGTGGTGGGCGAGGTGTAAGGAGGGTCTCCCACCCCGTCATTCCCTCATCTGGGCTCTCTGCACAATGATTCTGGGATGCCGATCTCAGCAGAGTCCCTCGCGCTCGCCCTGGACGTGGAGTGCTCGTGAAGATAGAGAGGAGAACAGATGAGAAAGCGGTCCATGTTGAGTGCGAAGCAGCGGAACGATGGAGCTGCAGAACAAGGATGACAACGTTGTCTAGGGCTTGCTAGAGGGCAGAGTGTACACTCGGGGGAGGGGGGAAGGGACGAAGGGATCTGTGCGCCGTACATCATAATGCTACAGAATCAGAAAGAACGTTGGGAGCGCATCAAGTCTACGGCGAGTGACGTCGAATTCCTTTCCGTTGACTAGAGCAACTGACGTGGGGCAGATATCTGCGCGCGTCAGTATTGGTGAGAGGGAAAGGAAGGGGGAGAGAGGTGTCGCGTGTTCCAGCGCAGTAAGTCATTTAGCTTGCAACAGATGGCCCTCGGGCGTGGGCGAGAACAGAATATGAGCTGTTTACCCTCCGAGACGAACGGAAGGATGCGCGCCCACTCTTCGATGCGTCTACTGCTCCTAGTAAAGGTGAGTACTCGCCCTTCGCTTCTACAGTCTCTCCCCTTCCCGTTGACGCCGCTTGCCTTATTCCTCTCCAGTCAGTCGCTCCCCCACGTCCTCTTCCTTCCACTCAATGCGCTCTCCCCTCATCTCGCGTCTGCCGTCTCATCCTGCCCTTTCTCTCCTCTCTCTTCTCAATCTCTCCCCCCCTTACGTTCTCTCCCCAATTTACTCCCTACTTCGCATCCTAAACAACCCACTTGCACACTTCATCTGACCTCTTCCCTCCCTCCCTTCTGCCCTCGCTCCCCACCAATTCTGCGCACCAAGAGAGGGAGTGCCCGCTATCGAGGAGTCTGCGGTCGCGGTGTGGGAGGTAGACTACGTGGCCGCGAAATACGGTATGGCAGCTGCTCAAGCGCGCATCAAGAAGCTCGAAGGCGAGGTCATCGTGTATGGACCAAGAGGCGCAAGTCGACGAACTGCAGACGCAAGTCGCGGGCTCGAGAAGGCGGCGGGGATCGAGCAAGAGTCGCACAAGTTCGAGGGCGAAGCCAGCGATATCTAGGACGACCTTGGCAAGGACAAGGTTCGACTTCGTCCAGTTTGACGATAGGCTGTCGATATCTGGCAGACTCGGTGTGTCTACGCCATTCGTGAGTCTTTCCGAACATCTTCTCTCGTGTCGCATAACCGTCCGAAGCGCTGCAAGGCGTCTGCGAGGACGCGCCGCAAATTCGATGTGGAAGGTGCGGAACCCTCCCGAGTGCACTTCATCAGTCAAAGGCTAAGACCCGGGTTAGGCAAGAGTCAATTGGATCAAGTTCTGCGCGCGCATCAGAGGCGACGTATTCGAAGATGATGGGGGGCTTAGGTAAGTACGCATTTTTGGTGACATTTCTGAGCGTATACTGACCTTCCAGCTGACGATTTCTCGGGAGGCCCGAGTCACCAGAGGCGCGATCCGGCTCCTGGTCCGGGCATCCGACAATACTAGGGCTATCTCCCTCGTCGCCCCTTCGAAGCGGGAGACGCCGTGCTCAGCCAAGACGATATCTGGCGACGTCGAACCCAGGAGGTCGCGCATGGTACCCTGACTAGCGATACGATGTGGGAAATTCGCCCATCGTCCCGTAGCCCCCGCTTTCGCATACTGTCTTTGTCGAATCGAAGGTCCTACCCCTTGTGCATACATCCCTCTGCCCTAGAGAACGACGAGTTACAACGGGTGCGGTAGGGGACAATGCAAAGTGTTTTACCCTTCCTCTACTTGCTGTGTCGGTGTTCTGCTACTGACACTGTTTCCAGATCGAAGGAAGAGCTCCCCGATAGCTCAATGGAGCTTGGGCGAATTGCGTCCCATGTTCTATAACACCTCGTCGCTGCGCGTCTTAAGAGGTCTCAGTGGGCTATAGGAGCACGTGTTACACCGCCGCCATCCCATTGCCACCCCGCCTTCAGCGCATAACCCCAGGGTCTGCCTGTTGGTTCGGTTTTCGACGCTTAGTAAGACGTGCTCAACATCGTACGGCCATTATGCACTTTTCCCATCTCCTGATTTTACGCATGGCTGCGGTCTACGCAAGCAGTGGGCTTGTTCGACCGTTCATCTGAGGGAACTGTCACGGTTCGTCACGGCTGTTACAGTCCGCGGCCCGCCGTCCCGACTGCCGCCTCCCCTAGTGCCCACATGTTGATCCACAAGGCAAGGAGAGGCAGAATAGTACCGAACATAATCTCTACATCTAAGGCGGAGAACACCAAATCCTAAGTCAAGAGCCGAGGACAAAAGCTAAAGCTAACGTCACGTGCAAACGCAAGTCGAAAGCTAACCTCACGTGACCTCGCGCTAAGTCTAAAAATTTTGTCCAATGAGGGCACGCATAGCGGCGGTCCAGGGCGCGCACACGAGCGATGACATCTTGATCCTGACCGACGCTCTCGATCATCCGGCGGTGGCGGGCGACGTCGTCCAGGTGCATGCGCAAGTCCGCGACCGCGAGTTCGTAGCGAACGACCCAGTCGGTGGCCATGATCGTCAGAAGCAAGGAACGCGTTTTACTTCCGCCCGTCATGCCAAACCCCGTGCCCTGCGAAGCCACCGACGAATACAAGGCAGCGTTTGCAGCGAACCCAACGCTCGTCGTCCGTCGCGGCCTGCCCCGCCTTCCCGAGGACGAGCAGGGGCGGACGCGTCGTGGCAAGCGACCCAGCACCGGTGCGAGCAATCCGAAGCTTTCGTGCATTTGCTGATCGGAGTAGGCGGCAGCGTGCAGAAGCGCAAGCGCGCGAAACGGGGCGGCGGCGAGGCTGAAGCTGAGGGCGGGGACAACAGCAAAGGCGAGGGCGAGAGTGGGGGCAACGGAAATGAGGACGTCGAGGGCGGGGACGAGAGCGAGGGCGGCGAGGGCGAGGGTGGGGACGAGGGCGGGCAGTAATGTCGCTGTCAGTAGTGATCGACGGAAAGAAGCAGCGGAAGCTAAATTGACCCTGACGTCACGCGTCGCGGCGCGTCGGGATCCGCGCGGGGCGGGACGCAGAGGGCGGGAGGCTCGTCGACGTCCTCTTCAACGATCGCGGCGAGGAGCTGTGGGGCACTCGAGGTCGGATGAGCTTCTTTGCGCGAGAGAGAGGAGATTGGCGGCGGACACGACGGCCTCCGGTCACTACGCGAAAAAGTGCGCATGCACCGTTCCCCCATCGCTCGGAGAGAAAATGCATAGTCCTCTCGCGCGGCGCGAAAGAATTCCCGGCTCCGAGTCCACGTCTCGCTAGGGACCGGCGGCGAGGGTGAGGGTGGATGCGGGCAGCAATGTTGCTGCCCGACGGAAAGAAGCAACGGAAGCATCGAATGTGACATCACGCGTCGGGATCCGTGCCCCGGGTGAAGCGGAGGGCGGGAGGCTCGTCGACGTATGCGTCGACGATGGCAGCGAGGGGGGTGTGGGGCGCTCGACATTGGACGAGCTTGTTGGCGCGCGAGATCACAGTATCGGGAGTGATTGGCGGCGGTGTGCGCGACGGCGATCCGCGGCGGCGGCGGCGGTGGTGCTCACGTCGACAGACGCGGCGACGGGGCGGCGCTCAACATCCGGCGGGCTGTAAAGGTAACCTGCGGCGGGAGTGTCGGTGACGGGAGTGTCGGTGACGGGGGGAGGACGCGCGTACATTCATGACGACGGACAGTGACCGGCAGTGGCATGCGCTCGACATCGGGCCTCCCCCTCTCCCCCTCATCCTAGTCTTTCCCCCACGCAATGCTTTTTATTCCCGGATGCACACCTGGACCCATTTTCGCCGCTGCGCTCCCCCCATCCCCGGGGGCCCCGAGCGCCAGCGAGGATAAAGACCCCCTCGCTGACGCACCCCGTCTAGCTTCCCACAGCCGGGAACAGTTCGCAAGAGCAGGACTCCCACCCCCTCCCCGCGCCGCCGAAGGATGCCTTACATTGTCGCTGCGCAAAAAAGTGCTCGTCCAGAATCGCTCCGCGAGAGAATGCGGAGTCCTCTCCCCATCGCTGCGCGAGAGTACGCACGTTGCCCCACCGCCATCGCTGCGCGAAAAAGTGCCTGGTCGGATTCGCTTCGCGAGAGATAGCCTGGGCCCATCGCTTCGCGAAAGAATGCCTGGTCGGAATCGCTTCGCGAGAGGATGCATGGGTCCATCGCTTCGCGAAAAAGTGCCCGGCCCCCCGCGATCGCTTCGCGAGAAAATGCATGGTTCCTCCTCGCTCCGGGAAAAAGCGCCCAGTCCCCCATCGCTGCGCGAAAGAATGCCGGAACCTCAGGTGAGCAGTAATGTCGCCGTCGGTAGTGATCGACGGAAAGAAGCGACGGAAGCTAAATCATCACGCTTCGGGATCCGCGCCCCGCGTGAGGCGGAGGAGTGACGGGCGGGAGGCGGGAGGCTCCTCGACGTCCGCATCGACGATGGCAAGGGCGCTCGTTCAATGAGCTTGTCGGCGAGGGAGATGAGTGCCACCGCTGGGCAGGAAAACCCACGCCCTCCGTGTCTCCACGTCAGAACGCCCAGTGACCCATCGCTTCGCGAGAGAATGCCCGGTCCCCCCGTCGCTTCGCGAAAAAATGCGCGGGCCCATCGCTGCGCAGGAGAATGACCCGCTCGTCCCCCCTTCCACCCTCCGCGCCGTCGCTGCGCGAAAGAGTGCTCAGGCGGGATCGCTCCGCGAGAGAATGCGGAGTCCTCGCCCCATCGCTGCGCGAAAGAGTGCCTGGGCGGGATCGCTCCGCGAGAGTATGCACGTTGCCCCGCTCCCATCGCTTCGCGAAAAAGTGCCTGGTCGGATTCGCTTCGCGAGAGAATGCCTGGGCCCATCGCTTCGCGAAAGAATGCCCGGCTCGGAATTTTGGGCCTCGCTCCGCTCGGGGCCCAAAATTCCTCGCCAACCACCAGAAAGCGACGCCATGACCATTAGGCTACGACGGCTTGTAATGAGCAAAGATTCATTGCCAGGAAGGCCTTCTTCTCCTTTTTCAGGATTAATGTCGGCCACTGCTTGATACGCCGCTCATGGAAATGGCCGCGACGTCTATGACCGGATCGACAGGCAAAAGGCCCTCCCGCGAGGGATGACGCGCATCTACCGCCCTGCGCTGGAGATCTGCTTGCGTACAAGCACTCATCTCGCATACGGGGCACATAGCCCTCTTATGCGAAGGAAGGTGAGCTGCCCTTTCCTGCCGTCCCCAAATTAGCCGGCCGGTCATTATCCTTCTGCGCCACACAGGCGCACTTTACGCTTTACAGAGCGGCGACCATGGGATCAATAGCCAATTTGCCTCAGACCCCATGCGGATAGCCATAGGGGAACTGTTCATCCGTAGGCAAAGTGCCACAACCCGAATCTCCGCGTGCTTTGAATAGGCAAGCCGTTGCGCCTTTTAGCATACTATCCCTGATCCTCCCGCAGCGCATGTTTATGCCCTGCGCCTTGGCGCGAATGCGATGAGCGGGGTGGGGCATCCGAGGGCATGCAGGACGCATGGGGGATGTCTTGGTTGGTATAAAGGCCAGCACCTTTCTGCTCAGTATAGCCCAACAACCACCAGCTGCATCTACCTCTTCCTACACTCGACAACCCTTCCTCTGCTCGTACTCGTCGAAGAACATGTCTCAATCGGTGAGTTGAGACTTCTCTTCGCCTCGACGAAGCACGTTTCTGACTTGTGTCCTCAGGCCAACTCCTCGATGAGCGCTCTCAACTACGACGGCCCTCGCGTCCCGCGTCGCACCCCCATGGCTTGCGAATTTTGCCGCGGTACGTGCCAAGCGCTGTCTTACTCACCAACTCGAGCTGACCTCTTCGACAGCGCGTAAGCTCAAGTGTGACGGTGGCCGCCCGTCCTGCGCCAACTGCGAGAAGAAGAAGTTCCCGTGCAACTACGTCCCTGTGTACGTCCCGTCTCCCCTTCCATAACGCGAATTTTACCGACCCCCTCGCAGCGGTGACAAGTCGAAGAAGTAGATGCGGCCCTAATGGCCAACATCCTACCACGTCGGCGTCAGCACCCGCCAGGGACTGCGTCGGCGCCCTGACCGCCGCCGCTCATTTCTCGTTGGGATAGGCGCTGCGCGCCACTGCCTCTGATGTACTGTTACCAATTTTTTCTGGGGTTTGGGTCGGACGGATCTCACGGATTTCTATGCCGTTGATTCCGTAAATTTATTAATCTGCGTGTTGCAAGTCAAGATATTGTCGATTACTACTGTTCTCAGCATCCCCGCGAGCAAGACAGACACCCGCGCAGCCAAGAGGTTAGCTCCGCAGGATGAAGACGTGACGCCGTCCAAGTAAGAGACAGCCCCGCGCGACCAAGAGGAAGTCCCGCGCGAGCAAGAGGAAGCACCGCGCGAGCAAGTGAGAGGTCCGCGCGAGGAACTCAAGAAATTTTGACCCACTTGGGGCTTGTCACGCACGTACTTTCCATTCAACTCTGATCTAGACAGGCGACCTGCGTCGAGATACAACGACGTTAAGCTCGAGATGCAACATCGGCGCAGCGTTATCGTGACCGTGACACAGTCATGCGCATCACGTGAAAACTCGGAAATCGCCGGCCAACGTTTAGATCTGGCTCTGGGCAGCCGATATTCAGCTTAGCGGTCGCGCAGGCCATACTCTACGGCCAGATATGTACATTTTACAGCCCTTTTGACAAGAACTTCGAACCGAGACTCAGAGAATTTATGCGGGGCGCCACGTGGATCGAACAATGCCCCTATGTCCCAATCAGGAAAGCGTGCATTGTCCACAAGTGCCATCTCAAGGCTCAACTCCTGGCGCCTCAAAGGTCACTTAACTATGCGACAGAGTCGATAAAATGCGCCAAAACTACGCCAGCACTTTGAATATTAAGTAGGACCTCCTGGCGCGGAGGCTTGACTTCCTCGCGCGGCATCTCCTCTTGCTCGCGCGGCGTCCTCACTTGCTTGCGCGGCCGTCCTCTTGGTCGCGGGTACCACATAAATCACTTGACTCACACAGATATCTGAGTACCATCACGCAAATTAATAAATTTACGGAATCAACGGCATAGATTTCCCTGGTATCGAGGTGAAAAATCGTAAAACACATACAAATCGGATAATTTATGCCTGCTAAGCAGGTTGGGAATGCTGGCCTGAGGGATTTGGTGCGTCTCCGTTGTGTGAGGCATACGTTCGCTGGCAGAGTGTGTGATCGACGAAGGGCATTACGCTGAATCAACGCGAATGTGCAGTGAGACCAAAGCACACGTTGTTTCCGTCACAAGCTCCAGAGAGCTCATTGCGTCGGCAAGAAGAACCTACGAAAGAGAGCATAAAGCTAGCGAAGTGAAGCTCGCAGGCGTCGGACGGACAATAGAGTAAATTTGGATTTGAGGCGCTTGCCACTTGAAACTCAGGCGGACTTCGAGAACTGCAGAGCCGCACATCCTGTAGACTCGTGATTTCCAAGACGAGGCCCGTATGACTACATCGCAGCGAGTGAGGAAGCCCTTTAGACCCCCCGTCGACAAGAAGCCCGCGCCGTCCTACAAAGGCAGAGGTCGCCCAGCTGACTCAACCAGAGTAGTAGCCGAGGATGCTGCGCTGCGATTCGGTCGATCCAGTATTATGATAGAGTCGACAGAGTTTGGTTTCTTGGGGAGTGTCGCGTACGCCGACGCGATAGTCGATGCTCCGGTCGACGAAGAGCGTTGAACCTTCGACAGATGCGGCATAGTCTCCATAGGCATCATGAGAGTATCGTTATCCGGTAGTGAAGCAGCGTTCAAGGCGTCTTCCTTGATTTGTGCGTAGCGCTTGACAAAGCTATAGATCGTAACGGCGATGAGGATGATGCAGACGCCTAAGACAAAGAAGAGCGCTCCCGCGTAGTGTAGGGGTTGGCGCGTAGCATTGACCGGAAGAGACGAGTAGTGTGCGCCTGATGCAATCGTCGTAGGCTGAGCGAGAGTGAGCGTGGGTGTGTTCGTGACAATCCCGTCCAAAAGAATGTTGACCGTAGGCATGATCTCGTCTAACCTTCTAGAAGACTGGGCGAGGAGTAGTATGCTTGAGAGGTTAGTTGTGCAAATGTTAGTAAAGGCGAGCATACTGGTTTGAATAAAGCTCACTGGCTAGAATTTGTGTCGTCGATGTTCGTGTTGAAGTGCAGATCCGGGAATTGCCGTCATTAGGCAAACACGTGAAGAATCCCACGAGGCCCGTGATAAACAACGGTCATTCAACATGGCTGCATCTTGTTTCCGTCTCCCATGTCGCTGCTCTCATCTATCAAAATTCGGGCTCATGAAGACGTTTCGATGCGTCAGAGACGAACTTGAATCTACTAGCGGTCACACCCACTTAATCACCAAAAAGAGCGCAACGCCGACTGTATACCCGCTAGCGATGTCGTATTACTATAAAACATCCGAAGTGGGCGCCTGCATACACGCAAGCCAACCTGCTTCTAGGCGTTGGTGTACCCTTTGCGCAGCCGACGCCACCTAGTATCCGGCCTCGAGGCAAAGAATCGCCTTTGAACACTTATAAACCGCGGCTTTCGTCATACTTCCTTTCTCTCCTCTTTCACCCTCACCCTCATCATGGACCTCGGAGAAGACATCGATGAGAGGCTGCCCGGCGAGGACGAGAAGTTTGACCCATCCTCGGCCGCAGACACGCTT
Source organism: Schizophyllum commune H4-8 (assembly GCF_000143185.2). Classification (NCBI taxonomy): domain Eukaryota; kingdom Fungi; phylum Basidiomycota; class Agaricomycetes; order Agaricales; family Schizophyllaceae; genus Schizophyllum; species Schizophyllum commune. The sequence continues at coordinate 1,609,945 of NW_026089548.1, read as the reverse complement.
CGAGCCCTCGACGCTCTGTGGTACATCGGTGCAACGAAGAAAGCGAGATGGATGGACATCATCGGTGACTATGCGGGCGAGGAATTGTTTGTCATCGATGGTGCGTGGTCCTGGTCTGGTTTTTTGCCGCTCTGACGGGGCGTTTAGGGGACTCCCTTGTGCAACGGGTTCTTGACGACCCCCTACTAGCCCTTGGAAAAGCAGGAGGTGAGCCACCACCTTGCACGATGTATCATTGTCTAAATTTCCTTCAGATACTGGATGCCAAACCCTACATGCGTTATATCTGGTCGAGCAGACGCTCTCCGCGTTTGCAGGACGTGGGTGCAACTTCGAGATCGTATTCTGGAACGGTGAGCCATCCTCAAAATCCCATGCGTCTTTCGATGCTGATTAATACAGACAACGCTCCCGTGACGGTCAGCAGCAGCGAAGGTGCCTTCGTAACGACCTCGAGACGCCTTGCGCGGCGCATTATCAAGCAGCATTGCGAAGATCGATTATCCATCCCAGTCAGTACCTTTGCCAACATGGACGACAAGGCATGGGCCGACTACGAACATCAGAAAAAGGTCCGTCGCTCATCGAACCACTCACACGTACGGCTGATGTACTATTCTAGCCAATGTTCGTACTACTCAACGACGGGTCCAGCTTCAGCGACAAAGGGACTTTGGCCGCTGATCGGATGCTGGTACAACGGAATATGGTCCTTACGCTGCAACATTGCGGAATGCCGGTAGTCCAGCTCAATGGAATCGAGTTCAAGGACTCAAAGGTCCGTATGAGTTCACCTTCACACGTCCTGCTATTTGACAGCCTCTGTAGATAATGTCCTTCGTCTTCGAGCAACGTCGCGTTCGCCAATTGCCGAAGAAGCTTCCCGGTGCTGTCGCTAGATGTCATCAGCGTCTTGCAGAAGAGACTGGGCTACCTCGCACTGGCGGCCAAGGCTCTATCGTCGACTTTATCACGATCGTCCTGAAGAAGGGCAGGATCACGCCTTTCGTGGCTGAACTGCTCTATGTATTTGTCGCGCACCTCATCATCCTCCCGTCGCTGTCGGTTTCTGATCGCGCTCAACTCCCTTCTCTCCTGCATCCCAAGCTTGAAGCCGCCTTGTTGAACGACTTCCTCCCTTGCGTGTACGAAGCGGCTGCTGGCCTGGCTTGCATCGATGACGTCGACGGACGGGTGTATACTGCGCTCCTGAGCGCCATTGTCAATGATGGCCATCAAACAGCACTCGCGAACGTTATCGGTTCTCCTGAAGCCGCTCGCATTCAAGCCCTCTGGCAGCAGGCCAACGGACCACGCATCGATATGTCGTCCTTCGCTCGACGCTTTTCGTGTCTCGACAAATCGACGACAAGCACGAGCGCGTGTTCTACCGACGACGGCTCATACGCCCTGTTACCATTTCACGAGCCGACATTCGATGAGCACTTGTCCGACATCCGCGTTCCTACTGCGGACGAGACCGAAACCTTCGTCGTCCCAACCAAGTATGCACGCGGCGTCATCTTCGCAGACGTGCACCACTGGCACAACAACCGCTCCATCCTTCCTTCGCATCTGGGCGGCAAGCCGGCTGTAAAGAGGCAGCTCACGCCGTGGCAACGCAAGAAGGAACTGCGCGCTGAGCAGCGCTTCACGCACAACCTTCAGCTGCAGGCCGCGACCCTCATGGGCACCATCGGCCTCAAGCAGCTTGTCATTCCGCCTGCCGGCAACGGTGCGGCAGTCAGACGTGCGGTGGTGAAGGGGAAGGCGCCAGCGAGTCAAAGTGGAGCTGGAGGGAAGGGCACGAAGAAGAGCAGCGGGAAGGGAAAGGCGCCGAAGCTGTCCAAGAAGGAGCAGCTTCTCCTCGACATCCAGGCGCAGAAGGACGTCGACGCGCGCAAGGCGTCGATCAAGAGCTGGAAGGGTCATCTCGCGGCGATGGAGGCGATGTCGACGGACGGCAAGCTCGCCTACCTCGAGCAGCTCAACCGGAACAAGGTGGAGGAGGCGTGGCAGGGCTCCGAGCTCCGTACGATGCGCCTCGACCTCATTCTTCGCTCGTGGATCAACGATCCTCAGCGCGACGCTCCTTCCGTCCAGGACAAGTACACTGTCAAGGCCATGCGTCTCATCGTCGACCTCTGCGCTCGCAAGGTGCTTACGAAAGCGATCGCGGAGAAGGTCAAGGTCGTCTTATCCGTCCTCGGCTTCGGCGAGTACGCGGACGTCTTGTTGCCAGACGAGGGTCAGCTCGAGGACACGAAGACGACGTTCAAGTTTGTCGACCTGCTGGAGGGGAAGGGAAAACGGCCGGCGTTCCCCTGGATGCACATCACGGAGGACCCAGTCGAGTGGCAGCTACGCCTCTGGGGCGAGTATATGGATCGCAGCATCGACGCGTCCAATGATCCTCGTGTCGGCTTTCGTCCTGATGCTTGGCAGCGGCGCGTCCTAGACGCCATCGACCGCAACTCGTCCTTACTTGTCATTGGTAAGCTTAATACAGGCATCGCACTATGTCTCCGTCTGATCCTTGACCTAGCGCCCACGAGCTCCGGTAAGACCTTCATCTCGTACTACGCGATGGAGCAAGTCCTTCGTGAGTCGGACAAGGGCATCCTCGTGTACATCGCGCCGACGAAGGCGCTTGTGGCGCAGATTGCTGCCGAGGTCTACGGGCGGTTCAAGAAGACGCTGCCGTCGGGCTCTCTCTGGGCAATGCAGACGCGAGACTACCGTATCCACGACCCGCAGAACTGCCAGATCTTGATTACCGTGCCGGAGATGCTCGCGATCATGCTGCTCAGCCCGCCTCTCGCCAAGTCGTGGACGCCGAGGATCAAGAGGTGAGTAACAAACGTATCATGGGCTAGTGGGTTGCTTATTGACGAGGGTCAGGATCATCCTTGACGAGATTCACTCGATTGGCCAGCAGGAAGGTGGCGCCGTATGGGAGCAGATCCTCCTTCTGGCACCCTGCCCAGTCATGTGCGCTTCTTGCTCTTCTCGCACTTGCATTATGCTGACAACGAGACAGCGGCCTTTCGGCTACAATCGGAAGCCCTAGCAAGTTCAACGACTGGCTGGCGAGTGTCCAACGCGCTCATGGCTACAAGCACGAGCTCGTCGAGCATCCGTACCGCTACTCGCACCTGCGCAAGTACAGATACGCCATCGTCAAGAAGCCGCCACAGTTCCAGGGTCTTTCCACTTACGAAGCTTCACAACGCATCCAATTTCTCCATCCCGCGTCCATGCTGGCTAACGGACCGCGCGCTATGCCACCCGACCTTGTGTTCGAGGCCTCAGACACGCTCTCCTTATACAAGGTGCTTGTTGAGCGCACAGATGACATCGACACCAGCATAGAACATCTCAAGCCGTCAACCTTCTTCGAGTCCGTCAAGGGCTTCCTCACGCAAAAAGACGTCCTGGCGTACGAAGCAAAGCTGAAGGAGCTATTGGCGCACCTCATCGAGGCATCGAAGCAGGGCGACCCGGGGTCTCCGCTGGCGCTCGTGTCGAACGACTTGAAGCCGCAGACATTCATTGGCAAAACTATCGACGCTGCATTTGCGCCGAGTCCTGACGTTTTCGTCAAGAATCTGATTCACCTCGTGTCCGACCTCCATGCCACCGGTAGCCTTGTAAGTTAATGGAAACTCTCATCCTTTCCTGCCGCTCACCACATCGCTAGCCCGCTATACTCTTCAACTTTGACCGAACTTACTGCGAAATCATAGCCGAACGACTTCTCTCTGAGTTGCAGCGCGCAGAAACAACATGGCGTCGCTCATCGCCTGGGTGGACGTCCCGGATTGAGCAGTGGGAGAAGTGGAAGGCGCAGGCCAAAGATCGCCAGCGACAGGCGACACGAGCGAAGCGTAACGCCTCCAACGAGGAAGAAGGCCTTGAGCCGCCGACAGACACGCATTGCTGGCAACAATCGTTCGATCCGAATGCGCCATCTGAAGGCTTTACGTTTGCCGACGTTTACGCATACACTAAAGCGGACTTGGATGAAGACCTTCGTGAGTTGCAATGGCGCGCTCCCGGCATACTCAACAGGCTGCCGTGGGTCTTCGAGGCCCTGCAACGTGGTATAGCTGTACATCACTCGGGCATGAACAAGAATTACAGGTCGCTAATCGAACGGTATGCGCGAATCTGTCCCAAGGGAGGTTCATCGACTAACGGTTTGATAGCCTCTTCCGCATCGGCTACGTGCGGGTGATGATCTGTACCGGTACGCTCCTTGCACCTCTCGAGCGCTTATGCCATTGACTATGCGCCAGGCACTTTGTCCCTGGGTATCAACGCTCCAGCAAAGACATCCGTGTTCGCTGGTGATAGCCCCTTCCTCACGGCGTTGATGGTAAGCAGGACTTGGTCTGAACGCAACCTTGTTCTCACGTAGACGCATAGTATCGCCAGTGTGCAGGCCGCGCTGGACGGCGTGGATACGATCTCTTCGGCAACGTCGTCTTCTACGGTCTACCAGAAGAGCGCCTCCAGCGCCTCGTCCTTTCCAAACTTCCTTCGCTCGGCGGCACCTTTCCCATGACCTCGACGATGTGTCTGCGCTTGGTCAACCTCCTCCACGGGTCTAATAATGCTCAGGTGGCCGTCAGTGCTGTTCGCAGCTTGATGTCGCTACCTCAAATCACCTTCACCGCCAGTGCCGGTCGACAGCAGCTACTACACCACGTGCGATTCAGCTTCGAATATCTGCGGCGAGCCGGTCTTCTGGACGCTGAGGGGCAGCCTATGAATCTGTACGGGGTCGCGGCGCATCTCTATGTGAGTAATGTCATTCTGCAATGTGCTTCATTTAATCACCTCGCAGTATACGGAACCGAGCAACTTTGCTCTCGTCGCGCTCTTGCGACAGGGAATACTGCATGACATCGCGGCTCAGCGTAGCTTCGAGGACGCCAAACGCGACTTCATCATCCTGATGTGCCACCTCTTCGATCGTCGTTACTTGTCGCGTGTATACACTCAAAAGTCGCACCTTCAGGAGTTGCTCAAGAGATATCCATCCCGTGTACTGCTCCCGCCACTACGTCCCGACGCAGCTCGCGCCCTACGAGAGCACGACGAGGAGATCCTACGCGTTTTCGAAGGCTACGCAGTCACGTACGCGCGATCAAGGGATGCGGACCTGCCGAAGGACGTCTGCTTGCCGCTCAGCCGCATGCAATACGTCGGAAGTGATGGAATGTCCCCTTTCAAGAAGTCCCTCCAGCGAACGGCGGTGCCTCGCAGCGTACGCTCCTCATTCGTCGCGACATCGGGTCACGGCGACGAGTTCGCGAGCGTCAGCGAACTCTGTCGCACCGCACGCGCGGGAGTCGAGCTGCACGAGCATGGCATCCCGTCGATGGAGCGCTTCATTCGCTATGCGAACTCTGATGAGACGGATGGCTTTGACCATGTCCTCAACGCCTACATCTACGACTTCTATACGCACGGCCAGCCGACTTCCCTCGCGCAGGCAAACGGCATCAAGCACGGCGACATCTGGTACTTGCTCGAAGATTTCAACCTCGTCCTACTCACTCTCAAGACGGCGCTGCAGCAACTCCTGAGTCGCACGCGAGCGGAGGATGCGGAGGTCGTCGTTGGTGTGGACTTTGACGAAGAGCAGGTGTCTGGCGAGGCAAACGTCGGGGATGATCTGAAGGTGGAAGGCGAGGATGGGGACGACGCGGATGAGAAGGGTGCAGACAAGGAAGGCGAAGAATTCTCGAGACCGAAGGGGGTTCCCGACTATGACTGGAATGTGTATCGCATGGTGTCTGCCGCTCACGTGGAGTTCCAAGCAAAGTTCAAGGCGATGTGGGCGTAGCTCCCTGTCGTGTTTACTGTCGTGTTTGTTTAGTACTCGAATACAAAAAATTGCCTCATGAGATGTATACATGCTATGCCATCTTGCGTCAATAAGCCACGCTAGCAGTTCTCACAGGTGAGGAAGACACAGTATATATTTCCGCTAGAACGAGCTCAGTCACGCTCTGGTGTAAACATCTCCGAAGTGCTGTGTAGTCAATGCAGGTGCGAGGGAAACGTTTTCTCGCTTTCTTCTCAATCTGAAGGAAGCGATATTGCCTGTACCTATCAATTCACGCTAGTACCTCACATAGAAAGGATATCTGAGCGAGGGGGCTTCGCCCCTCTGAGATCTCGCTTCACGCGATCCGCTTGCTCCTTAGCTCGTCCTGCTTGCGATAGTGGCTAATAGACTGCGCTTCAAAAACGTAGCGATCGCCAAAGCGAAACCGATGACGGGACTCGAACCCGCAACCTTCGCCTAACCTTCGTAGGAAAGCGACGCCATAGACCATTAGGCAACATCGGCATGATATCAGTCCGGCACATGCATGTGACGTCGAGTGACAAGTGCTCACCTCCATCACGTTCGCCCTAGCTTCCCACTCTGTTCTTGGTTTGCTCCTTCATCATGGACTTGCGGTCTGAGAACATGGTGCGGCGCTATGGCTATCAGCTCTGCTTCGTGCTCATTCGGCACAGTCTATGCAGCAACTCATCGCCTTCAACATGCAACGGCACAAGAACGCTCGACTTGCCGAGGCACCGGACGATGGCGCTAAGGCGCCGGCGCCTAAACGCGCCAAGAAGGTCCACAAATCCTCTGCGGCCCGAATCCCCGATCGTCGTCCTTCATCTCTGGCGGCCGTTACGCCGAAGCTCACCACACAGTTGGCGGGTACGCGCAGGTGCGCGATCAGTCGGACTTGAGGCGTAGCCTACTGACTGGCCCGAAGCGCTCTTCGACACCTTTGGACCAGATGATCGCGGTGGACGAATGGATGGAGGAGGATGTGACGATGGTGCGCGGCGGTTGCTTTTGTGTTCGGACGCATATACCCACCTCGCGTATGACAGATCGAGGCCGCCCCCGCGACTATGCCATCCCTCGACGTTCCCGCGTGTTTGCGCGAGCTCGAGAGCGAACTCGCAAAGTTGCTCGATGCGGGCAAGACGGTGATCAGTCTGGAGAACACCGCATACAGGGAGACACAGGGCAGTAGACTTCGTCGTGCTAAAGTCGTTGAGAGTGGCCGACAGGTGATCAGCATCGCGGAGGATGCTCTGGGCAAGCTTCGCACCGTGCTTGGATCTCTGCCCCTCGAGAACAAGTGACGCTCCGGTACCACCTTCCTTGCTATCCTATCGCTTTTATCTCGCTCTGCCCTGTACTGCACTTTGTCGTATCGCTCTCGTCGCTCGGTTCGGACTTGGATACTTTGTCGTTATATCACGCTCTCATACCCGCTTTGGACTTGGATACCACATTTTGCATCGAATTGGAACCTTGGATTGGACGAATAACTAAACTAGCTTTACACTTTCTCAATAAGAAGCCTTGTACGTTTGCGCGCGTCCGCCTTGCGACAATCTGTCTGGAGACACACGTACGCGACATCCGCCGCCTCGCCTTGGACCTTGCCCACCAGCGCCGCGCGCAACAGCGATACGTCTTCCTCGTACAGCACGATCTTGTCCTTGGCGACCGGGACCTTGCTGCTAAGGTTGATGGACTCCCTCAGCGAGAGCGACGTGTCTTGCGCGTGATCGTGCCCCGGGCGCGCGTCCACGCAGCGAAGGAGGTCATACCCGTGCGTGTTGTGCCAGTGGGCGATCATGTCGGCAAAGTCGTACATGCTGTTATCAAGTCAGTGCATGGCGGATATGCAAGATCGGCCGACTTACGTCGCATTCTCGCGGCACGTCCACATCTTACAACGCAGCGAGACGGAGGAGTCGAACTTGGGCGCAGTCGTCGTCTTGCAGTGGGAGAGCATGTGGCGGAGCATCTCCTTCTTGCCCGGGTCACTGGTATATGGTCAGTACGCGCGCGGAAACAATCAAAGCCAACGTACTTCACGCCGCATGCATTCGGATCCTCCTCGTCAAAGTCGTTGATGCAGACGGGGCAGTAGTACACCGTCCGATTCTTGTACTCGGTCTCGAACTGGTGCTTGTACGAGTCTATGCCGCTAGGAAGCCATGAGCAAAGGAAGACGGATTACAGCGACGACACATACAGGGGTCGTCCCGCATCCTCGGCGTCCTGGATGTCGAGGTTCTTGGCCGCAATCATGTCGGCATAGCAGATGCGACAGTGCTTGTCGAGCTCAACGCCGTTGCTGAAGAAGCCGGCGCAAAAGTTACACCTGGTGTGCGTGTCCTTGTAGTGCCGCTGCATGCACGTCCACATGTGCTGCCCATAGTTACCGAGCAGGTCCTTGTGAATGCCCTCGCGCGCGCACAAGAAGCATTGACGCTGGAGCGCCTGTTCGTCCAGACGCAGGAGGTGCATCAGAGCCTTGAAGACGTTGGCGCGCGCGTGCAGAGCGTTCTCGCCAGTGACGAGCGAGAGGTACGGGTGACCAGCGTCGAGGGAGTGTACGAATCGCGCGAGCGTAGCGCTCCGCGGAGCGCCGTCGACAGGTTCCGGTGCAGTAGAGGCTGCAGGGGGAAGAATCTGTTGTGACACGTTGAGCGAGCGCAACATGATGGGCGAAAATCGACGTACCTTATTGTTGAGGTCCCTGAGCGCTATCAAAATATCGTTCATGGCGTCCCGCGCCTCCTCCACGAGCTCGTCCGGCTTCTCCATATCCGGCACCTCGTCCACCCACTTGCCGTACTTCTCGTAGACAGCGTGGTCAAGCTTGTCGAACGTGCGAGCGAGCTCTTCGACCTTCGCATCCGCAAAGAGACGGCGGACGCGATCTTCGTGCAGGCTGTCCGCGGAGACAGGACCAGCAGTCCGCCCGACAGAGTTGTAAAACTCTATCGTGCTCGTGTCCTCCGCACGTCCGCGAAAGCGGGCCTGAAAGTCGACCTGAGCGATCTGAGCCTTATACGTGGTCCACGTCAGCGGCGAGTTGATACGGTGACCCATTGCAGCAGTAACAATGTCCTGCAAGCACGATGAGTGGTCGGATTGCACGAGGCAAGAGCAGGACTTACGGGGGACACGGTACGCTTCAAGTTCTCGCCAAACGTGTACCGCATGAACTTCCACATGAACGCGAGGATGCCGCAGAACACTGCAATCTTCTGGACAAAGTGGTTGGCGGACGTGGAGCTCATCGTCTTCCACTCCTGCGGCTTGCGATTCTTCCCGACATACATCTCGGGCTGATTATCCGTGTTCGCAGCCGCGAGCTTCTCCTCCGACGGCTGCTTGGAGGCACGGACGACGCCCGTGTGCTTGAACTTGTCGCGAACGACGAGCTCAACCCTCGATGCAGGTGGAGCGACCGCGCCGGAGATCCATCCGATGACTTCGTTGGACTGTTCCCAGACGTCGTAGTAGCAGCCGATGACGAGGAAAGGGAGGATGGGGTCCATGTGCGCCTCGGAGCCTGGCAGCACACGAATGCTCTTGTCGGAGATGCGCAGGGAGGTGCCCTTGTAGCCCTTGAGCCAGTGCAGACGGAAGAAGACGGAGACGTTGAGGCCCCAGGAGTCGGTACCTTCGATATAGACGGTAGTGTCGCCCCATCGCACGCACTGCGCGAGCCCCTGCGCGTTCTCAGCCTCCGTCCAGGTGCCGATGCGCGTGCCGAGCTCGGACATGATCGTCGTGAGGAAGTACATGGTGACACGGGTCTTGTTCGAGTCGTAGCTGAGCCCGGGATCGAGGAGCGCCTTGAGCATCTTGAGGAGATCGACTTCGCGCATGAGGAGCTTCTCGCGGGCGCGATCCTCGATGACGCCTTTGACCTTGGCCAAGGCGTCGATAAACTATGCGGTGTCAGTCAGGACACGACGCGCAGCGAACCAGCACACTCACGTTCTTGATAGCCTCGCGATAGGCAGGCGTAGGGGATGCGACGCCGCGCGAATAGAGCTGAAAGTGGGTCAGTGAATATCGTAGGTGTGATGCTGTTGCGCGCTTACCATGCCGAAGACTGCGCCCTGGAACTTGACCATGGTGTTGTACGAGAGCCCACGACCATCAGGGCCGCGAGTCCTGCCGACGAACTCGAAGAACGTCTTCATCGTGCCCTCCTCCGGCAGCGCCTGACCCTCTTGCAGGGTCAGCGCAGCAAGCTTCTCGGACTTGAGGATGACGGTCATGGCCTCCAGCCAGACGCGCTCAATGTAGTCGTAGTTGGAAAGGGTGCTCGCCGCGAGATAGTGGAGGTCGAAGCTGCCGTTGTCGATCTCGCGGAGGATGACGGCGTTATCGTCGTGGCCAAAGAACTCCTCGTATGCTTTCGCGGTGTCGACCTTGGCTTTGCCGCGACGGGGCTTTGCCTTCCGCAGCCCCTCCGCATCGATATGCTCGTCCTCGACAGGCGGGCGTGCGGCGGGCACGGGCGGTGGGGCGGGTTGCGCAAGGGTGCGCACGTCGATAGGCGGACGGCGGACGGACCACATGTGGGTCCCCGGCAGCGCCGTGAAGGTGCGCTTGTCGGCTGTACGCGGTAGGTTGCTCTTGCGAACAGCGCCATGGGCCATGGTGGAGGAGGTGGGCGATGGGGCAGCTACGCGACTGCCCGACTTATATGATGGATGTGCGATGGGTTGCAGGCTGTCGAGGCGCGTCAAACACCAGTAGACGTGCGGGCTCGGACAGAAGACTGCGAGGGCAGGACTGGCATCTCACCTCTGGAATTTCCGAGTTCGGTCGAGCTGCCATGTCAGCGCGCATGTCGGATCGACAGGGACGCGCGAAGCGCGCATTGGACAGGTGCCTGTCATGGCCAGCGGAGGCTTCGCGCGGACATTACCCGCCGACGCTGCTCATGTTGTACGCCGCGACGATGGAGGGAGCAGGCTCGCGCGCGTTGGACATGGTGGTCGAACGATGGTGGGCAAAACATGGATGCATGTTTTATGACATGTTACGTAAAAGCGACTGCGGCGTGTACTCTAAGTTCCCACAGCTGTCCGCGGACGATATCCGTATAATCGGGACGGTGCCAAAACGCGGCTGTCAACGCAATGACAGCTTCCTCCGCGCGCAAGTACAGCTTCTGGCGCGTTCCGATGCTGGTCTCATTCGCAAAGGCATCGTAGTATGCGAGGGCGGTGTTCATCGCCTTTGGACCGTTCGACGTGCTGAGCAGAATGTCGTACTCCCAGCAGGGGTCGAGGAGGACGATGGGCCCAAACTATGCACGTCAGTGTGCGCGGGAGCAAACGTACAAAGACCGTACCCTGGCAAATAGCCTCAGGAGTCGGTTGCGCGCGGTGACATGCACCTGCTGGGCGTGCGCAAACTTGTTGATGTCCTTCTTGCGGTCCTTGAACACCTGCTCGGCGGGCCCGGACGCAAGCGCCGCGCGACCCTCTTCTGTCTCTGCCCAGAGTTGGCGATAGAAGCGGGTCGCGAACTGGCTGTCGTGCGTCGAAGACGCGTACCATCGGCGAGCCAGAGTGACGTCGAAAAGCTTGAGAAGCACCTTGTTTGCGAGGGCAAACTCGCCCGTGAACTGACGGTAGTTGTATATACCCTTGTCGGACGTGTCAGAAAGCGACGCCATCGAGCATCCGTCCTTACATTGTGCTGCAGGGCCAGCGCGCTGATAGACTGGTGTCCGATGAGGAACTCTTGCTGGATCGCAAACAGGTCGTCACTGTCAGCCGACCCCGCAAAGGCTTCCTTCCAGCTGTCGGCCGTAATGTCGGGCGCAATACCACGGACGGCGTTTGCAAGCGCGATCCGCCGTCTCCTCATCTGAGTACTGCTGAGGGTGGCGAGCTGGGCAATCTGCGCGCTCGAGAGGGGCGTCTGCCAGAGGTTGGCTTCGAGTAGAGCGTGGATGTCTTGCTCGGCAGTGTTGGCGGATGGGCGAGGGCGACGCGGGGCAACGGGCGGGGGCGAGGGCGACGGCGTCCGCGTGGGGCTCGGCGACGGCGTATGGGTGCGTGTGGGTGCTGGTGTGGGTGTCCGCACGTGCTCGGGTGTATGCGCGCGGTCGCTGGCAGGCGTTGGTGTCAGAGCGCGGGACACTGGCGGAGTCGGGGACGTGTGCGTCTCGGAAGCGAATGGGGTTGAGGCGCGGCGGGTACTGAACTGCTGGAAGAGGTCGCCCGGGAGACGCTGCGTGAATGTGAGCACGACTGTACCGATGAGCACGCGCGCTCTTGCCTCTGGGTACGTCGTGACCGTATCGTACAGGCGGCGATCCAGGGCGCGCACACGAGCGATGACATCTTGATCCTGACCGACGCTCTCGATCATCCGGCGGTGGCGGGCGACGTCGTCCAGGTGCATGCGCAAGTCCGCGACCGCGAGCTCGTAGCGAACGACCCAGTCGGTGGCCATGATCGTCAGAAGCAAGGAACGCGTTTTACTTCCGCCCGTCATGCCAAACCCCGTGCCCTGCGAAGCCACCGACGAATACAAGGCAGCGTTTGCAGCGAACCCAACGCTCGTCGTCCGTCGCGGCCTGCCCCGCCTTCCCGAGGACGAGCAGGGGCGGACGCGTCGTGGCAAGCGACCCAGCACCGGTGCGAGCAATCCGAAGCTTTCGTGCATTTGCTGATCGGAGTAGGCGGCAGCGTGCAGAAGCGCAAGCGCGCGAAACGGGGCGGCGGCGAGGCTGAAGCTGAGGGCGGGGACAACAGCAAAGGCGAGGGCGAGAGTGGGGGCAACGGAAATGAGGACGTCGAGGGCGGGGACGAGAGCGAGGGCGGCGAGGGCGAGGGTGGGGACGAGGGCGGGCAGTAATGTCGCTGTCAGTAGTGATCGACGGAAAGAAGCAGCGGAAGCTAAATTGACCCTGACGTCACGCGTCGCGGCGCGTCGGGATCCGCGCGGGGCGGGACGCAGAGGGCGGGAGGCTCGTCGACGTCCTCTTCAACGATCGCGGCGAGGAGCTGTGGGGCACTCGAGGTCGGATGAGCTTCTTTGCGCGAGAGAGAGGAGATTGGCGGCGGACACGACGGCCTCCGGTCACTACGCGAAAAAGTGCGCATGCACCGTTCCCCCATCGCTCGGAGAGAAAATGCATAGTCCTCTCGCGCGGCGCGAAAGAATTCCCGGCTCCGAGTCCACGTCTCGCTAGGGACCGGCGGCGAGGGTGAGGGTGGATGCGGGCAGCAATGTTGCTGCCCGACGGAAAGAAGCAACGGAAGCATCGAATGTGACATCACGCGTCGGGATCCGTGCCCCGGGTGAAGCGGAGGGCGGGAGGCTCGTCGACGTATGCGTCGACGATGGCAGCGAGGGGGGTGTGGGGCGCTCGACATTGGACGAGCTTGTTGGCGCGCGAGATCACAGTATCGGGAGTGATTGGCGGCGGTGTGCGCGACGGCGATCCGCGGCGGCGGCGGCGGTGGTGCTCACGTCGACAGACGCGGCGACGGGGCGGCGCTCAACATCCGGCGGGCTGTAAAGGTAACCTGCGGCGGGAGTGTCGGTGACGGGAGTGTCGGTGACGGGGGGAGGACGCGCGTACATTCATGACGACGGACAGTGACCGGCAGTGGCATGCGCTCGACATCGGGCCTCCCCCTCTCCCCCTCATCCTAGTCTTTCCCCCACGCAATGCTTTTTATTCCCGGATGCACACCTGGACCCATTTTCGCCGCTGCGCTCCCCCCATCCCCGGGGGCCCCGAGCGCCAGCGAGGATAAAGACCCCCTCGCTGACGCACCCCGTCTAGCTTCCCACAGCCGGGAACAGTTCGCAAGAGCAGGACTCCCACCCCCTCCCCGCGCCGCCGAAGGATGCCTTACATTGTCGCTGCGCAAAAAAGTGCTCGTCCAGAATCGCTCCGCGAGAGAATGCGGAGTCCTCTCCCCATCGCTGCGCGAGAGTACGCACGTTGCCCCACCGCCATCGCTGCGCGAAAAAGTGCCTGGTCGGATTCGCTTCGCGAGAGATAGCCTGGGCCCATCGCTTCGCGAAAGAATGCCTGGTCGGAATCGCTTCGCGAGAGGATGCATGGGTCCATCGCTTCGCGAAAAAGTGCCCGGCCCCCCGCGATCGCTTCGCGAGAAAATGCATGGTTCCTCCTCGCTCCGGGAAAAAGCGCCCAGTCCCCCATCGCTGCGCGAAAGAATGCCGGAACCTCAGGTGAGCAGTAATGTCGCCGTCGGTAGTGATCGACGGAAAGAAGCGACGGAAGCTAAATCATCACGCTTCGGGATCCGCGCCCCGCGTGAGGCGGAGGAGTGACGGGCGGGAGGCGGGAGGCTCCTCGACGTCCGCATCGACGATGGCAAGGGCGCTCGTTCAATGAGCTTGTCGGCGAGGGAGATGAGTGCCACCGCTGGGCAGGAAAACCCACGCCCTCCGTGTCTCCACGTCAGAACGCCCAGTGACCCATCGCTTCGCGAGAGAATGCCCGGTCCCCCCGTCGCTTCGCGAAAAAATGCGCGGGCCCATCGCTGCGCAGGAGAATGACCCGCTCGTCCCCCCTTCCACCCTCCGCGCCGTCGCTGCGCGAAAGAGTGCTCAGGCGGGATCGCTCCGCGAGAGAATGCGGAGTCCTCGCCCCATCGCTGCGCGAAAGAGTGCCTGGGCGGGATCGCTCCGCGAGAGTATGCACGTTGCCCCGCTCCCATCGCTTCGCGAAAAAGTGCCTGGTCGGATTCGCTTCGCGAGAGAATGCCTGGGCCCATCGCTTCGCGAAAGAATGCCCGGCTCGGAATTTTGGGCCTCGCTCCGCTCGGGGCCCAAAATTCCTCGCCAACCACCAGAAAGCGACGCCATGACCATTAGGCTACGACGGCTTGTAATGAGCAAAGATTCAAGGCGATAGCTCCAAAAACCCGCTCAGAAAACGATCCACAAATGCGAGAGCCAGCCCGGAAGACTCAACCGTGACATTGTCACCGCTATGTTGGATAACCTCTTGAGCTAAATTCTGATTCCGCACAGCGCTTGATGGCCGGAAGCTTACTGGATTCGAGTCACTGCCACAGACGACCCATGTCGGTACGTGCCCGTGCTGAGCGCTCATTCTGTTCGTCCAGTCCAATGACTGGATAGCATAGCGGACTATATGAGTAGGTCTGTGAGACATCATTTTTCAAGATCGCTCCTTTTTTCCAATCATTTGCTGAAGACAGAGCCATAAGCGGGAATCCTGCGTCTTAACCGGAAAGTGGTCGAGTAGAGTAAGGAAGAGAGTCCCAATGTTTCAAAACGAAGAACGCTCTGAATTTGCTGACTCGACTCGCCGAGCTCAAGGATCGAGTAGCGGTTGCGAGCCGCAAGAATTTACGCGTGGCACTCACGTGCACGGCTGAACTTCGCAACTGGAACGATAACAGCAACAATACTAACTGATGGGTCTCTATCATCATCGACGTAGAGGACAAGACATATAGGCTCTCGAACTGTTTCTTCTCAAGGCTATCCGCGGCCCATCATTCAGTTCGCCTTCTTTCTTGTCTTCAATCGTACAATCTCGCTTCCCTGAGCAGGTGTATACCTCTTCTCCACCAGCACCTTGCCCCCTGCGGCTTCAGGCCTTCCTCGGGCTCACTCGGACTTCCCAAAGATGTGAGCCGCGAGAACACGCTGGTCAATGCCGTCTCAGATATTTCCCACCCTAGTGCAGGTCTTCCTGAAGCCGGCAATGCCTTCGCGCCTGCGCCGTGAGAGGCCCCAATTGACTACGATAGCCCGGATAGAGTATGAGTTCCTGATCCGCGGTGACACGCAGCTTAATCCTCCCATACACCTCGTCATCGCCATCTGCGTCCGCCGTCCACCCAGCAGACTTCCCTCAAGCGCCTTCGGCATTTAGCGAAGCGAGGACGGAAAACACCGCCCTCCACCGCCCCCACAGACGCCGAAAGTCCTTGTTATGGATCAGTAGCGCATGCGAGAGCGCCGTGCGCGCAGAGGTCAATCAGATCACGATTACGTGCACCCCCTCCGCCACAGGTCCTCGAACCTTCGCTGGACAAATGGCGCTGGCGATCACCGCCAATCGTTCGCTGGCGACTAGCCGTTTACATGTTCGGACCATTCCTATGGCGGAATTGGCGAGATCTGTGACATTGCAAGGTACAGATGTGAGCAATATTCAATTATGCAAGGCGCAGAAGCGATTACGCACCGGCGGCATACGTTGCCCAATCAGGCAGGTATGGACACCCACTCACGGTGGGTAGCATGCGCGCGGCACGGATCGAGTACCATGCGCACATTATGCAGTCATGGGCAAGTTTCCCGGGCCGTGCAGGATGGATAACTTTCCGTGTGCAGTGTCTTTTGACAAGGAGTTGGCTCCGCAGCGCTCGATCCCGTTTGCGACCAGAAGACGCATCAACGGTGGCTCATTGTCGGTTGTGCGCGCTATAGGAAGGGCGGGAAGTGCCGCAGGCGGCCGCTGTATTTTCCCTCTGTCGGGAGTGCCCGCGTCACGGCGTGCCTCGTATATAGGAAGCGGCGGGGGGAGGCTTGTGGACGTGGGACGCAGGGAGTTGGAACAGGCATTATTGCCACCGAGCGCGGCGACCTTGCACATCTTCTCGAAACCGCGCACGTAAGCACAATGCGCCCTTATAAAACTTTGAACGATGATAATAATGCGATACAACAACGACAGCAGGATAGGAAAATTATGCACACAAGAAAACGATACTACTTTCTCAAGAGCGCGCCAGGCGCTCCTTGGTGTACTCGACAAAGTCGTCGATCGTCGACGGCCAAGCCGCTAGTAGAAAATCAGAAAAAGGCTAAGAACGGTAAGACAGTCACACACACCTTCCAGATCATACTTCTCGAACTTGGAATCAATGGTGCGCACAAACTCGAGGAACTGCGCGGCTATGCGTTAGCTCCCGCTCGCACGCATATGGCAAAAAATACTCACCATCTGCCACGTATCCTTGCTGATGCCCTTCACGTTCTTCTCGTCCAGGAATTCGAACCACCATTGCGTATACTCATCCTTCCACCCCTCCTCGTCACTCATGTCGACATCGTCATCGTCGTCGCGCCGACGGACATGCGACACAGCACCGCCTCGCAGGCCGTGGGGGATGAGCAGCTGCCAGAATGCCTTCGCCATGTCGGCCGCTACCGGAGGTCACCGCGTCAGCCGCGCCAAGAGTGGGTGCCCGATGGGAGTCCGCAAACGTACCAAGACTCCGCGCACCCTCAGCGCGCGAGAACTCAAACGTATACGCGTACACCTTGTTGAAGTATTGTGGCTCGGACCCGAGTCGATCGCGCAACTTCATCAGCGCAGCCTGCATGGCGGGAAGCTTGTCACAGCTAGCAGGGGCAGGGTATGTCAGCAAGGGCTATGGATGAGGCGGAATGAAGGTGAGCGTACCCCAGGCGCTTCCACCCTTCGACCCATCCGGTCTTGGCCCACGAACCGAGCCGCGGTGCCTTGAGCTCGAACGCCACCGCGAGAAGTACGACATCCTCGGGATCCACCCCAAGGTCAGAGCAGAGCTTGATCGTCCCATCCGGCCCGATCTCATCACTGTCAGGATCTGCCGCGTCGTCAGCATCGTGCTCGAGCAGAGGGACCAGCCACGCACCCTTGTACTGCTCGAACAACTCCGTGATCTTGCTCGTCGACGCGGCCGGCTCTTTCGTACGCGCGGTGGACGCGAAGGCCTGGGGGTCGCTGTAGTAGGCGTCCACGGCAACATCTACGCGCTTGTACTTGGCCAAGAACCGTTGCGCGTCCTTCACGCTGCATTCGCCTGCGATCAGCGTGTATCGTCTCCCTCGTCGGATCGCTCACGATGCGCCCGTAACGCCACAGAACTGGGCCATTGCTTCCTCCATCTTCTTATCTACCATGCCTGAGGACCGGTGGGTTGTGGTGGCTGGCTGAACGCGATGAGAGGAGTCGCGATGATTGGGACGATTAGACTGCAGTGATGAGGCGCACGTGAAGTCGAAGTAGGGAAGTATCCGTCAGCATATTCGCTCTGCAGCCAACCGTTCTTTCGAGCTCACCAAGTATTGTCTGTATATACAGTATGTGAGAGCTCCGAGAAAGACTAGAAGTACTGAGCTGAACGTCGTGGGCGTCGAGGACAACGAGGTCTCCTCGAAGGAACGTGGCCGGCATCTCGTCCCGAGCGCTCCGGTCAGCTTTATCTCTATTTGTGGCGCAAGCACCCGCATGTTGTACTCCGTCTCCTCGTTTTTACAACGTTCCCTACCTTGCTCCTCACCGTCACGCTTCCCAGGCCACGCGGACTTACCACACCCGCTCGCCGTCGCCTCCTCAACCGAGGTTCCCCTCTTCGGTCTCCTAGCTCCATCTGTTCTCCGTAGAACCAATTCGCCGCCCCGCAAAACCAATAGCGACGGCCTCATGCCTGCGTTCATGACAACTATCCGAGACATTATCTGATCCTCGCCCCTTGTAATTTCCAGCTCACCAGTGGCGCGAGCCTGGAACGCGGTGATGTGGCGGATACGACGGGATTCCGTACTTCCTGCCACTGCCTTTGCCTCGATACACGCCTGCAGGCTGCGACAGGCCCTCCCGCACGTCGTACAGACTCCAATTTCTCTCCGTAAGGCTGCCAATTATGGCCATCGTCAATGGTTCTTCCTATCAGATTTCTAGCGATTTGTCCTTTCATTCAGATCCCATCTATGCTGGCCTCACCGTCGCAGTCAGGGTAGAAGACGCAAATCCCCCTCGAAGCTATGCCTTAAAGGTCAGTCCATGTACTTCTCGATGCTTCTCTTTCACGTATCCGTCCTTCCTGTCCCTGCACGTCTCGGTCTTTCCCGACAACCTTGGTCATCCTTTGGTCATATCTCTTTTGCCACCGCCCTTTATCTGTCCACCCGCGCACTCTATTGTTCACCGCATCCTCCTCATACAACCCGCCCTAATTGTTCAACAAGCACCCCCTTTGTTGAGCTCCTCATCCGCCTTCCATACTCATCAGCTTCTCTATTAAACCGCCCACTAAACCGCCCAATTCCAACTCCGCGCTACTGAGCAGATCTGAACCTTACCGTATGCGCGGACGCTCCTCCATTCACGGGGTGCCTTCTGCCAATCCGTAGTCCCACCCTGCATTGTCTGCTGTCCTTCTCACCTTTGCTTCTTAGGCAAAGTCCGCGTCCGCTGCCACGGCCATAACGCGACCGACATTCAATATCCATAGCTGACAGCTCTCAATCCCCATCCTATAAGCTCCCCGCCGCCCTTGAACTTTCCACTATATGCGCAGCTTGAACTCTTTACTCGGCCTATTTTGTACATTCGAATCGTAGCCCATTCGCACACAGCGCATTCGAACCCCGCACAGTGCGCATTCGAACAGCATAGACTCGAGCGGAAGCAAGCGCGCAGCAGACAAGGTTTCCTCGCGAAGTCAGGGCCGCGCCCTCCGCAAAGTTCTCGACCCCCAAGAGAAGGACCACGAGCGTCCAGCATCACTCGGCGCGCTCCCAAAGGAGGGCGCAGGCCCCCAAGATCAGTCACCGCTTGCTTCCCAAAGAAGAGGAGAAGCCGCCACGCGCCCGGAAGCAAAACGGTATCAGCCTCCCGCCGGAACAATCGGTCGAGCCTCGATCATGATCAGGACGAGATCAGACGAGATCATCACAGGCGATGCAGCCGAGGGACGGGGGAAGGCGAGTCGACTCGTGCGCAGGAAGGCGCAGAGAAGGTGTGCGGACGCGAGTCAGTTGTCCTGCCCGTGATCCAGAGGATAAGCCGTGATCCTGCTGCACACCCTGAAGAGGAAGCCGCAGACCGTAACGGCGTAGCCTGACCCTGCCGTCCGCACCGTGATCCTGCTGTACGTTCTCGCCGGAATTCCTCGAGCTGCGAGACAGTGTGCAGGGACGGGCGCCCTCGTGCGCGCGACGGCTTTCCATCATATCATGACCTGGCACGGGCCTCCGGGTGCAGAACGAAGATGGCATGGGCGATTCGAAAGATGGCGCCAAACTCTGAGTGTGGTGCTGGACGGAGTCGTCGGCGCGTCGTGCAGTACGGAATCGTTGGCATCAGATTGGATGGATGGTGGGTGGGCTAGGGCTATAAACTACTGGTATAGTTAGGGTGGTATAAACCGTCAGTCTTGGGATGGTATAGACCGTCACGCAGCGAGCCTGGTTTGCCTCATCCTGTAAATACAACGCTCGTGTGCATAGGGAAATCATACAAATACACATGCCGGTGCGAGGGTACACAGCAGAAGAGCAAATAGCAGACGAACGGAGAGCAGGCAAGAAGTACGAGGAGGTGTTGAGAAGTACCCGGAGGCGGTGCGGACGACAAATAGGTGTAGCGAGGGAGAGAGATGCTAGGGATCGTTGCAGAACCGCGGCGAGATCGGTACTTGTCGACGACGAAGCGCGATCAGTGCTTGACAACGACGCGCTTCGTGTGCTTCCCGGCTCTCCGTCGCTCGGAGCAGGGGATGGGGCGGCGCCAAGACTCGTCCTCCTCCAGGACGATGTCCGCGTGCGGCTGGCCCGGCGGTGCGGCCGGTTCCCGTGGGGGTGTACGTAGCCCTCCCGACGGTTGCCGATGGTGGGATGGGTGCGGATGGGGGGCATGTTCCTGCGGCATGGGTGGTGGCGCATACGGCTGACCATGCATCGGAGGACCGGGGGGCGGCGGCATGACGGGGCGCGAGCCCGGGGGAGGATACGGGTACGCGGCCGGGTTCTGCACAGGCGTCATCGGATGGGGCGCGGGCTGCAGCGGCTGCCCATGGCCCGGCCAACCGCGCGGGGCCGCCGCGTCCGGCGCATCAACCTCGACGCGCACGCGCCTGATCTCCCTGCCCGCCTGCGCGAAGAAGGCGCGCTCCTGGCGCGCGAAGATGTCGCTCGACGCGTGCGGCGGCTTGCACTCGGGCTGCTGCGCGGGGAACATGGCCATCAGATCGTGGCCCGTCGGCGGCGGGGGGTAATGCCTCCGCGAAGGCTCCGCGGAGGCAGGGCTGTAGCTGAGATCGACATCTGGAGTAGGGATCAGCGCGGGAGATAGCGATCGGTGGGGCGCATACGCGCCTCGAAGGGTTCGTGGCGAGAAGGGACGCTGCGAAAGGCCGCCTGAGGAGGACGGTGGTGACGGGAGGGGTTGCTTCATATGTGGCGCGCGAAGGTCGTCGCGGGGGGACGCGGTGCTCGCTGTCGGCGATGGCGTCGAGTGGGTGGTTTCCACGGGACGGAGATGGAAGGACATGGCGGGCAAGGCGTGCGAGGGCGCTCGAAGGGCGGGGGAAAGCAAGAACGGAGGCGACGCGGGTCCCAGAAGCCGACAGCTATATAGGGCGTGAAGCGTGCGCCATAGTTCCCATTTGTACCTCGATCCGTCTTAATGGTTACCTATTAGGCCGAGATACACCGCAGATCTCATCTCCAACCGCCGTCGTCACGCGTCACGGTTGTACATAAAGATCGGATGATAGCCCCAGTAGGTCCAGGCGATGTTCAATGTCGTTATATCTCCTCCTCATCAGTCTTCTTGTTGTCCCGATCCGCCGCATCACCCGTCTGCGTCCGAGCCAGCCCCCGCGCCCTTCTCGCCAGCACACGAGACTGGCGGGGAGTAGCCGCGATGCAGTGCATCCGCCCCTCCGCACATCACGGTCCCGCGCCGGCCAGGCGACTTGCCTGCCAGTTTCGCCGCATTATACGCCGGCGACAAGAGCACTCACACCGTCAGGGCATCTGCCGCGTCTGACACGACGAGAGCGCCTTCTTGAAGGCCGGTCATTGCATTCATCCTCATTCACCCGAGTATAGCCTGACTGCATTCAATCCCGGCCTATTGCCCCTAGCGAATGCACGTTCACTTACTTTAGACCGTGCGTGCCGGCTGCGCGCAGCTGATGCTTTCTGTCAACCGCATCCATGCCAATTGGGAAGCACGGACGTCCTTCTAAAGCGAAGGCGCAAGACAGCTGTATTCGCCGTTCCTGGCATGCAAGCTCTGGGGTCGCCCGCGCAGCCTGCGGGTCTCCGACGTCGTCGAAGCTGCATCGCAGATGCATCGGGAGCCGCGGCTTGTGCTGCTCGGGGATTGTCAGATAATCACAGGCAACGCAGCGGAGGCTCTCACCATTCGCCTCCGGCGTCAACGCCAGTCGCACGCTGAGCGCTCAGATATGCCCATCCCGGATCCAGGCGCATGTGTCTCCGCCGCCTATCGATGTATGTCAGACTCTGCATCAGACACCAACACACGTACCACTCGCCATCCCGTCCCATACCAAACTCGCTCTCTCACCACCTCCCGGCGCGCGCCACCTGCCTGCAAGGCAGCACCACTATCGGCTGTATCGATGACAGATCGAGCCTTCATGTTGCTTTCTAGAGCGGAGTTCGTGACCCCACCAAGTGCGGACTTCATGAAGTTAGGCCTACCCGTCGGATACACAGGTACGATCTAATAAGCATTGCAAGGCCATCACTGTAGATCGCGCTTAGCTTTGGCAGTGCGTCAACGAATTCCTGCCCACAGCAGAACCGCTCTACCGCTAGCTGTTCATCTCCGTGTAGGTGATTGATCAACTCTGGGTAGCATTCGGGATCCTTCTATGGGTGAATGGACGTTGAATGGGTCGTCGGTGCGACCTCGAATGCGTCACCCGGTCGCGTTCTCGCGCAGGACCTTCCCGTTCGATGGCCACGTCTGCAGATCAGGTCCAATCGTGGGAATAGCGCGCGCTAGGACCGCGCCTGCGCATCGTAGACTGTGCATCTAGGTCAGCCGTTGCGCTTTCATATCATCAGACGCTACGACGCGACCTCGCTTACCACACCCATGGCCGACAAAGTTCATCACCGTATGTCGCCGTCGAGCTAGCAGACGTGATGCATTCATAACCGGTGTGGGCGTCAAGCGTTCATCACTGGCTGGGGCGTTAAAAGCGTTGGATGCATTCGTTAATGTCGCACAAAGGGGTTAGCGTTCATCATAGCGAAGGAGAGAGTACGTGACTTACGGCGAGGAAGTACGTGACCAGCTTGTGACTTACATACGGAAACGGCAATGGCAGTCGCGGTAGACGTCACACAGCTGTCCGCCTATCACATAACACGTCTAGCATCTGATTGAGCAGGACCGCGAGCGTCGCGGTCATGAACGGCGAAGGTCGCATAATTTGTGGACCGCGAAGTCATGAGTTGTTCACGGGAAGCGTCGTGAGTCGGAGAGCCTGATTGGCGAGACGCACCGCGATGTTCTCGAGACGGAGGGCAGCTTCCTGTCAAGCGGGCTTCAGCTTCCTCTCGAGACGGAGATCAGCCTACTCGCGAGACCGAGGACAGCCTTCCAGCGACAGCGACGACTTCGATCTCGACGGCGACCCTCGTACCGCAGACGGTTTGACGGCCATCGTGATAGGTGGCAACGGAAGGTCGAGACGCCGCCACCAATCACTGAGACGCCGTCCCATACTGACGTTCCGTCGCCACCAATCTCTCCGAAGGCTGCGTGCATCCCTCCGAAGAGCACGTATACGTACCTCAAGCATCTTTACGCACCAGTGGTCGCATATACGCGCCTACAGTCCGTGACGGATACGTACCTACGGTCACGGATACGTACCTGCACCCGCTCCGATGTTCGAGGGGGCAACGTGTTGCCGGAATGCGCGCGTCTGCCAAAGAATAAGTGCCTGTAGGTGGCATCGCTGCATGTTGGTGGCACTACCTTCCGGTAGCATCTCTGTCTTGAGATGGTGGCATCTCGTTACTACGGTAGTCGGTGGTACCTTCGCGCCGCTGCGATCCGCGGAGAAGAAGGCGGCCTAAGAGAAGGAGGAAGGTGGCATTCGGAGACGCTCGGGTAACGTGAGCGAAGCGTGAGCAAAGTTCGAGAAAAGCGGACTCGCCGGTGAAGTACAATGACGCCGGGAACCACCAGAAGGCCTTCCTCTGCTCTCAAGTAGGTTTGGCGTGGTAGGTCGCCTAGGCCGCGGGTACGCGACTCATGTATCGCGTGTAGTTGACCTATAGATCGCGGTACCCGCGGCTAAGTCGACTTCTTCGTAAAGAGCGGGCAAGGGACCTTTGACCGTGATTGAGCAGCTATGGTCGACACTCCGAGGTCAGCGTAAATGAGTGCATGGATTTAACACCGTTGACATTTCCTGCGTAGTGGTGATAGGTACGCTTTTGCGAAGAGGACTATCACCGACAGATACGCGTTGCACGTCCTAGACTACATTGAATGGTATACATTAATCTGCGGGACCGTCAGCGTTGACCACATATCACGACAGAATCATGATGCTACGAGAGAAGGACCTACTACTTCGAGATTGACCCCTTGCACCTTGCCTTCTAGTATCGCTTGAGTGAAGCTGCTTTAGGAGATCCGTGCATCACCTTGACTATAGGCTGTATACATACGACAGGCTTGGAAATCTGCGAGGCGGAGCTCAACATTTATACCGCCTCGGAGAAGACCGGTTCATTGACTGGCGTGTTGGGCTTGCCAGTCTTGATGAACGCCTCTAGATTGGCCATAATCTCCGTTTGCTGATCCTCGAAGATCGTCTCGTTGAGAACTGCACAGTGTGGCGAGAGCGTCTTTGCATTGATAAGAACTCAAGCGCGCTCTTTAATGAACTCATAGATGCTCACCGTTTTCCTAGACTTTATCAGCCCGGGATGTACCTCCGGCTCGTTCTCGTAGACGTCCAGAGCGGCGCGGAGGACTAGCAGGATCAGTACTCAATGTAATAGGAAACGGTTGAATGGGCGCACCCTTCCCACTCTCCAAGGCGTCTACGAGCGCCTGCTCATCAATGACCGGCCCTCGGGACGTATTGACAACGATGATGCCGCCTCGCATCTTCGCGAAGGCTATATGGAGCTTGCGTTAGCGTGTCGTAGGTGAATTGAATTACATGCTTAGGACATGAGAATAGACACGGAACTCACCCTCCTTGTCCAACAGATGTCGCGTGTCCTTCGTCAGGGGGCAGTTAATGGAGAGGACGTCGGCACGTGTCAGGATCTCGTTGAAGGACACGTATTCCGCGCCTTTTTCTTCCTCGGGCAGCAGACGACGGCGGTTGCTGTAGATCACCTTCATCCCGAAATGCTGCATATGGTCTCGGACGAGCTTTCCGATGTTTCCTGCGAGAAGGCATAGTAAGCGAATCGATTCTTACTCTCCCTCTGTCATGTTAGGCCCATAGACGCCATTGCGGCGGCCTACTCACCCATGCCAATGATTCCCAACGTCGATCGGCGCACGTCCTTCGCACGTAAAGAGCGGTCCAGGAACTTGCCCTCCCGCACGTTCATCTCATGCTCCGAGCCGGCGCGCATGACCTGCAGAATGAGCGCCGCCGTCGAGTCCGCGGTGCGGACCGCCGCGCTCACGGCGGTGTTCGCGTAGTAGACGCCGTGGCGGGTGAGGTAGTCGACGTCGAGCTGATGGGACGGGCGGGGTTTAATGGGTGAGTCGGCAAATTGTGATGGAGCGCTGGCGTCAGTGAATGTAGGTAGTGAATGGAACTAAGAAGGTACTGACAAAGTCGTACCCGGCACCGCCCGAGCTGATGAGCTTGCAGCCGGTGTCGACCAGAGGGCCCACAAGCCCTTCATCCAGCGGCCAGGGCCACGTCTCGTGCCACCGCAGGAATGAGAGGAATGCTGGTTATTTGTGGATATGAATGTCAAGGGATTCAAGGCGACGAATGGCATGCCATGCAAGAGATGAAGGAGGTATGTTAGTCATGTTAGCTAACAAGGAGAAGGCCGGACTGACCGATGAATGGCCCGTCCTGCTTTACGGCGTCGGCGATTCGTTTGGCCAGGATGTCGTGAGGGGCTTGTTCAACGGTCTGATGTTATGATGAGGACATTGAATGTAACAGTGATACGTCAATACAATGAATGAGACATTCAGTGGAAGATAGGCAGCTAAGAAAGACCTATCACCCACGTAAAAGTCGACAAGCGTCCTGAGTTCGTTCATGTAGGATTGCGGCACCTCCGTGGGCTCGTTCATGAGAAGGACGCGAGGTTTCGTAGAAGGCGCCATTATATAGCAGCTCGAGAAGAGATGTCGCCTAGGCAGTTCGGACGGTCGATGACTCGAGAGCTTCGAGGTCGCGCGCACAGAAATCACAGCCTGACGATGGCGATAAGAGCCAAGAGATACAGACGCGTTCAGGAGCCCCACGGCGAATCGAGTCATTCCTTATGTGGTGCGTTGTTCTCCCGCCCTACGTCTACACAGGGTACTCGCGCATATCCCGCGGGGTTGATGAGGGGAAGAGCAAAGCAATGGACAAGACTCGGCAGCCTAACGCTTGCATAAGGTGAAGGTTCCCTGGAAGAACCGGCTATCGGGCCGAAGCCCCTTGGCGAAGGTCATCATCGACGATAACCTGGATAGAGGTCACCCAAAGCCTGGATTCTACAAGCAGAGAAGCGAGGATTATGTACACGAATATGTAGTGTCTAGTAGAATATGGTACACGGACACAAATCGTGGGCTAGTGCAGTAGATTCGTCGTGAACGTCGTCAGAAGACATGCTAGCACGTCGTTATCCAAGTCCTTCGTGAGCTCGAGTGTTCGAGGAGGCGCAGAACAGCCCTCGCGTATACTCGAGTACATACGTGAGGTGTCGTTGTCGGTAGGCCGTATCACCTGCATGCGGAGCCCATACGATTGGAAGGCACCAGAGCAGCGGCAGACCTTTACTATCGCAGTTCCTCTGGCCACTCTGTTCGAGGACGCCATCTTCCTTCGGGGTCGAAGCGCGGGTTGGGCTCGTAGTGCAGGCCATCTTCGCCGCCGCGGCCGATGGGGACTGTAAGGGGAACGTCAGCACTGCAGCCATCGCGTAGAGAAAGCAAGCCACTCACATATCCACCCAATCCAGCTCTCGCCCATCACCGACGTCCATTCCTTCCACGCGCTTCCCTGCCACCACAAGTTGCCCTCGCGGTCGAGCGAGCCCCATTCAGCGTCCCAGCGGTCGCGTGTGCGGCCCTTGGCCCTATGAAGACTGGAGTCAGCGACTCCGCTACGGAGGAGATCAAAGCACCACAACAGCGTCCTCTCATCACCGATGCCTATGCACCTTCCGCGGCGGCATACTCAGTCGGCGATCCAGGTCAAGCACGCACACAGTCGCCCAATCATTCCAAGAACGAAACCCCA
The DNA here is from genome assembly GCF_000143185.2 of Schizophyllum commune H4-8. Lineage (NCBI taxonomy): Eukaryota > Fungi > Basidiomycota > Agaricomycetes > Agaricales > Schizophyllaceae > Schizophyllum > Schizophyllum commune. Next base: position 1,582,846 of record NW_026089548.1, on the reverse strand, counting down.
TTCCATGGACGAAATCTCACTCACCCCACCTCCCACAACCCAAACACGCGCGCCATCATCGCGTTCTCGCGCTCCTTCATTCCGCGGATGTACATGAGCTCGACCGTCGTCTGTCCCATCATGATCTGCCGCGTGTGCGCGATGACCATGGCGGCGGTGAAGCACATGAAGAGGGCGGATCTGGGTGGGGTGGGTGAGTACGTTGCGTATGTGAGGAAGAGAGAATAGAAGGAAAGAGACGGCGCGAGGGTGTCATGCAAGTTGTGCGAGAACAGAACATGAGCATGGAAAGCCGTGTAAGCCCCCGACAGCGGCGCGCGAACATCCCCACCAAGCCACCTTGGCATTAAAGAACTGGCTCACAGTGCGATGATCACGATGATCTGCGGGTCGATGTCGACGTCGCCGTGTGTGGCGACGAATGAGACCAGTGTGGCAAAGGTGTAGGTCGTGAAGACCCAGGTGGACTCGCAAAAGTTGAAGAAGAACTGGGAGAAGTGGCTGAGCGTCAGTAGGGGGGAAGTGATACTTGGGGAAAATGTGTACCGACCTTGTAGTTCTGCGCACCGACGCACTGTCCTATCCCTGTAGCATCGGGTCAGTACTGGATCAAGAAGGGGTATATTGGCAGTCGCGCACAAGGGCAGTGATGATCGTATCGTAAGATGCACTGTAGATCTCGTTAAAAAGAATGGTCTTGCTGTGTTATGCACGCGACTCACCGTCCCACATGCCCGACAATGGTGCGCCCTGTACGGCTTTACGATCCGGCACCGCGTGCAATATCTCTGCTCCTCGCGCAGGAACGGGATAGGGGGTGGCCGTCGCGCAATGTGTATCGCGCGCTCCATCTCCTTTGCCTCTCGCTTCGAGCGCGGGAAGCCGGGTGGAGGGACCGACGCGGGTGGAAGGGTCGGAGACGCTATGGACGAGGGTTCCGTGGGAGACGGCAGGGACAGAGGTATTGTCGGCGATGGCATGGGGGTCGTGTCGGAGACCATGGATAGCTTCTTCGTTTCGTCATGAGGCGCGATGCTGTCTCGCGCGGTCTGGGAGGAGGCGGGGACCGACATGCGCGCGGGGTCGGTCGTGGTGGAGAGGCGAGGTAGGGGTGCGGTTCCGTTCTGGTGTTGTTGTTGCTGCTGCTCATAACTTGGACCGCCTATTCGTTCGCTGGGTTCTTCCTTGGGTTCGGCGGAGGTTGGGAAGTAGGCGTTCGGTGGCAGGTTGATGTTCGGGTTAGCGCCCGGGCTTGGCGCTGGTGGGTAAAGCGGTGGTGGCTCTGCAGTTTCCGGTACATACTTGCGGTGAGGGTGGTGCGTAAGTGTATGCATTGGGGTCGCGAGGATATTGGGACGTACGTCTTTGGCCCTCCCCGGAGATGTGATTATAACCTGCCACTACGTTCAGCGTCGATCCTCTCGCGAAGTAGCATGCCACGCACCCTGAAGTAAGCCGCCACCATCCACATCCACAAGAGAGCGAACACGATGATGAGCGAGACTACAACAACACAATCATTAGTTCAATGACACTTCCCCTAGTCCACTGAAGCACATACCACCAGCGCCCAGGCTTCCCAACGCGGCATTGGTACCCTTGATCATAGGGACAACAAATCTGTGTATATACACATATGCCGTGTATCCCATGATGCCCAAGGTGATGAAGACAGTGAGCTTGAGCACGATCCATGGCTGGGGCTTCGAACGTCGCGCTTCGCTCCGTTCGCGCGCCTTGTACGCCGCCTCCTCGACGACGCCGCAGCACGAGTGCTCCTCTTTCTTCATTGCCGTCCGTGTAGATATGTGGCAAGACTAGATGAACATGAAGGGAGGGGGAAAGAAAGGTGGAAAGAGGCTGGGAGACGAGGGGTTGAGTAAACGAGCACAGCAATTGCCTTTTCCGGCCCGTCAATGGGATTGTGATGATGACATCACGCGGAGGTTCGGGAGCGAGAGCCGAACATGTGGCAAACCTGCTCCTTGCCACCATTGCTTGTGTAGGCAATCTTTCGCACTGCGTACGCTTTTCACCAAAAAACTGGTTGACGACCAAGGGAACCGCTCACTATGCATCAAACCAACCTCATCAATTCCGGAAATCATTACTGCCGTTTCTCTCTGTCCCCAGCTTGCTCTGACGCGCTCACATTACGAAAAACCTTCGAAGATGCCCTCGAGCAAACCTTTGGCGCCACAAGCGCTAGAAGTGCTGTTGATATAGTATGGACTGCCGACGATGGGACCCAGGTGCTGGTCAGGACAGCGGCTGGGTGAGTATCCGCTTCGACACGTTGGTCCTCGCCAGTTTTGTGTCATTTGTCGAGGGGATCATCGTCTAACATGGTTGCCAACTTTCATAGGGATGCGCCGAAACTACTCGCCGCTGTGGCGACTTACGATGGAAGTCTACGCCTGACGCTGATGAAGGAGTCGCCGTTTCTCCCATCGCTAATACGAGAATGCGCATGACGGGTACTTTGCACCATCGCTGGAGAACAATCTTATGAGGATTGGCGCGGTCTTCGCAGGAAACGTGTGTGCATCTATTTTGAAGGCGGAAAGATGGACGATGCGCCGTAAGAGGGAAGGCGAAAGTCTCGGCGAACACTGGTCGCCTTTTCAGACTCTTGATAAAGCAAAAGGAGTACAGCCAGAAGGATCACCTGCAGACCCAGACTGATATGCACCACACCAGCGTACACATCCCTTCATGATATCAGTACGCGACCACATTTACCAGATACGGAAGCCCTTGAGGACAGAAATGGAAAGTCACCGGCGTTACTTCATTCACGTCCTTCGCGCATGCCATTACGTGCCCAAGGGAGAGATTATCAGCGCAGAGAGGTATATACCCAGTATCGTTAACCGCCCACCGTCCAAGAAAGAGTATATCTGTTGTAATTGGGTTGAAACTATCGCGCAAAGCATGTCGCTGCCGAGCCCTTCCCCAATCGTGTATTACAGCATGACTGCTCAGCCGCAAGCCTCTCAGCCCCGAATCTTCCAACCATCCCCGCGACGCCGTTCCCGGCCTACACCACCGAAGCCCTCGCGAATTACCACCCACATGCCTGTGCAGGAGATGATATCCTTGAGCTCTTCCGGCGTCACGATTAGGTGCGCGGGCGTCCGTGGTCGCTTGGGATCATTAGCTGAAAGGGGGGGGGTCAAAAGAAGCCTAACATGCAGTACGAGGGCGACTCACGATCCAGCTCAATTAACTCTAGAAGGTCAATCGCCTTGAGCGGCCACGATACCTTCAGCATCGCGACGACCTTCGGATGGTGCGGCGTGGGGCTGAGCGTCGCCAGCCGGACCTTCAACCGCTCCTTCCCGTCCTTGTCCTTCTTCGCGCCCACCTCCCCCGGTCGCTGCGACTCGGCGGACGTTCGCGGTGGCCGCGGCTTCCGCCTCGTTATCCGCAGCACGCACACCCACGGCGTCTCGCTGTCCTCCGGATCACTCTCCTCCCCGTCGTCGTACTCCTGCTGCTCCTGCTGCCGCACAGACGCCGGCAGCCCCCGCAGCGACTCCGTCGACCGCGACCGCTGCGCGCCGTGCCCGCTGAAGTTCGTGCTGCCGCTCGCCGTGCTCAGCCGGCGCCGCGCCTTGTCGTCGTCCGCGATGACACTCTCGGCCTCGGGGATCGACCGCGCGTCCGAGGTGTCGGTCGTCTGCTTCCGCGCGCCGCCGCGCCGCGCCTTCGCTTTCGCAGCGCGCTTCTTGTCACGCCGCCACTCGACGCGCATGTCGATGTCACCACCGACGTAGTTGGGGTTCTGCGCCGGGTCCAGCGTCACCTGCGGCTGGCTGTTGAACTCAGCGAGCCCCGCGCCTAGCCCGCGCAGGCCGCCGAGGATGCCGCCTTCATTCGGCGCCTTCAGCCACTTCTTCGCGAGCCACGAGTATAGGATGGGCCGACCGCCCTTCTTCGCATTCGCGACGTTAACCTGCGTCGAGGAAGACGCTGCAGCGGGCCGCGGGAGCAACAAGGAAGGCGTCAAGCCTAGTGTCGGTTGAACGACGGGTGGTTCGGGCTTAGGCAGGCCATTGGGAGCAGGCTCTTGCTCTGGAACGACGTCAGGGGGCATGGGGGAGAAACTGCGGCGCTTGAGCGGGGTGTTGATGGACATGGGGGAGCCGGGCGGGCCAGCGGTAGTCGTGCTCGACACGGAAAGGGTCTTGAGATGGCGCGTGAACCGGCTCGACGTGGGCGTCGTTGAGATCGTCGCGTCCGGGTCCTGCGCCTCCGTCGCGGGCATCGGCACGGTGCTCTTCTTCGACGAAAAGAACTTGCCGAATATATTCTTCGCCTTTGTCGAGTTCCGCCTCTGGGGCAGGTGCGCTGGGCTCACGGGCCGATGTCCAGACGAGGTCAGGGACGTGTTGGATGACGCGCGTGAGACATCCGACGCCGACGCGTACGGATTGCTGGCGACCAGGTTCGGTGACGTCGGGCGATCATTCGCAGGTATCAGCAGACTGCCCCCCGTTGTATTCGAGCGGGTAGAAAAGCGACTCCCCGCCGGAGTATTTGGTGCTTCGTCTGCGGCAGGTGCACCAGCGGCCGCGCCGCTCGCAGGCCCCCAGACCTCGACTGGCTCGAGGATCGCGAGATCGATGAGCTCAAGTCCCTTCCGCTGGAACTTGCCAATCTTCGCGTCCGTGCCAGCGTCGACGATAGTGTTTGTCATGACATTATGGGCTTGGAGATTATAGAGGGGGACGATTGCTCGGCGCGTGGAGGAAGTAGATGAGACGGAGGTGAATGATGAGGTGGATACGCTGTAGTCGGATGACGCAGACGTCGCCGAGGTCGTGCGCGAGAGGGCGTCGCCCCCAGTGGAGGAGGAATCAATGGATTGTCGTGGAGTGGAGGGGGGAAGGCCGGGTGCGCGGGTATGAGGTGGAACCAGTTGAACCTGGAGGTTCAATGGATGGTTGGTCTTGGATGGCGGTGGGCGCACGAAGATGAATGTCTGGTATACGCGTAAACCTGCGCTCAGGCGAGCGATGAGATACCACAGACCTCGTTCGCTTTGCGATCCTTCTTCTTGGACTTCACTGAAGTCGCCTCCTCCTCGGGGACGGCTTCCTCCTCTCCCTCGTCCTCTGCTTCCTGAACGGCCTGGGCGTTCTGTTTGGCGCGTTCTTCATTTTGTTGTTGTAGGGAAGCGGGAAGGAATTGCGTGAGACTGGAGAACATGGCGGCGAAAGGCAACGTTCAGTGGCGCGATGGTTTAAGTATTTAATGCGGCTCCGCTGACGTAACCCACATATGAGCTTGACCTCGGCAGCTCGCCTTAGAGACAGCGTCGTTCTCCCGAGCTATTGCCCGGATAGTCTGTCCTTTCGGTCCTCCAAGTAACTAATAAGGGCAGTCATCTCCCAGCGAGCGCCTGCCTTGAATTGCTATGCAGTGGGCAACGTCCCCCTCTTGATCTCCTCGACTCTCGATCAACCCACCATCCCCGAAGCGTAAGATGCCCTCGTCAAAAAGCCCGTGATCGTGTGGTCAACCGGTTATCCGTTCCCCGCTGACATATCCTACTTCCCACTCTCCGGCAGGCGGCAAGACGGGCCTACGAACGCTAGCTTGCAGCTACCAGCTACTCCTGCTCCCCATCGTCCAACTGTCCTCCTCGATTATCGGCTTAATTCCCACCATCACTGACGCACTTCTGTCCTTCAGGCAGTGCCACCCCTTTTTCGCCCTGCTTCAGGTCACGCTTCATCCCCCAATTCATCACCAATCCCTGCGTGTCAACCTGCACAGCGTCATCCCCATTGCTCGCTTTGGGCGCCTAACGCGCTTGCACTGCCGTGTCCGCCGGGCTGACTCGCAACTGAATGCTCATTCCGAATCTTCCGCCGGGAGAGCGCGTCGTCCTGGGTGATCCGTCCACCCATCCACGATCTTCTAGCTTTCGGATGCACGCTCTGGATATGCAGTAGGTCTAGATTGGTACCACCGACGTTCGAATCACGAGCCTCGAGGAGGCCAAGCGACGAATCAGACACTCCCAAAACATGAACACAATACCTTCCTAAAGGGGAATTGATACATGACCATCCAATCAATTGGGTCGGCGACGACGTCCGAGGAGCCTTGTAGGATGCCCGCGGCGTTACTTACAACAGCGCGATGGTATTCGTATACACCTGCGCCATCTGTGTCATTGGTCAGAAGCGATTCCTGCGCACGATCTTCATGTTGAGCTCCTGTTGAGCGACGGAGATTAGAGTGCACGAACCTAAACAAGCTGCGGCGAAGTGAGGACCAGATAGACCGCGAAACAGCGTCTGAACAGCCTCTTGAGCTGTAGATGAACACCGTCTGTCCTGAAGATGAACATCGATGGGTCGATCAAGCTGCGGTCATCAGCTCGGGAGGTCTCCTGGGCAATCCTTCCCAGCAACAAACGACCACGGAGTGTTTACCGGCATGGGTATCGCGATGGTGTGAAGAATGAAAGGCTATTTCGCAGGATAGTGCAACAGCAGCGATACCCACTGCACTTCTATCAAGATGCGCTAATCAACCGTTCTGTTGCCGGACGTGTAGAGGGCTTCCAGATATCGATGTACGGGGATGATTCTCCATCGTGAGTTTGTGAGCTGCTCGTGTTGCCAGACGTCTCCTATGCAGCTCTCACCTTTGTCAACATCGTGCGTCGCGCCTACTAGAGGTGGCCCGAATACCCACTGACTCCTTGAGAAGCCGCATACGTACTGAAGGCCTTCTAAATTTGGAAGTATTTCCTAAACATGTCGTGTACGCGCCCCAATTGCCAGCGTGCATGCCTTGTCCCCTCAGACTCGTGTCGCTTGCCCGCGAATTGGGCACAGCATTGGGTGCACTCCACGAGGGTGCATGATGCGTCCATGCGCTGTCGACGTCCGACCCTCTTCTGCGCACATGCTCATCATGCAAGAATTGTACTCACCTGAACAGCTCACGCATAACATCACAGCGCATGAGGATGTAGGGATGAACGACCGAACGTGATCTATTCGCCTCTGTACGCAGATGGCAAGGTATGAGAAATGCAACGAAAGGTAACGACAAGGGAGGACGTAGGGCGAACATGTATGGCACCTCGTAAGGCCGCATCCCAAGGGAAAGGTGGGAGCCACCGAAATTAATGCCATGTCGTTCTTCCCTCATAAGCAACTCCAGTACTCGGTAGGAAAGATCGAGATCGGAGTGAATAGAGAGGGGGTAGTGGGCGGGTAGAGCGCAGATAGTGAGCACGAGACAGGGAACACACAGATAGAAGGAGATCATGATGAATTGGTGCGGTAAGGGCTGCCGTAGAAGATACAAGGGACGTCAGAGGTGGAAATAGGAGGGACGAGAAAGGAGGAGAGGAGACGGAGATGATGGTGGAAAACTTCAAGAGCCTGTTTGCTCCTATTTGAGGTCTCCAGGAAATCATATGCACGGAACGGCGCGGGCCGAGCAACGCGTGCGTCCTTGAGGTAATATATCGGCCTATTTCCCGACATAAAATCCGGAACACGCCTTGCACACGACGGCAGTCCGTGCACGTATTTTATCCAGCCCTCCAGCCGTATTCCTCCACCGACCGCCATCTTCTCCGCTTTTTCTTGGTCAAAAAGCGCGACATGAGCGCGAAATCGGCGAGCGGGCAGAGCGCCCTGCGGCATAGGCGCCCGGCGAAGGAGCCATCTGACGAGCCCGCGTCCGCGGCGGTCAAAAAGTCGGAGGATGTGGTATGGGGCAAGACCCCGAGTGGCGAAGGTACGCATAGATATACACTTTGCTTGAGCGGGTATTGAATCGCGTATCTTATCCAGTCTTCCGCGTCCCGACCACGCACGACGTGCTCACCGCGTTGTTCCATCCGGCTTACCCCAAAAGTCACCTGGATATCCTCAATCTCGCCCTCCTCGGCTCGCAGATCGTCCTCTTCCTCTGCCTGCCCCGGCACGCGTCCCAGCTCTTCTTCCTCGTCTACTTCGCGTTCTGGCGCACCGCGTACGATGCGGGCCTCGGCTGGGTCCTCACGAAGCAGAGTAAGAAGAAGTGGATCGTGCGCGAGGTGCAGCGCCGCGGCTGGCTGGACGAAAAGAGGCGCCCGGAGGTTCGCAACTGGATCCGTCAACAACTGGCTGGCAAGATGGGGAAAGATTACTCCTTCGATGTGCGTTATCATAGCTTCATGATCTGCACCTATCACTGATCATCGCCCTTTAGGAACTCCCTTTGGAGTACAATACCTGGTTGCTCTTCCGCCAGCTCGTCGATGTAATCCTGCTCAAGTGCGTAGTACGCCCAAGCCCCCTGATTCACCGCTGATGGACACGTAGTGACTTCGTGGCCTACTGCATGTTCGCGTTCTCCTGCTTCCGCGTTCCGGAAGGTCTCCCCGTCCTTGTGCATGTCATGAGGTGAGACGAACGCAGCATCCTCGCATCGGTACTCAATCCTACTCAGGTGGGTAGCTGGGATAGCCCTCATCGCGTTTAACCTCTGGGTTAAGACAGAAGCACATGATGTCGTGAAGGACTATGGCTGGTACTGGGGCGATGTCTTCTTCCAGCGCGGCAACCTGGTGTTCGACGGCGTCTTCGAGCTCGCCCCGCACCCCATGTACTCCGTCGGTAAGTTATTGAGTGCTAACTTGAGTGCAATCAGGACTGAGTACTGCACAGGCTACGCTGGCTACTACGGCCTGTCACTCATTGTCGGGAGCTATGCGGTTCTCTTCGTCAGTCTCGCTGCCCACGCCGCCCAGTTTGGCTTCCTGGTCTTTTTCGAGAACCCTCGTACGTTCAGCACCCTCCCATATTCCCTTCCGCCTCTCACCCCTGCGCAGACATTGAGCGCGCCTACGGCCAGCGCAAGCCCATTGCCAAGCGCGCGCCCATCCAGGAGCGCACCAAAGCCTTTTCGCCGGCCTCTGCCCGCGCCTCTTCAGACGCCGCGCACCTCAGCGAGCTCTCCGACATAGAGCTCACCACGCCCTCTGCGACCGAAGGCGAAACCGCGACGGAAACCGAGCTCGATACGGAGACCGAGGACAGCGAGGTGCGCGCGCCGATCGGTAGCCGTAGCCCATCGCTCGGCAGTCGTGGCTCGCCCACCGGCAACCGCCAGTCGTACCGCAAGCACCAGGCGCACCCCTCGACGGCGAGCTCGGCGAGTGGGTCGGAGCGCGGGGCGCCGATTAGGAAGAAGCCACTATCGGAGCACGACCTGTTGACGACGTACTTCCGCCGAGACACGATTGTGCTGAAGAACTTGGATCTGTTCAGGTGAGTGATCAGCGTCAACACCTATGCGCTCTGGTACTGACAAGATCCTCTCACAGAGCGACCGACCTGATGTTCGCCCTCATGGCAGGCTACGGTCTCTTCTTCGCCTTCGCGCCGACTATGTCGCAAGAGACCATCCTCGCCATGCACTTCATGCACGGCCTCGCCTGGGTCATCTTCCACTGCTTCGGCATCGGCGCGGTATTGCGCGCGCAGAGCGAGAGCAAGTTCCTCGTCCGGCACTACCTGAAGTACTACCACTACATCGCGCACAATGCGACGCGCGGGGCGACTATCGAGGCCTTCGCGAACTTCAAGGCGATCTTCAACATGAGCATCTGCATGACCTACAGTACGTCTTCGTGGCAGATGGGCGATAGAACGTTGCTCACATTCGATAACAGTCTCGCTCATCGGCCTCGTCTGGAAGACCTACCACATCCCGAACGAGTGGACCGTTGGCCACGAACTTCTGCGCCACACTCTCGGTGCTGTAAGTCATTGATCTTTTATCTGCTCTCCTTCACTGACGATCACTCAGCTCCTCATCGGCCTGCATGGCTGGGCCAGCCGGGAGTCCTACGAAGTCCTCGGCGTGTTCGGCTGGTTCTTCGGTGACTTCTTCATGGACGCGTTCCCTGGGCACCTCGAGTACACCGGCATCTACCGCTACCTCAACGACCCCGAAGTCATCGGCGGTGCGAGTTGGTTCGGCTTTGCGCTCATCAGTGGGAGCAAACTCGTCCTTACGCTCGCTGTGATTCGTCACTTGGGTCATTGGTGGTTTTTGCTTGCTGTTGAGAAGTGCGGTCTGCTCTGCGTCTGTCAGAAATTGATGCTCATTGTCAACGCAGGCCGCACATGCGCAAGCTTTACGGCGAGTCCATTCGCCGCGACGCTGGCTTCGTCAAGGTACTCAAGAGCGTTGCGAGCAAGAACGCGCGCATGCTTGAGTCAAGGGCTGGCAAGCACGGCCCCGAGATCCGCCGCGTCGCAACGGAGGTTAAGGGTACACTCGACAAGGTGTACGAGGAGACGGCGGACGCGGTGCAGGACTTCTTGACCAAGTGTACGTCTTTCGCTTCGCCCTGCAATAGGGCAGCATTAGCTGACAAGATTCTCAGCCCGCCCGCAGTTTGATCGTGTCGTCGAGGACACGAAGGTGCTCCTGCAGCAATCGCGCGAGCGTCTAGTCATCACGCGCGTCGCGAACGACTTGGACTCGTACGAGGCGAACAAGTATCAGATCTCGATCCTCCCGAGCGGGATCGACAAGTCGATGCGCTTCCATGTCGGCGAGCCTGTGACCGTCAAGTGGCAGGCGCCGCGCAAGCACTCGCGTCGGGACTGGATTGGTATCTACAGGGTACGTGTCTTACTCGCTACTCGTCTTGGGGTGATCAGCGAACTGACGCCCTACTCTTAGGTCGGCGCCAACAAGTCGAATCTAGTGACGAAGGTTTCCTCACTGGGCATGTGGGTGCCCGTGCACGATGACGAGTGGGAGGGTGACATTCCGCTCAACCCTGACCGGCCCATCACGCCCGACCGCGAGTCCGACAGTGGCACGGTTACCTTCAAGGGCGGCGCGCTGCCCTGGACAACGGGCAAGTACGAGGTCCGGTACCACCACGACGGCAAGTACAACGTGATGAGCATCGATGGGCCGTTCGAAGTCTACCGTCAGTCCAATCCTCCCATGGTCCCCATGCACTCCTCTGATCGTCTTTTCAGTCACCAAGCCCGAGGAGCTGACCTTCGACTCTGTTCGCGAGACCCTTATGCGCGTCGTCCCGCTCTGTCTAGACTCCGACCCGTCTCTCATCCCCCTGTCGTGCAAGAAGGAAGAAGAGAGATCGCCCGAAGACGACCGCGACCCGGACGACTTCAATTTCTGGTCCGAGCGCCAGGCGAAGCGCATCTGTCTGGTCATCAAGCAAATCTTCGGCGTTGAGTACGTGCCAGACGTCATCGTCGCCGACGCGAATCTGTCCGCGTTGGCGAATCGCATCCTGCTGTCGCTGGAGCTCATCAAGCCGACGACAGCGTGACAATGGAGCAAGTCGGCAGGTGGACGATGAAAAGGTATGGGGAGGCGGAGGTCGAGGTCGATGACGACGACGATTTTCTTGGCTTTGGTATACTTTTGTTGATGGAGAGGAAGGAATGGGGATGGAGATCTAGACGGAAGGGGAATTAGAAGGGATGGATTTACTTCCGCTACGTGACGTTGTCATGACGGTTATGACTGAAATGACAAGCGATGCTTTTTCTACATGACAGGTTCTGTCTTCTCCGGCGTCTTCCTGTCCGACTGTCTTTTCTTCCGACCTCGTGTTACCGCTTGCCCATGCCGCCCAACAACTTGCTGGCATTGGAGACGCGAGCGACGTCGCGGCAGGTTAAGCTATATCGAGTCGTGCGAGGGATTGTTTTGCCTTCGCTGATGGCTTTTCTAAGTTCTTTGTCGGCCAGAAGGTCCCAGTTGTCAAGCTGGACGTCGAGGTCAGGAAGACGAGGGCCGCTGTCGAGGGTGGCCGACATGAAGGCGTCCTCCGTGATGTCGCGGATACTTGGAGGGGTGTAATCTCAGCTATACAGCTGCTTTGTCCAGTCTCGTCGAAGCAACGCACCCGTGCAGATGTGTCTTATATAGCGTCCCGGTGGTGATCACGACACTGCGAGGCTCGAGGAGGACAGTGAGGACCGGCTTGGGATCGATGCGACGGCCATGATTTGTAGTCGACGACTCCTTGGCGCCTATGGCATCTTCAGCATCGCCCTCGCCCTCCGGCGCGTAGCGAAAGTAGTGGAAGACAGCATGGCCGCCGAGTGATATTGTAGCTACGACGGGGTGGTATGCAGGACCATCCTCGTGGGGCTGCCAGGGACAGCCTAAGTGAGCGACGACGTGTATGACCGATGTAGACCGATTGCTCACCATGATCCCCTGCCCTGGGCAATACTTCGCGCAAAAAAGGACGCGGAAGGTCAGTTAGCATTCCGTTAGAAAGCAGGCCCACAATCTCATACCTCATTCATGATGATGTGGTTTGGCTGGCCATGAGGAGAGCTTTCGAACGCCTCAGTCGCTTTCAGTCGAGAAATGACATCGGGACTGCAAGGGAGGAAGTCAGGCGCTGGCGGTCAAACCAAGAAAGACTCAGGTATAACGACAAAAATGACTTACTAGGACGTGACAAAAGCAGGTAACTCTCGAGCGAGAAGCACATTCTTGGGCGTGATCTCCCCGCCTGATGGAGGCACAGTAAGATGAAGGTCGGTTTACCCCAGCGCGGTGGTACCGTACCCCATGGTTGCAGCCTGGAGAAAATGGATGGTCATTCTTAACATCTTTTATGTAAAATAAAGCTTGCCTCCGATTTTTCAGCTGCTTCCAGCTTTGCGTTGGTGATTCCTGGATCTGGAGAGAGGCGACGCGTCGGTGGTCAACTCAATTTCTCTTGAGATAGCTCAACCTTGCGTATCAGATATTCCTCTTCATCTTCCTATCCAACATCAAGCTCGAGCTGAGACTATCCGCAACCTTGAGACGTACAGTAACGAAGTTGGGAATATAGTAAACACCCGTTCCCTCGGGGAAGCTGGCATTGGGAGGGACAGCATGCCTCGCGATAGTTTCTATCAAAGGATTAGAAGAAGATGCCATGTTTTATATCCCGTGGGAGAGAGGTCGATGTAAGGATGTTGACGGTAGGTAGCAAGACGCGTCACGGACGGAATGAAAGTCTCGAACAATGGGGCGGCAGTTGCCGAACTAATCTTGACCGCGACAATCATCTTCATCGCTGAGACTCACCTGCCTTTATTCCTCGCCTCACACGCGCTGGCTCTTCCGCAGAAGTGCTGCTACCCAGAAACCTCGCTTCATACTCCTGCCGTACCCTTTGACCTGGAACTCGTGACAGCGGCCACGTCTCGAACAGGAGCTTCGGTGGCTGCCGCAGAGCGTGGTTGACTGACATACGTTTTCTTCCGAGTCTTGCTCGTGTCGACAGAGCCCACATCCATCTAGTAAAGTTTGGGCGGCGAGCTTACTTTGGCGTTGATGGCGCATGTCGTCGAGGCCAGCGGCCGCGAAATTATTCGCATTCCCCTCGGTGCTCTTGAGTTGCCGTCAACACTCCCTGCCGTACCTCTCGTCGTTCAAGATGGGAGCTCGTTCTCGATGCCATGCGACGACGACTCCAGCTTGAAGGCGACACTTTTACGACTGGACCGTCGGTCGCTTTTCACAGGCTCTACAACTGACCTTGAGGTGGCTTTCCTCATTCCGCCAAATGAGGATCCGTCCAAAAATGCACGCGTTGTGAGTGGAGGATTAGACGGTAGATCGCCTCGAGTTGAAGATCAACTGCACAGGAAGAGGTGTGCAATCGCCTCGGACTTGGAGGCAATGACGGGTCATTTCGAACAGACGGTCTCATGAACGCCTTTCTACGTGCGTTCCACTCGCTGCTCAGGATCTACGCTCGTGCTAAGTGTTCACTCCAGTTGAATCATCGCTCCGGGTCCATCTCGATTCTGCGACATTCTTGATCACGCTCCCTTTCATAGAGTTCTGCTCGCTCAGCGACCAGCTGAGGCTCGACAATGAGGAGTGGATAGAACGCGCGAAGCACGACGCCACTGCGAAGCGCATCTTGGGCGTACGCATTATGCTGATCTATCGGTTATAACCATATACTCACGATCACCGTCAGAGCCACCAACCTCGTCTGTATTCATACGAAATAGGGCATCTCGCTTTCTACGAGCCATCGTCCGCCTTCCTTCCTGGCGATACGACCATCGAAATCCTGCCCAACGAGTGTCGCACACTCGAGCGGCCATGCCCGAACGCGCCTTCCGTCGCGAAGAAGCCCCAGATATACGACGAACTCATATGCGAATTCCCTTACCCTCCCTCTCTCCGAGAGAACAAGGATAAGCTGTCCCCATTGGCGCTACTTGTGAACGCGCACTACAAACTCAAGGCGTACATGGCGAGGGTTCCTAGAAGACACAGATGCTTCCCCCTGGAGCAGTATTTCAAGTTTACAAGTCGTTTCTTGGACATGTTATACTTCGTGCCGTCGCAGGAGCCAAAGGCTACGTCGGGCCCCGTCGATTCCAAGGAGAGGGTTTCGAACTGGCTGGGTTCTGCCGTCGATGCCGTGCACCCTGGCGATCCCGACAACTATCCCGCCCTACACGAGAGGTTGCATGAAGAGGACCTGATCAACGGTCTCACGGTCGAGGAGATGGACGCCGTTATTTGGCGCGCTGGCGACCCCCGTTCTACGGATGCAGCCAGGGTGAAAGCGGCGATGTTGATGTTCGGGATGGCTGGCAGTGAGTTCTGGCCCGATTGTTGGTTGTCGCGACGCTGATTCAAAGCAGATCATCGGCTGCCCGACAACCCTTTGATGAGGAGAATCAGGTTCGAGCAGCGCATGTCCTTTGATTCAATTTTGATTATGCTCACCTGGACTTGTTCAACTGTGGTCCGTATAATCTGTGCTGACCCCAGATCTGTGCAGGGCCTAGTAGCCAATATAACTTGCCAGTGCAATTGTCTTCATATGGAGATACATGTACATTATGGGTCCGTGAGTGTTGATGTTACAATGTCATTACAAGATTCCGCTTCAGTCCAGCTTCTCCTTGACCTGCTGGTCAACCATCCGCTGCGCCTCATTCCTAGTCTCGTAGCTGAGGATGGACTCAGGGAAATGTCCATACACCCGTATCTCCATACCCTCACCTCGGGCCCTCCCCGACGAAGTTATCCGTCTTAGGCCGCGTCCCAACATCCTTCCCCTGCTTCGCGTCTTGCAACTCGTGCTTGAGGTCGCCGCCGTCCAGTGACTGGTCGATCAGCCCGTTCTGCGGCAGCCGGCCCTTCTGCCCGTCGCGCTCCCAGACGCGTTCGTCGGCGCTGTAGCCACCGGATTGGGTCGCTGTGACGAAGATCGGGGTGAGAGAGAGATGGGCCAGATGGCGGAAGGACGCACTGTCGTTGAGTGGAGGGTAGTTGCTATACTTGTAGGTGAGTTCGCGCTCGGTCTGTTCGTCGCGGGCAGCTGTGGGACGATGTGTGAGCTGGGGTGCAAGGCTGGGAGGTCGGGGGGGGGGACGCACTCTCGTTCACAAGCGAGCCCTGCTTGCCGAAGCCTTGCGAGCCGTATTCGTCAGACATGGTGATAACTATGGAGATGGGTCTGGTCACTGAGTGAGATGATTACGCCGTCCATCTCATTTGCGGCTGTCCTTATATTCAAGTAGCGCCCCGCCATGACGTCGACGAGCGCGTCACTTGAATCGCGTCTAATGACCGCGTCTGGCGCACGTGGCACGCGTTGCTTACGTACGATTGGCGCCCCGCGCGATTTTCCTCCCGCCGCCACGAGGTTCGCGCCTGCTTTCGCCTTCGGCCTCCCGCTGCTTTCTCGCGCGCGCGACGGACGACGACGATGTCCAAACTCAGCAATAGCATCCTGAGTCTCAAGTTTATGCAGAATGCGCAGCGCGCGAAGCAGCAGAAAGAGGTCGAGATCGAGCGCGCGAAGGTGAAGGATGAGGCGGAGTGGGAGGTGCCGAAGGAGGTGAGGGAGGGATGGGGGCAGACCAGCTCAACGTGCGTCTTACGTATGGCTTTTGGATGCGTGTTCTCTGACCACTGTCTTCGCAGGAGTGCTGTATCGTTGGAAGATTCGTACCTTCCGTTCTTGTACCCGGTCCTGGAGACTGCAGGTGCGGAGGCACCTATCAAAGGGCGTAGGAGATATAAGAATGGGGAACTGGTCAAGGAGGAGGTGCGTGGGCCACTCTGTCTCTTTGTTCATACGCTGACTATGTGTCAGATTCCCGAAGTGCCGACACCGTCCGAGGAAGCAACTGCGTCGACATCGAAGGCAGAAGACCCATCATCGCATGATTCTCCCTCTCGGAGGGACTCTGACCGCTCCGGCAAGCCCAAGAGTGGCCTCAGCGCTCTGAAAAAGAGGCGGAAAGACTCGAGGCACGAAGCAACAGACGACTCCCAGATACCAGGCAATGCGAAGACGGTCCAAGATCTGATTCGTGAGAACGCGGGCATCGGCGTCGATCTTCGAGGCGCGCGAGCGGCTCCTGCGAAATCAGCGCCGAGCCCTCCGGTCTTCTTGAAGCCGTCTGGCGTCGATGAGCCGTCCAAGGCGCCCGCCGCATCGTCCACCGAGAAGACGGAACAGTCGAGCGATCCTACACCTTCTGGCAAACCTACGAAGAAGGCCAAGCGGAAGAGCGAAGGCGACGGCGAGTCTGTGAAGCCCAAGAAGAAGAAAAGAAAGGAGCCTGCAGCGTAGTCGCCTCGCGGGGAGCGTCGTACCTTTCCATCTCTTGCGGTGGCACGATATGTCACTCGTTTCGCCTTCGTACCAGACTCCTCATACGCCGCGAGCCAATCCGGATAGGCTGGCGCTTGCCGACGACTCCCTGGGCAACCATTGCAACGCATCCATTTCGACCTCTTTCTCTACGCATGTGCTGCCTCCCTCTTTAGCTTTGTATCTGATACTTCGTCATACGCAGATCTTCTGGTCCTCGCTAGCGGTCCGAAATAGTATACACAATTTTGTATGACAAGTGCAACGCAGCCCAGTTCGCTCTTATGGCGCCCGTTCAACCGTCCCTTGACCATGTTTGTTTGCTTTGTTTGAGTTCAAGGTGTGATTGACGATTGATCGAGGAGATTGATCCGTCCTAAACGGAGATACCGGGCCCGGAACGCGCTCCGAAGCTACGGTCACGTGCATTATGGACTTTTGGCAGGGCGCGTGTTTGCGTCTGTTTCCCCGTTCTTGGTTCTTGCTCTCATGTACCTTACAGATCAGGATCGAACTTTCTCTGGGGTCCACTCGATATCTTTGAGACTTAAGCCCGCGAGGTGCAGAAGCGCCGGTCAGAGTTCCCGCTCATACGGCAGGGCGCATATACCCAGCTCTCGCAGGTGAAAGGCCAGCATAGGGGTGCGTGGCATCAAAGTAAACGCGATGAATTGCTGAGCACTTGTGCTACAGCTGCTATTTGGCCCACTGATTATGGACCCCGACTGATGACACCGACCTGGAAATTCTTGCACTTCCCGCGCGTTTTCGTTACGAAGCCTGCGCTCGCTTGACCACAACTTTCCTCAGAGAAACGAAGAGCAGTCGCCTCGTATGCTACACTTCTTTCCTGACGCTACGCGTCCGGTCGAGGCCTAAGTGCGAGGATTACCTATTTTGTAGCTCGCAGGTAGACAAGCGCCGCTGCGACACGAGATAAGCACCGCCCGGCCTAAGCATCTCATATGCTCTCATACGCCGACTGCTCGCCATATCCTTGAAGCGGCAGACATCCGAGCGGCATGGAGCCGACTCCCAAGAGAGCGCAAGCATCAATGGATGACGACCACTCTACGCCATGCCGCGCACATAGTGCGGCCTTTACACCGGAAGTATGGATTTTTATCATATCTAGCATTGCCAACTACAACACCAATGTCCAATCTACGTCGACTACAAGAGCGTATAGCCTCCCCCATACCATCACAATCACCAGCTGACTGTCTTTTAGCGCCTCGAACACCGCTAGCGCTCGGTCAGCTAAAGGATCGCTTCCGAGCCTGCTGAGCGCAGGCTACGCAGTGATTATGCCGATTGACGAAGCCCCGGCATTCTCGTTGTGGCGGCGGGCGCGGCGGTCAGCTGAATTCTGCTTTGCTTCAACTTCAAGTGCTGAAGGCTTAGCGGAAGACCGACTCGTCCAAAAGACCTAACATTCAGAAAGCACTGGCTCACCATTACAGACAAGGACGTCACAGCCTTGGAGAAGTACCTGCCCTCCATTCCATCTGAGTCCAAGCTGAACGTCGTCCCCGTCCGGGGGTGGCGGGGACATGATCGTTGACGAAGTGATGATCACACTGAATTTGATCTCTCGAGAACGTCTCATCGCGTTGACCGATATGGATGCTGTAATTCAATGGTCAACGCGGCTCTGCTTCTTTGCTCCTGCTCCCACGTTCCCTCGCCACTTCCAGTGTCGCTGGCCTCACTGAGGGCGCAGCCTTATATGCACGAGCCGACCGCGACCTTTCCCCCATGGCCGCGTTGTCCCTACACAACGCGATCTTCTCGCCAACAACCCACGACGGGCCGTCCCTGAGCCCGTCCGCGAGCAACTCGGAGAATTCGCACCACGACCGCGCGCGCTCGGGGAGCACGCCGACTTTGACGCCGAGCGCGGGCGAGTATGCGCACCCTACAGAGCCCCTTCTGCGCGCAGAGACGGGCGAGGCGCTTGCCTACCTCGAGCTCCTGTCCAGGCAGCCGAAGCACCCTGACGCGCCGCCCGAGGCGTGGGACAAGGCGCTCTCTTTGCAGGGCGATCCGGCGAGCCCTGGCGACCGCAAAGTTTTCTGGGAAAGCGCGGCGCGGCGGCGCTTGCGACGGTTCAGGTGGATAAAGCTTGCGCTTGAGGCGATCGTTGGTGCGTGGCGCGGGTGCATTTCCTAGACATTATAGGCTGATTTATTGCTGCAGCCGTATGGAGCGTCTACAGTGCTGTTCGGTATTTCATGGCATTCTCGCACTACTGGGGGACGGTGCCTCGAGCGCTCACGGCTGCAATGGGCGCGTGCGCGACGGTCTCCGCGGCGCTCATCATGCTGAACATGAGCCTATGTGTCGCCATGCCAAGCTTGCTGGTGCCTACGGTCTCCTGGAAGGGTTTACTCCGGCTAGAGAACGTCGCTGCATACACGGGGTCCCTTCTCTTTGCCATCCCAACTATCGTGAACGTCGCGCTCGTCAACGTCTGGCATAATTCGCCCGATATCGATGTCAGTCTCTCCTTTCGCTGCCATCTCGATGTCGACATTCTCTGGGCGACGGGCGGGTCCTGCGAACCGCCAACTTGGGAAGCATACCTTGGTCTTGCCGTAATGCGGTTGGTTCTGAGCTTTGCCATAGTGGTGAGTCTCACGCTCGCGTTCTCGAACTTCATAGATGAACATTGTGCTTCCAGGGCATATACCTCAGAGTCGTCTACAAGTTTCAAACGATCCGGCGACCTGCACTCACCCTCAGCAATCTCAAAGGTCAACCGAACGCGGCACACATGACTCAGTCGACGGTTTCGACTCCCTTCACTGACCTGCCAACCCCGCGGCGACGCGACAGACGCTCGCATGGATCACATGGAAAAGCGGCGTCTTCTGCGAAGAGCGCTACGGATCGAGGACCTTCGCATCGTCACTCCGCGACATCCCTCTCAACGGGCGAGAACTCACCCTCTGAGGAAGACTCTGACGAGGTAGTGACCCCGCGCGCATCCCACAACGACACCGACCAAGAGCTTCGAGTCTTCGCCGAACGCTTCCGCACGCTCATGGCCGAGATATCCGAGGAAGCTGACGATGCGGTGGCCTATGCGCGCCCGGACTCTGCACTCGGGTACAACAGCGAGATGCACGCGGACGAGCACTCGCCTACGGACAGCGAGTTCCTACACGGTCGCAACGGCGAATTCGATCCATACGTCTTCGACGCCAGCTACCAGCCGCACCCGCTACAGGGCGGGACGCCGTTCATCGGGCGCGACGAGTTCGGGCGGCCGTACCCACCCGACGGTCTGGTGCGGGTGCTGAACGGCTACGTGCGCCGGATGCCGACCATCGAGAGCCTGGGGTCGCGTGAGTGTGGGTGGAGCCGGCCCGCGACGCGGACAACGATGTTCAGCATGCAGACGGGCGGCAGCGAAGGTGGGCGGAGCCGCGCGAACAGCCTGAACGCGCTAGCGATGACGCCGACGAGCGAGGCGGGAGGTGGGCTCGAGGCGGCGCTGGCCGAGGACGGGCGGCAAAGTCGAGGCGCGGAGTCGAGCACAAGCCGGGCGGACAGTATGGGGCGGGCGAGTGGCAGGACGGGCGGAACGCATCCGTCGGCGTCGTCGAGGAGTACGAACTCGTTCTTCTCGGCCACGGGCGAAGAGCTCATGTCGAGTCCGACGAGCACAGAGACACACATGCCACCACCTCGCACGCCGCCGGAGAGCTGAGGCTCGCCTGTCGCCGCTCATGTCCACCGCCACGACTATAGAGTGCCTGAGGCACATGTCCTTATGTGCCATGCTTTCCTGTCCCCCACTTGTATACTCTCGGGACTCTGCTTCACCATGGGACTCAACCAAAGGTGTACATACTGATCGCGACCCTCTCCAACTGTTTCCTGTACTTACGCCGGCCTTCCCTTCGACGAATGTATATACGAATCTTCTCTTCCTCTGTGGATCTTGCATATCCTTTTCCTCTCCCTTCCGGTTCTTATCGCACATACAGCCCGCAAACATTCACGAACATGCGGACAATACTCTTCTTGGTTTTCTCCAGCTACCTCTCCTCTACGTCGGCAGCCCACAGTAGGCCCCCGCTGACGCTGCCTCGGATCCCGACTCTGCTCTCGACACTGGTTCGATTATGTCGGCCATATCCCGACGCTGCTCCCGGATCCCGACACCACCCTCTCCTTACATACCCAACTGGTTGCCAACGTCCTCTGCTGGATCTCTGCTCACGCTATCGCTACTATTTGTACATATAGACCCCCGCTTGCTATCGTCGCATGCTTATTTTATTTACGGTACTCACTTATGCGTAGTGTACTAACTCACGAACCCGCCCGGGCAGAGGCTGCTGTGGTAGAAGTTCCCCAGAAAATGAAAAGTCTATCTATTGGTTTGCTATGCTTTATGTCAGGTGAACGTTGAAGCCTGACGGCTTTCTCCCACTAGTTCCCCTTCCTGAACGCGGCCCGTAGCACAAGGGATGTCACGGTTCGACTTACCCCTTGTGGAT
The DNA here is from genome assembly GCF_000143185.2 of Schizophyllum commune H4-8. Classification (NCBI taxonomy): domain Eukaryota; kingdom Fungi; phylum Basidiomycota; class Agaricomycetes; order Agaricales; family Schizophyllaceae; genus Schizophyllum; species Schizophyllum commune. The sequence goes on along the minus strand of NW_026089548.1, from coordinate 1,561,675 downwards.
CCCACGCGAGATAGTCACAGCGCGTCATCGCCAATTTCATTGCTTGATCAGAACCTCCATCGTCGACACCAGCAGTAGCGCCCCTTCGCCGGCGCTCGCCAAACCCCAACTCTTCCCCCTCACCTATTTTATGCGCCATAGCCCTAACCAGAGAACCAGACAAGAGACCACCAAACACCCGCTTACTGCTTCGCACCCCGAGAACCAGCATGGACACCGGCAAGTTGTCGATGGCGGTCGCAGGATCAGTCTTCTGTGCGACCTCCCGCCCGAGTCGCGCACGCATATCACGGCGTACCTCGATCCCCCATCGCTCGATGCGCTCAGCCAGACGTGCAGGCTCCTGCGCGCCCACGTAGCGGACGAGAGTACGTGGTATCACGCCTTCCTCTGCCAGTTCCTCGGCGTGGGTCCCGAGGCGAGCCTCAGCGATGAGACGGCGCTGCTCCTGCGGCGCCAGCAGAAGAGCTGGCGACTCGAGTTTGCCTATCGGCACAAGATGCGGGGGTACGTCCCCCGATCGGTCTCTCTTCATCACTCGACTGACATGGTCCCCCCTCGCAGACGCTGGCAGCGCTCGCGGAATACCACCGTCGTGCACTCGCCGGTGCATTCCTACGTGAACGAGATACATCCCCTCGCCAACGGAGGCCTCCTGACGTGCTCTCTGCGCTACGGGATCGTCGCCCGATCGCACCCGCTAACAGGCAAGGTCGTCAAGGGCTTTCTCGGCGCCTCAGGCGGCGGCGCGGGGCTAGGGATCGGCAACCCTAACCTCGAGTTTGCGCCCGATGCGACGGCATGCGCGCTCACCTCCGAGGGCGCCACAGCGAGAGTCGCCTGGGGTTACCGCAATGGCCAGCTGGCGATCGTCGTCGCGAAGAAGGCGATGGAAGGGAAGGTCGCGGCCGACTTCTCGCTATGCCGCGTCGACGACTTTCACGAAGGCGCCGTCGTCGATGTCGTTTGGGAGCAGGATATGGTCGTGTCCGCGGCCGACGACGGCAGAGTGAAGGTCTGGCAGAAGCGACATGCTGTCCAGTGCCTGTGGACGTCGCCGAAGGACGAGCGCGCGATTGTGCTCATCAAATGCGCGAAGGTCGTTTCGGCGCTGGCGAGGGGCTTCATTGCCTGTGTTATGGAGAATGGTGATATCCTAATCTGGCGCGGCTTCGTACTGGGCGACGCGCAGGACGCAGGGACCCCAAGGGTGGAAGCGGAGAACGTCGAGGTCGTCCGCGTGCCCTGTCCGTTGCCCAAGCCATCCTCGGAGAACCTTGTGGATGCGCTGCCGGAGGTCCTCGCTTTCCACGCCGACAAGGCGGCGCCCGAGCACACGGTGCTAGTCGCCTATCGTCAACAGCCGCTCTTCTATCGCATCGCTGTCGTCGGTCTCACCGACATTCGCATAACGACCTTCGGCGACCCAGCGTTCCGCCTCACGAGCGTCACGCCCTTCTTCACCGCCGAACCCACCGAGCACTCCTTCGTCCTCGCCGGCGACCACCTAGGCACTGTTGCTATTTACGACTGGAGCAAGGCTGGCAATGTCGCCTGGAATGTTACATCGGCAAGCGCCGCGACTACTAGCAACTCGTCAACGCTCATCATGAGCGATTCGCCATACTCTACCATCATCTCTCCCCTCCGCAAATTCGACGCGCACGACTCCGCAGTCACGGCCATCGCGTCTAACGGCATTGTCATCGCCACTGGCTCCGCGCGCGGGGCGATCCACGCCTATGATGCGCTCACCCTCGAGCGCGTGCGCACGTTCGACGCGCTGGAGACGCGGAGCGCGAGCGGATTTGCGAGCCCGTTGTCGGCGGTGTCGGCGTTCGCCTTCTCGAGTGGGCAGGTGATAGCGAAGGACAAGGAAAAGAACAGCGACAAGAACAGCAGGGAGATGCTCCTCGCCACCGTTGGAGATGAGGTCCTGGCGTGGCAGCTGGGGAAGGTGCCGAAATCACAGCGCCATGTCATGGTCGGCGCGAAGGGCAAGGGCCGAGCGTGGAGGGAGAGGGTGCAGTACGAACGTGAGTGGGCTAGCTTATTCCGTCTGGGAAGGTTAAAGCGCTAACATGACCCATAGAGAAAATCGAGATCAAGGAGGGGATGGCATCGGCCTGGGACGCACGCGGATCCGCGAGAGATGCGTCTGGATCCAAGAACGCTGTGCCTAAGCAGGCGCGTGTGCAGCAGGCGAAGATGGACGCGCTGGGGCTCGATGAGGCGGAGGCGCTGGAGTATGTTATGATGCTGAGCCGGGAGGAGGCGGCGCAGAGGGAGCGGGAGGCGGAGCGCATGAAGGAGCTGTTTGGGGATGCGCGCGCGCCAGATGAGCGGCCGTCCTCCTCGATGTACGGCGATGGATCGTCGGCTATGCACGGTGGCGGTGCATTTGACGAGGGCGTGTTTGACGGTGAACTTGACGCTGGGTCGTTCGCGGACGACGGGTCTCCGGCGGGCGTGGATGACTCGCCGGGCTCGTCCGGCATCTCGTCGCTATCATACGCGAGCTCTTCGTCAGGTGGACGGACGGATGCGGAGGGCGGGCAGAGAGCGTCGCCTTCCGCTGGGCGTCCGATCCCTCCTTCTGGACATTCGAACCTCGCATCTACGTCTCGCGCGTCGCCGCCAGCTACTTCCGCTAGGGCATCACCGCCGGCCATTTCCGCCTGGGCATTGACGTCGCCGCCGTCACCATCCTTGGCAGTCGCCACCCTGGACGACGAGGTCGCGTTTCCGCCGGTGGCGCCGCATACGCCCTCGTCTTCTGTGTGTCCCAGTCCTCCGTCTGTGCGTCCCAGCCTGCCCTCCACGTCTGTGCGTTTCAGCCCGCCGCTCTCGTCTAGCCCTCCGTCGTCGGTGCCCTCGGCGTGGAGCACGCCGTTGAGGATGACCCCAGGCTCGAATACGAGGCGGGTGTCGGGCACGAGCACACCGCCGGTAAGGGCGTCGCCTGCCGGTATGTCGACCAGGGCGCCTGCTGTGGTGTCGACCGCTGCACCTTCGTCGAGGTCCGCGGAGGGCGCGTGGGGTTCTGCATCCGCTTCGGGTCCTGCATCCACTTCATCGTCTGAGCCTGCACCCACTTCATCGTCTGCGCCTGCCGGGGCTTGGGCTGCGTCGACGGCGAACGGGGCTCCTTCCGAGCCATCTGGAACGTCTGTCGAAGACTTGGAGGATATGGACGACGACCTGCGGTACGCCATCTTACTAAGTTTGGCGGAGGCGAGGAGTCGGGGCGAGGCTGTTTAGGATAGGGGACGGCGTGCGCAATACGCGTTATGATTATGTGGTCTCACAAGTATCTCTCAATTCAAATTAGTAAGTATGCGTACCCCTGTGTACGCGTAGCAGTAGTAGCATCAGCTCCGCGCAGACGGAGGATACGAGCACTGCCATCACTTCCAGTCGCCACCCTCTGCCACTTCCGGTCGTCACCCTATCACCGCGAGCCCATGGGCTAGCTATCGACATTCGCGCTCATCGTCCCGACCTCAAAGTTGAAAGTACTCTACATGGAGAACATATTGACCGGCCGGTCGTCGACTCTCGTAGCGTCGAGCTAGACGATGCGCGGGATGCTGCGAGGCAGCGGACGCTGCTTTAGCGAGGCGCCGGACGCTGCTCGAGCGATGCGCCGAACGCTGCTGCTCTAGCGAGGATGAGGGAGTCAAACGAGCAGCGTGAGATAGGTTGGTGAAGGAGACGACCGAGTGAAGGAGGAGACGGACGAGTGAAGGAGGACGCGAACGAGTGACTTCGGGCTCGTACGAGTGAAGCCGGGCTCGTACGAGTGAAGTCGAGCTCGTACAAGTGGGATTGCGCTCGCGCGAGTGAAGTTCAGCTCGTGCGAGCAGCGTGGGGCGGCGGTCTGGAAGGGGGGGGGGGGGGGAATTGGAAGAGGAGGGAGAGACCGGACGAGGGGGTGAAGCCTCCGCCGAGTAGGATGCGACGCCCGCGACGGCGGGTGCAGGGTACTGCATGAACTGACCGGGCTGTACGAATATATGTAGCACGCCTACAGGCAGCCGTTATTCATCGCCGTTGAGGCCTTCACCACTTCACGCCTGGGGTAGCCCGCCCCGAGGCTATTCCCCCGGCAGGCGGTCTGCTGGACCGCCGCGATCCTCTAGAGGCTATCACAAGAAAGGCTGGGAATTGTGGTGTCACGAGCTTAGTCATGTTCATATTGTGGCTTACCTCTTTCTGAGAGTTACCGGTGAGCAAATTCTTTCTGGAGACCTCGAATCCCTCATAGCCACCGAAACGGATTGTCAGGCTGTCGGGCACCTGTCTCTCTAGGCTGTCGGGCACCTGTCTCTCATGAGCATTCGCGTTAGGCACTGCGCGCGCTACGGCACATTAGGCACCGCATGCGCTATGACTCACGACCAGCCATCCCAAACATCAGCATCGCCGCTTGCGCTCTCGCTGCATCTGTGGCACGAGGGTTGGACACCTGCCAGATGACCTGGCTCATCTCCTCAGTCGTCAGCCCGTTGATGAGGTCCTTTTTGTCCGCATTGACCAGGTCCTCTTCGTCTGGCATCTCGAGGGAATCAGTGACATCGCGGTCCCCAGACGACGCCCCGGGTCCTGGAGGTGGCACGACGTACAACGGTCCCGCAGGCGGCACGAAGTACAACAAGTCCATGAACCGATTCAGAAACTCGGCATAGCTCTCCAAATGACAACTGCGGCGACTTTTGGGTTCTCGCGCCATGTAGGTCTGGAGTTTGTAGTGCGAGTTCACGAGCAGCGCAAGGGGAGACAATTTATCCTCCTTCGCTCGGTGAGACGGGGGGTAGGGGAATTCGCAGATAAACCCGTTGCATCTGGGCTTCTTCGTAGCAAAAACAGGGCTGTGGCATGGCCGGTCAAGGGTCCGACAGCTGTTGGTCAAAATTTGGACGGATGCGTCATCGGAAAGAAAGGCAGGCGATAGTGCGTAGAAGGCCAGCTCTCCGATCTCGTACGTGTGTCGGCGAGGTTCGTACCTCTACAAGATTCGTGAGTATATGGATACAAGCAATGAACAGGATCCATACACCCAGGATGCGCTCGGCAGAGGGATCGCGCTTCGCTCGCGCCGCCCAATCGTCATTATCAAATCTGAGCTGATCTAAGAGACGGCATGTTTCCTCGAGCGGAAGCGTGATCAAGAACGTTGCGAGGGCGTCCAGATGAGTTCGAAGAGGGGATTCGACTACACAGAGGTGTCCAAAATCCGCGCTGCCCAAGGAACAGCCACTACGCACGAAGGAAGGTATTCATGAGACCATATAGTCGATATGATCCATCATTGCCCCCCAGTTTGAGGCGATTGCAGACCTCTTCCTGAGCATCCGAAATCCGTCAGCGCTTATCGCATAAACAGAGGCCAGACTCACAACGCGGGCCACTTCCGATGCATCCTCATCAGGAGGAATGAGATAAGTCACTTCGAGATCGGCAGTGGATCCAGTGAATAGCGACCGACGATCCAGCCGCAAAAGTGTGGGCAGCAGCCCGTGGGGCTCGCCGATGGGCGTTAACCAGCCTTGCTCCTCCTGAAAGACAATTTTGACAGGAGGTACCGAAGGTAGCTGGCGACGACCAAGAGGGAGGCGTATGACGTCGCGATTGTTGATCTTAACGATGTGGGCCATGGTGGAGTCAAGTAAGTGTATGCAGTGATGACATGACTTTGCAGTCCAAACATATGTAAGCTGGACCGGATTTTGTGGCGTCTTACACTGGGATCAGACCTCGACGCGTCCCCAAACTTGCAACGCTGTGCACTCTGACGCTCGCTCACGCAGCTCCTCCTCTTCATGACCCCCATCGCCTATTCCCCACACGGCCCTCGCAGCTCTCGGTCGCCTTTGCCCAGCCGCCACGCTCGTCAAGACCTCTCGCCCACCTTGCCCCATCTTCCCGACCTTACCCATCCTTAGACTCTTCACGATGCTGCTCCTCATACAGCACCCATCCACCACGCTCACTCATGCGCCCGTCCGCGACGCTCGCTCAGTGATCCATCCACGATGCTCGCTCCATGACTCGTTCACGCTGGGGAGAGGCGGGTTCAGCGAGGGGTGACCCACTGAGCATTCCTTCGTCTTCGTCTCCGCCGGCGACCACCTCGGCACTGTTGCCATCCGAGATCGGGGCAGCTCCATCGGCGTCCAAGAGAACAATTTTATCGGCGACAATTTCATCGGCGACTTACCCCTCATCCTCCGTCATCAACCACTCCATTCCCCCTCACCTCCCCCCTCCGCGAATTCGACGCGCACGACTCGGCAGTCACGGCCATCTCGTCCAACGGCGTCGTCATCGCCACGGGCTCCGCGCGCGGGGCGATCCACGCCTATGATGCGCTCACGCTCGAGCCTGTGCGCACGTTCGACACGCTGGAGACGCGCAGCGGTCCACCAGAAGACCGCCTGCCGGGGGACTAGCCTCGGGGTGAACTACCCCAGGCTTGAAGTGGTAAAGGCCCCAAAGACGATGGATAACGATTGCCTGTAGGCGTGCTACACATATGTGTACAGCCCGGTCAGTTCAAGCAGTACCCTTCACCCTTCGTCGTGGGCGTCGCAGAGCACAAGTGGGCGGGGCAGATGCGTGGAGGTGAGGATGATGCACGCACGGACACGCGGCGAGGATAGCAGTAGAGGGGCTCGATGGCGCAGAACTCACAGCCGACGGCGCAGAACTCACAACAGGCTGTGAGTTCTGCGCATCGAGTCACAGCCACCGAAACAGATCGTCAGGCTGTCGGGCACCTGTCTCTCGTGAGCATTCGCGTTAGGCTCTGCACGCGCTACGACTCACCATCAGCCCTCAGGTCCCGACTCGGACCAACATTCGACTCCCGGCTCGGACCAGCCCTCGACCCCCGACGCGGACCCGCCATCCCAAACATCAGCATCGCCGCTTGCGCTCTCGCTGCATCTGTAGCACGGGGGTTGGACACCTGCCGGATGACTCGGCTCATTTCCTCGGTCGTAAGCCCGTTGATCAGGTCATCTTCGTCCGGCGTCTCGAAGGCGTCATCGCGGTCGGACGAGATGTTGCGACCGCCAGCGTCCGCCAACGACGGTCCTTTACTTTCGGCGACCGGGGTAACAGATGAAGCCTCGGGTCCCGGAGATGAAGCCTCAGGTCCCGGAGATGGCACGAAGTACAACGAGTCCATGAAGCGATTCAAGCACATGCAGTACCGCTCCAAGTGGAACAGCCGACGTCTTGCAGGCTCCCGCGCCAGGTACGTCTGCAGTTTGTAGTGCGCATTGATGAGCAGTGCGAGAGGCGACAGCTTGTCCTTTTTCGACCGATGAGACGGGGGATAGGGAAACTGGCAGATGAGTTCGTTTTTGAAGAAGGGTTTTGTGGGGACGGGGGCAGGCGCAGGGCTCGGGACGGGGGCAGGCGCAGGGCTCGGGACGGGGGCAGGCGCAGGGCTCGGGACGGGGGCAGGCGCAGGGCTCGGGACGGGGGCAGGCGCAGGGTTCAGGACAGGCGCCGGCGCAGAGCTCGGACCAGGCGCAGATTCCTGGCACGGCCGCTCGAGGGTGCGCCCTTCGCCGGGCAGAATCTCGATGGCGGCGTCGTCTGGGAGGAACGCGGGCGACAGCCTGTAGAACGCCAGCTCCTGGATCTCGTACGCATAATGGCGTGCTCCGTGGCTCTGCGGGGTAGCGTGAGCGTACACGTAGGTGTGCAGTTGGCACATGATGGATAGGATAGGATAGACAGGATCCGTAGGACAGACAGAATCCATACCCCGAGTATCCGCTTCGCAGCGGGATCCTGCTTCACCCGCTCCGCCCACTCTTCGTTGTCCAGCCTGAGCTGATCGCAGAGCCTGTAAAGCTCGGCGAACGGGAGCGTGATGCAGAACGTCGCGAGGTCGTTCAGATGGACGCGGAGGGATGATTCGACTGCGCGGGTTTCAATGGACTTCGCGGCGGGAAGAGGAGGGAGACTCCTTGTCATGCACGAAGGAAGGCGTTAATGAGGCCGTATAGTCGAAACACGCCATCGTTACCCCCGATTTTGAGGCGATTGCACACCTCTTCCTAAGTGTGCGTCCAAAGAAAGTTAGGTATGCGTCCAAAGGAAGTAGGTATGCGTCCAAAGGAAGTAGGTATGCGCCCACAGAAAGTCCATCAGCGCTGATCAGTACTTGTAGTGATCACAGTAAAGAGCTGCAAACTCACAACGCGGGCCACCTCCGACGCATCCTTGGGGTCAGGAGGAATGAGATAGGCCACCTCTAGATCGGCCGTGGATCCGGTGAACAGCGACCGGCCATCGAGCCGCAGAAGCGTGGCTAGTAAGTCGCCATTGCTGCTTTGCGTGGCCAGTAGGTCATCATTGCTGCTTTGCGTGGCTGGTAGGTCATCGTCGCTGCTGGGCGTTGACCAGCTTTGCGTCCGAGTCGACCAGCGCTGCGTCGCTCCGCTTTGCGTTGACCAGCTTTGCGTCGACCAGCTTTGCTCCGTGAAGACGGGTGTTACAGGTGGTTGGGGAGGTACTTGGCGACGACCAAGAGGAAGGCGGATGGCTTCGCGATTGTTGATCTGCACGATATGGGCCATGGTGGCTGAGGTCAAGTGTGATGGAGGTCAAGTGTAACTTAGTGTGGCGCTGTCAGGGGATATCCATGCCACCCACAAGCGCCCACAAGCGTGATGTGGACTCAATTGGTTTGGTCATGTTTGGTTTGTGGACTGATGGCATTTGCATGTGTTGACACCCCCCATCAGTCATCACCTATGACTCATTCCTGGTGTATTTCCCTTATATCTCCTACTTCCCTTCTCCTCCTCTCCCTTTGGCAACCTACCCCCTTCCCTTTCTCTTATTTATCCCTTCCCCTTCCTGGACATTGCCAGTACTCTACCTGTCTCCCACCACCACTACTGTATGGCGCCTTATCGCACCATCATCGCTCACCGATCTTGTGACCTGATGACTGTAGTAGTTATCTCCTATCCCCTTGATTACTATAGCTACAGTATATATACAGGCAGTGGGCATCAGGAGATCCTTTGGGTTTGATCTCCTTGGTTCCCCGCTCGCCTAGGTGTGTTGGTACTTACTGATGGGATCGTACGCTCACGAAGGACGCGAAGTACAGTCTAGCTAGACGATCCACACAACCAAACACCAACAACCACGATAGCAATGAACACGCTAGACTGGAGGCGCTACGAGAGCGGGCGAGTCCGAGTATTTATATTACTAGGGGATAGATTGTGTTGTTTATGCCAGTTCCAGACGAGCTGGACTGAAGCGAGAAGTCGAGTGGGGCAATCGGACGTCTCGGCGTTCTTACGAGCGCTTTCGGGTTTGATTGAAGTTCACAAGGCGGTTTAATGCGCTCGGAAGTTCAGGCTTTTTATGATGTGTAAAGTGCGGGTTAACGCGGTTGTGTTTATTTGGTGTGGTGTGTAGGTACTAGGGCTTCTCTGCGCGGGGCGGGAAAAGTCCCCGAATCGTATGTAGGTCTCGGTATATAACTTGAACGCGTCGTCTCGGCCGTCCAGACCGCGCGGTAACACACAATGCCTATCTCTGAGTCAAAATCCAACTATAACGCCTATCCGCGCGTTCTCCTGTCCGAATAATCGCGCAATGACTGCGGTTCCTGGCGGTAGAGCGGTTGACTGGTCGGGTATCCTCCTGCGCCGCGATGCCGGGCGCGATTCCACACTTGTTGATGTTTACCAAGGCAAGGCCGGCCTGGTTTCCACCCGTTCCCTTGTGCGCGACGCGGCTCAGAGGCCTGCGCGGCGGGGAGCGTACAGCCTAGACTGTCGATACGCGGGGAGTAAAGCCCTTGCCGGGGCGGACAGCGCTTGGCGGCGCCGACGCTCGGTTCGGAGTTCAACTCGGCGATGTCCGAGATCACGAGCTCGGACCCGAAGTTCCGGTCTCGGACCCGAAGTCACGTGTAGTCACGTTGATGGTTCGAGTTCCGCTTGCGCGGTGCTCTGCGTGTCTCCGCATGACGGCGAGCAGCAGGAAGGCTTGTCCGAGCCCCAACAATAATCTAGATTCTCTTGACACAGCAGGGCAAGAGGACTGAAGGCTTGGAGCGCGTATAGCGCGGCTACTTGATTAAGTAGGGCCCGCCAGAGGACTCGCAGGATGTCATCGACGACGCGCAGACTCGTGATCAGGCGCCGAAGAGCTCGCTGCTATCCTTGGTCAGTCATTGCAGACGGATAGTGCTGCGGACTAGTAGTATTGAAGGTTAGGAAGCGTGGCGCTCCTGGTTTTCTATGTCATAAAATACCCCCAACGCGCCCGTTGTACAGTCGCGACGTCGGTGCAGTATATACGGATCCGCCCATACAATCTAGACCAAGTCGACTATATATCGCTTGTTTATGTATGTTTTTCCGCGTTTTTCAGCCGCAGGGCGTATCATCTCCCCCACACCAATAATCTGGACCGTCCTCGGTCAGTTAAGGTGGATGGGTGACTCGGTGTTGTTACTGGGTCGTCGGGCGACTCGCAGTCGACTGCCGCCGCAGTCTCTTGGTATGTAGTTGTCGGAGGACGGCGGGGCGCTAATTAAGCTTTTGGCTCACACCGCATGTTCCGGACATGCATGGTCGTTTAAAAGCCGGCCGTGCGCATCTCCCACGGTTTTCCAACTTGTCCTGAACCACGAAGGTACGTCGCTGGTACGCGCGTCCCGACGCGCCGGCCATACTGACGACGATCTAGAGATGACCGCCGGCAATGAAGGCCCACACTCGACGGTGCGCAAAGAGCACCAAGCTTTCGCCCGAAAGCTCCACCAGATCGAGAAGGATGCGCGCGCACTGCTCAAGGGCGAGGAACCCACGGTGGTGAACTTGGTGCGGGGGATCCAGCGCGATAAGAAGCGCGCGACGATCCTCAAGAAGAAGCTGGTAAGCTCCATCGTGCAAGTTGTTTCCGGCGCTTGCTAACGCTTGTTTGTAGATTTCTCTGTCCGACGCCATCGCGCAAGCGCGCAAACTGAGAGAGACGGGCCCCTGGGCGCCGACCGCGGCGATCCAAGGGGCGATGTTTTTCCTGTTCGACTGCCTCAAGGCATCGGACCCCAAGTCGAAGTGGTACGCGCTGCAAGAGATCGCGCGCCCTCGGTAGGTCTCCGACATGGTTGGGTGACGCCTACTGACATTTTCACCATCTAGGTATGTGATCAACATCGTGGGGCTCGAGATTCCGACGCATGACGCGTCGTTATGCCGCGCTGACCGCGACCGGGTGCCGCGACAGGCAAACGAGGACTTGGTAAGTCCTCGTTGTTTTTATGGGTTCACAGCGGACTAACTTTTCGCAGGACGTGCTGCTCTTGCAGCAACCGCAGCTGCCCGCCGACTATGTCGCGGTCGAGGCAGCGCGGTGCGGTCTCGGCGAAGTCGAGCTGAGTGGGTGCGCGCCCGCGACGCCAGCCCAGCGGAGCTATCCGGGGCAGAAGGCGCACCAGCACGACAAGAACAAGGGCGCGACAAAGCGCAAGCGCGCCGCTAGGGTGCGCTCCCATTTTATTTGATTATATTGGTGGTGCTACAGCTAACGCTTCAACAGCGGAAGGTTGCCACCGATTCCGACGACGACGAGGTCGAGGCCGAAGAGCCGGAGCCCGCGCGCAAGCGCACGCGTTCCCAGACGAAGGCCGCCGCCTCCACCTCAAAGGGCAAGGGGAGGGCTAAGGCGGGCCCGAGCTCGGCGCGCGGTCGGCGCGGCAAGAAGGCCGCTACGCCTTCGGACGTCGAGGAGGAGGAGGAGGCGGAAGAGCGCTCTCAGCCCGAGTCCGAGGAGCGCGACGTCGTGCCGCCCGTCCGTTTCCGCATAGACTGGGACCGTCGCCCGCGTGATGCGGACGGTGAGCTCCTGCCCTACGTCGAGACGGAGGACGAGGCTAGCGAGCGACGCCATCGCGAGTTCATCGCGAGGGGGCCGGCGCCCATCTATGGGCTGAATGGTGACCTGATCGGGCTCACCTCGCCGCCTTCCGAGGACGACGCGCAGATGCTCGAGGAGCAGGCTGAGGAGCAGGAGCGCCTCGCCGACGAGGAGGAGCAGATGCTCCGCATCAAGGAGGAGATCCGCGCCCATAACGAGCAGCGCATGCTCGCGGGGTTGGGCGACGACGACGCGCCTGAGTGGCCGACGGCGGGTAGCTCGGGGCTCCAGCCTGGCTGGACCCACCTCCCGGACGTCGAGGACGAAGAGGACGGCCGCGCGGAACACCCGGGCGCCGAGGAGGAGGAAGAGGAGTTTGAGGACGACGACGTCGCGCCCCCTGCTCTTCCCTCTCCCAAGCCCGCAGCGCCTTCGCGCTTCCCGACGCCGGAGTGGATGAGGGAGGGACCCTCTGGCGACCGTCCAGCGGAGTTGCTCTGAGCGCTCGGCCGAGGTAAGTCCCGTTTTTAGTTCTTTTCGTCGTTTTCGTGTATCCTTGCTGACCCGCACCACTCCAGCAGCTTCCCTCAGGGAGAAAATGCGGTAGATAGCTCTGGATTGGCGAGGACAATGCGCGCGACACGCGCTTAGATAGGTGATTTCTTGGGGCTCTGTACATCACATCTTTTCTTGTATTTCTTGTTGTAGGATCCCCGTTTTTAATGTACTTCTTGCTTTCTTGGGCGATTTAGGGTGATGCCAAGTGACACAAGAAGCAATAAATTGTGCTGTGCGACCGCCTTAGAGGTCGGACAACTGACGCTGCTCGGCGGCGTGCTCGCGTGGGCTGCACGTGACCGTCGGCTACTGCCGGTTGTGGTTCGACTTAGCGAGTCGTGCTTGCTCGCGATAGCGGCGCAAAAATCTCCGTCGTGGAACGAGCTGGATCGGCAGCCTATCTCCCCCACACCAAAAATGTCGGCGACCTCGCCGGTGTGGAGTTCAGGAGCAGGTAGAAATTTATGAAATTGCGGCAGAGGGCGCGGATAACGCGTCCCTGACCGGCCGAGCGGTCGTGATATAAGATCGGAGCGCGCTGGACGGATGAGTCCAACCCACTACAACGATTCGTTCCTTCATCTCCCTCAATGGCCAACAAATACCAGCGCGATCTCTTCGATCAGTTTCTTGCGCTTCTGCCTTCAGCTTCGGCGGTGCTCAAGACCGCGCTCCGCGAGGTCGCGCACTGCGACCTTCCCGCTGCCAGGAAGATCGTCAAGTATCTCAAAACGCACGTGGAGGAGCTGCGCGCGCTTGACGCCAAGGTCGTCGAGCATTATGAGGGCAACAAGGAGAAGTTGGTTGCCGCGCTCGATGGGGTCATGGTGCGTGTTCGGATCGTCGCTGATCGCCTCCCATCTCACACTGAGCGTTGCAGGTCATCATGGACTTCAAGCAGGTCCATGACAAGCGGCCGATCATGGCCCACTGCCTGACCGTCTGCTACACGGCGACGGACAGTCTGGCACCCGGGGAGTCTGCGGACGACTTCTACCGCGGCCTGTCGGCCACGAAGCGATCTCTGCAGGAGATCGTCTCGAAGGTGCGTCGTCGGACGTTATTTTTCGTCTAACTAGACTGATTTATTGTTTTTCCCAGCTTAAGGCCGAGGAGACTGCCTCCAAGGACGCCGACGACGTCGTCATGCACGACGCCGACGCTCCTGCCGTGGCGGAGTCGTCGAAGGGCAAGGGGAAGGCCCGCCGCAACCGCAAGGGCGCGGCGCCCGGTCCCTCCGCTCCCGACGCTTCTGAGCCATCGGCCCCCATCGCGGACAGTCTTGCTGTCGCGGCGGAGTCTGGATCTTTGAAGCGCTCCGGATCACCTACGGAGGGCGACCGTCCTGCTAAGGTGCGTCCATCTCTGTCGCTTTTTCATTGTGTGGGGCTAACCCAAGTTCCATCTCAGATGTACGTCTGGGACGCCTCGGCGTCGGGCTTCTCTCAGTACGGCACCCAAGGCCTTATGGTTGAGGGTATGTACGGAGCGAACCCGATTGCCACGGCGCTCGGGGAAGGTGCGAGTGCGATCTTCGATCGCGCGAACACCCTCGGACGCCAGTCGTACGGGGACGGTGAGTTCGATCTAGGCGTGGTCGTCCATAGCCTGGCGCAGGTCACGGCGGTCCTGAACGCGTCCGCCTTGAACCTCGGCGCGCTGTGCGCTGCACACACCGCGATGGACGGCACGCGCCGCACGCTTTCGAAGGTGTACCGCCGCGCAACGGCGCGCGAGGTCTTCAGCAAGTTCGACGCGGTACGTGGTCTGAATCGATGTGTTTGTAATGTTACTCATTCGAGCTTATAGTCGGACGACGAAGGCGTGCCGGGCTCGCGTCGCACGAGCCGTTCTACAGGCTCGGAGACGGTGCAGAAGGTCGACGATGAGGCGCGCGCGAAGCGCGATGCTTCTCCGGCGACCTCTGCACGCGCCGAGGCGGCGTTGACGAACGCTCTGGCCGCTGACTCGGAGGCCGAGCTGGACGACGCCATTTCCGAGGCTGGCAAGGCCAAGGCTCCTCAGGTCACCGAGGGAGCCAGCAACGCTGCCGAGGCGATGGAGGTCGACAACGCCGCCCCCAAGAAGAAGGAGGCGTCGCGCTCGTCCAGCCGCGCTGCGAAGAAGTCCGGCAAGCCCACCACGCGCTCGAGCGCGAAGGAGACGGAGGAGGAGACCCCCGCCATCGCTACACTGCCCGCTGCGTAGGCGGCATGGTCTGGATCGTTGACTTGCGCGTATACCCAGTCATTCGTTACGTCCGACGTTCGTTTTCCACTCGCTCTGACCCTTACACCGCCTGGTGTGGGCTGAGCTGAGCTTAGTTTATTTATTTTCTGTAGTCTCGCGTTCGGGACGCGGCACCACACTCGTTTACTATCAGATAGCCGTGTACTTAGGACTGTGTAGTCGAGGCATACCCATTCAACGAATTTTGTTTTGTTCTCACAAAGTCTGAGCCTGAAATCGCCTGAACTGGCAATATCAGAGCCTCAGAGAGCTCGTGGACATTGCGGTCATCAATCCAGACTGACTCGTGAAGAGCTGTACCCGGTGCAGCGCTTGTGCGTACACCTTCGGTGTATGGCCCTTATTTTGCCATTTTATTCATCTCCCTCTGCCCACCTGCGGCACGGACTTTCTCCGTAGGCTTGATGGTCCTCCGGGACCGGCGCTCGCCAGGTTCGGGAGTTGGGGAGGGTTCCCTGTCCGGGGTTTCGTCGGGGGCGTCGTCCAGGAAGCCCGGAGGCTCACTGCCTTCAACGCCTTCCGACTCGGACTGGTGGTCGTCGTCCTCACGGTCTCGACGGTCAAGATCGTCTCGGCTGTCCGGTCGCACCTGCGCGTCGACTTCCGGCTCGTCAGGGAACGAGAAGTCAGGTAGGGGTTGCGCCGGCATAGCGTCGTCGATTTCCTTGAGGATTCCGTCGTCCAAGTCCGCGAGCCCATCAGGACTCACTTGGGCGACTTCGTCCTCGTCCGGCTCGTCAGAGGCCATGAGTTTCTCGAGCTCGTCCGGAGACAAGTCGATTAATGAGTGTATTTCGTCGGGCAAGGTTATAGAGGCCCGAGAACGGTAGGGCAACACTCTAAATGCTCCGACCTTATTTTCAAAGACGGTTCCGTCTAGTTCTGCCACAATATAAGAGCCACCGAGTGTCCGCCGTATGACCACCATGGGTCCGTGGTAGCGTGGTAGCATCTTGTCACTGTGTGATTTCTCGATGCGAGTATTCCGGACCAGCACTAAGCTGCCTGGTTTAAAGTCGAGCAGTTTGATAACATGCCCGTATTCGCGTTCATAGCGGTGAAGGCGCTCAAGCTTTTCCTTCTCGATTCGAGAGCGGACAAGGCCTACTTCCGCATGATGTTTCGCTAAGGCTCGGGCCCGGTACCCAATCAACTCCTCGCGCGTAAGTGTGCGCAGGGGATAGTCAATGAGCCAGGTCGCTTCGGCGATGTCAAATGGCAGGAGCGGGTGCGCTCCTGTCACAAGGAAATATGGCGATACTCCGAGTCGCTTCCGTAAGGTTACGCGGTCGGCCCACCACACAAAGTGTAGGTGGTTATACCATTTGTTTAGCTGCGGTCCGCAGGCTTTCGCTAGCGACTGCCGGATATCCCAATGTACTTGTTCAACTTTTCCATTGGCTTGAGAGTTATAGGCCGATATGCGGACATGGCGGACGCCATACTCTTTAGAAATCCAGCGCATAGCGGACTTCATAAGGGACGCATTATCGGTCACGATTTCCTCGGGACAACCCCATCTACAGAGTATTTCCTCGAGTATGAATTTAGCTATAGTAACCGCGTTCTCAATGCGAAGCGCGCGGCCTTCCAGCCAATTAGAGAGACTGTCCCTTGCGTGGACAATGTATTTGAAGCCTCTCGATGCGGGCGTCATATGCATGGTGTCTATGTGGGCGACCTGGAATAAAGACGGCGTGAAAGTTACCACCGGCGGTATGCGCGCCAATGCTTTCAAGCGTTCTTGACACGGGTGGCACGTCTGTATGAACCACTCCACGTCTTCGTTCAGTCCAGGCCAATAGAACCGTACTGACAGTAGTTGTTGTGTCGCGTACACTCCTCGATGGCCTAAGCTATCATGCGCTTGTTGCAGCATTTCGATGCGCTTGTTTTGTGGCACATAGAGTTGTGGTAGCTCATCGCGTTCGACGCGATAGAGTTTTCCACCGGATACGACATAATTCCTTCGCAGCCGCTCGGCTATCGGAGCCGCGAGGTCAAAGGCGGACTTGTTTGTGGCAAAGTCCGGGTTTTCCACCCATCTGAGCCAGGTCTCGAGATCCTGATCAAGAAGTCGGTGTTTATTCTTCCGCGACGCGGTAGGATACTCCACAAGCTGCTCATATATGGAGAGGGGGTCGGGCGTATGGATCGTCATGCAATAATAATCGCTAGACTCTCCGAACCCGGCATCCTTCAGTTGCGCAGAGCGTATGCGATTAAATTCCGCTGTTTCCAGCTTAGCACGTTCTAGCTCGGCGTCGAAGTCCCCCACACCATGAGCTATTCCCTCAGGTAGTGTTTGTTCGACCGCCCAAGTGGGCAAAGGGTGAGGCAATCCCTCGGGGATTGACTCAGAAGAAATTAGCGTCTGGACTTGGGTTGGCTCGTCGCGTCGCCTGAGTCCGTCGGCCATTTCCGAAAGGACCAACTCGGCGACTGCCGACGCGTCCGTTGGCTTTAAGTGGTGGTATTTTTCCAGTTCCTGCACCAGATGTTCCTTGCCCGTGGCCTCGGTACACTCAGATCCCGGAGGTCGAGCGACGGAGACTGGACCGCTTTGTAGGTACAGTACGTGGGGCAGCGTCGCGGTGGCACGGTCGGCCTTAGGTACGGAGTCGCCGGCAGCTAAATACTGCTCGACATCCCCTTCCATTCCTGGCCACCACATGCGACTGGAAATGAGGGCGAGTAATTCCTCGGCTTCCCCATTAATGCTAGCCTCACGCGCGGCGTTCATAATGAACCACCGGTCGCGCGGCCATATGAGTAGAGCGGTGCGACCACCCTGTAGTATCTTGTAGATTCGGCCGGTCTTTGTCATGCGATACTCAGTAGCGAGCTTGCACAACTGTTCCCAGCGTTCCTCGGTGATATCCACTGGGTTCCAGTTGAAGTAATCGCGTAGGTCCCATAGTAGATCATCGAGCTCAAGATATTCTTTCGAACGCGGGAACTCGCGATATTTCACTAGAGTCTCCTCGTCGTTCAGGTTCAGGATCGGGTCCGGTAGGCGGATAGGACCTTTCCGTCTAGAGGGCTCAGCCTGGTTAAATACGAACAGACCGGGCGCGCTCTGAGTGATTTTAGGATTAAGCCATTCATCCTTGAATTGGGTAAAAGCCTCCTTAACTCGACGAGCCTTCGCAAAGACCTTGTCTCGATCTAGCTCGTCAAGTTCGGTATGGAGGTAGCCTCCGCGTGTATCGATTTTATCTCGGAAGTCTTCGATAGGCAAGGTGTCGTCAGGTAGACCATCCTTGACTTCGAATCCATCCAAGCCTTGTGGCTCATCTTCCTCCTCGTCCGCCGGGTCTCGCACTGGATCTCCTTGCTGCCACGGTCGCCGCGATAGTGCGTCCGCGATCGCATGGGATTTTCCAGGTACATGGCGAAGCGTGAAGTGGAAGAACAAGACTTGCTCGATCCACCGGTTGACGTTGGCGTTGGGGCCGCAGCCTGGATTACTGAGCATGCCCTTGAGGAACTTAGCATCAGTCTCCACGACCAGTTTCCGGCACCCGACAAGCCAGTGATAAGCGCTCTGTAAGGCCTTCATGACGCCAAACAGTTCCCGCTTAGGTTGAGAGAATCTGGCCTCTCGCTCTGTCAAGAGCATTGATCCGAAGCGGCAGTAGTAGAACTCCTTTACATCACTCGGATTTATTTGTAGGATGAACCACCCAACCGCTATATATGATGTGTCAACGCCGAGGACAGTGTCCCAGTCGGTCTTATAACTGACGGGCTTCAGCGGCGGACTCTTTAATAGAGCGGTTTTTAGTTCGTTTTGCGCGTAGCTCTGAGGTAGCTCCCACGCAAAGGGTACGCCATTACGCGTGAGCATCACCAAAGGATCTGCCTTGACGGCGTAGTCCTTTATGAACATTCGGAAAACGCCGGTGAGGCCGAGGAACTGCCGGACTTCAGAGACGTCGTGACAAGGGCCCCAGCGCTCAATGACGCCTACGCGGTCTTCTTCCGGTCGTCGGCCCTCGTATGTACACAGATGTCCGACAACTAGTATTTGAAGGGCTATCAAGAGCGACTTAAGACCCGAAAAGGTGCCGCCTGAATATCCCATATGTTGTAACACTCTGTTGACGTTGAGCAAGTGCTCCCAAACAAAGCGTCGGATGCCTGGATTCTCCGGGATAGTCTCAAAGGATCCGTCCGGAAGCTCATAGCGGGTTTCCGGTCCTCGTATCGGTACATCATCGATATAAGGAATCGTTATGTCCGGTATAAGAGGCCGTAGGATAGTTGTGACATCGTCGTGGAATATAGGGACCGCATTAGTCCATCCCATTGGCAATGTACGAAGTCTAAACGCTCCGAAGGGCGTCTGAAAGGTAGTCAAGTCGCGAGAGGACTCGGCAAGTAGCCGCTCGTCGTAACCGACATATAAGTCGAGTATACCGCCACAGGCGCGACCAGCGAACCAATTGGCTAAGTCATCGGTCGCCGGAGGTACACCAGAGTGCGCGATAGTAACCGCATTTAAGGGCTCGAGGCTATGAACAAGTCGGAGGCTCTTGCCATCCTTCTTAACCACGCAGAACCACTTCGAGCGGTAGGAAGAATTAGACGGCTCGTACACGCCAGCCTTAATCTTCTTGAGAATAATCGCACAGATTTCCTCGTACAATCCAGGCGGAATGGGGATATTGCGCTCTACCCAAGGCTTATGCAGTACGACCGGTATTGAGACAGGAGGGAAGAAGTCCTCACGGAAGCTTCCTCGCTGCTCATCGTTCCAAGCAAAGGTCTTGTTGTGGGCGCAATACATCCAATCCCTTAGTTTACATTCTTCTGGCGAAAGCAGGTCGCCGTGAAGTTTATGTACCTGTTCCCGACGCTCAGCGGTATATCTTCCGGTGGGCGTGAACTCGGGTGGATTGGTAGGCAGTTGTGGCATATCTTTCTCAGGATCGCCGAGGATGTGGCGCTCGATGCGGAATTCCTCCGGTACAGTGCCGTATACAGGCCGCACCTTGAGAGCCACTGGTTTATATTTCCTTCCAGCGAGGACGGCTGCGTCTACGTCCGTTCGCTGGGGAAGTGCGTCCACTGCTCGCTGAATCACTGTGTCTACAGTACAGGGCACGCTGGATGGTTGGTTCGGACATCCCTCTCGGCCATCGACAGTCCGCGAAGTAAAGGTACTCGCTGATTCCGCCTCCGGTCCGTGAAAGAAGTTGTATAAAATAGTCTTGTCCTTCTCGTCCTTGATTTGGTCCGCGTTCAGAGACGCCTGCAAAAAGGCAGATTGAAGGTTGACTTGTGTGAAGGTCGTCGACGCTTGCGGTCGCATGACGCTACGGATTATGATTTCTTGATTTTCGTCCATCTCGATTTGTAGAGCCGCTTCTCCCTGATCCTCGAGAGAAGAGATCAGTTCGCAGAAGCGTCCGGAAAACCCGGATGAGCGCGGACGTGCTCAGGAATTACGCCTCGGGCGTATGTGTGCATAGTAACCTTATTGCCAGTGTTAGGGCAAGTAATGGTCACCTCCTGGTTGCCGTCGCGGTTATTGGTATATACGGACTCGCACAGAGTATCAAAATGTCTCCCTAATAATACTCGGAAGGCGCCGGTGTCCGATATGTGGCACTGCAAGTACACCGTGATCCCAGCGAAGTCAAAGGGAATATTCCTCGCTAGGCCCAAGGTCGAGTTAACTTGGTTATTGGCGCTTTGCATGCGTATGGTAACAGTCGGGTCGTAGGAAGCACCGCGGTCTCGCGCGCAATCCTTAGACATGGATACGATTTGTGAACCACTGTCCAAGATACTTTCGTCCGGACCATTGTTGTTAATATTCGGCCAGACGGTACGCAGTGTCGCCGAAGGTTCGCCCGCGAAGATAACATCGGAGCGACCGCGTTCAGGCAGACTCTGGTATACCTCGAGTCGGGCGTCAATCTGCACATAGGACCCGATGGGTACCTTAGTGTGGGCGCACGACGGTAGCTCGACCGTCGTGGTAATGACCTCGTTCTCGAGTGCGGCCCAGTTCACCTGAACTGGATCGTCGGACTCGCTACCTCGGCCGAGATTGGGGCGCTGTCCTTGGGCATAACCCAATTCTTTGCGTTGGTACGCTTCAGTGAGCAAAGCCACACGCAGGACCTTGCCAAAGTTGTCGTCGATCTCGCGCTTCCTAGTCAACAATTTCCTTAGAAGGTCTTGTAGAGTAGGGCTGACTCCCAGGAATTCACGCAGCGTAATTCCGGTCATCGGGCACTTGGTCGACAATAATTTCTCTAAGACATCTTCCGAGTCTACAGAGGTTTGTATAGGAGCCTGGACCTTCGCCGCGGGCTTCGCGCGACTTGCTTCACCGGGCGCTGCGCCGGGCTTAACAGGTAGCGCAGAAGGACGTTGGTCAATGGGTATAAATCGCGTCTCGGGCACAGAGCGATAGGGATGAGCAGGACCGGCCTGCGGTACAGGGCCGGGCTGCGAATTCGTAGTCTTAGCATTGGGCGCCTTAGCAGGCGTCGCATACACGGACTTGTTTGGATTTTGTGGCAACGAACTAGCTGCTGGTTTTAACTGGCTCTCATCACGCCCCCAGCGTTTATCAAGGTATTGGGCGTGAATCCCTGAACCCATCAAAAACCCTGGGACGACCCCTCCTGGACCGACGGTGGCTGAGCCATCTCGCCGACAGGCGGGTTGTTGTAATGAGCGATCTGCTCCGGGGAGAGCTGCTCGGTGAACTCATCCCAACCGGGAGGAACGTCCAAGCCTGAGTCCAGTATGACACTCGGCTGTTGCTGCGGGATGCCCCACATGCCTGAGTTGGTGTATTGACCAATGTAGTTCATGAAAGGAGCGACCACATATTGGTTAACAGCCGCCTTCATTTGCTGCCACTTAGTGCGCATCGGCAGGTCAAGCGGACCATTGCGACGCGGTATAATTTCGCCTGTCTTAGTGCGGAAGCCTCCCGCGTTATCGGGTACGATCTCGCCGGACTTAATCGCATTCTGACAATCAGGGCAATTGTTCATGAAGTGGCCGACCTCGCCACACCAGTTGCAAGTGTATTGAGGTCGAGGGGGACCGCGCTGTCCGCCGCCATAATTATTTTGGGGTCGGTTGAACGATCCAGGGTAGTTGGGTCGGAACCCACCGCCTTGTGGGGCGGCGCTGTTCGTGTTGAGCGACAGCTGGTTGGTGAGGCGCTGAATCGTCTCTTGGATCATCGCGAAGTTCTGATCGGACTTGGTACGTCCTTGCGCGAGCTCGGTATGAACTTCGGACTGTAGGCTACGTATAGCGGTCTTAGTTTCCCTTTCGCCTTGGCTAGCGCGCTCAGCAAATTCGTGGAAATCCTGCTCGAGTTTAACTAAGCGAGATTCACTGTCGCCCGAGTAGGATACTGCGTGCGAAGCGGAGGCCGCGGAGGTCTGGATAGACGCGACGGGATAAGCGTCGCCAATGGCGTTCTGTGCTGCAGTGAAACCGCGGCGCCAGACTTCGCGCATAGTGGCAACAATATCCTCCCATCGGTAACCTCCTTCGACGATGGATGTGTTGGTCGGCCGTTCCGGAGGATTTGCGTTTTCCTTGCCGGGTACCTCAAGACTGCTCGACTTGCCAACCAACATCATGTCGAGGGTCGCAAGGAACTGAGGCGTGCAGACAGCGGCGAGGCGCGAGCAGACTTCAAAATTCGAAATCTTGTAGTTGCTACGGCCGAGTTTGAGAATACACGGAGCGAAGCGGCGAAGGAACACGTTTCCACGAGTCCCATCCTGCTCGCCAAGTCCGCGGAACTCGCTACAGATTTGGCTGAGCTCTGCAAGCGTTCCGGACTGCTGACCCGATATTTCAGGGTACTGTTCCAGGATCGCCTTAACAAAGTCGTCCCATGGTTTGTTTTTGAATGCGAGCGCCAGCTCCTCCCACAAGATGCGCGTAGCAGTCTTTTTAGCGTGGAGAGGCGCCTTAGCGATTTTGTCCGCATCGGACGTGATCCCGTGATCTTTGAGGTATGTATCAAGATCTCGTAGGAACAAAGGCAAGCCACTCATATCATCCTCGTCGAATCGAGGGGCGTCAGACGCCGTATGAGAGTAGCGAGCGGTAGACATTGGTTTGGGAATAGAAGTAGAAGTCGGAATAGAAGGAACGGGACGAGATACTGGAGTCGGATTCGGAGTCGGAATGATTCTGGAAGCTGGAGTCGGAGTCGGTTCTTCGGTCGGGGCTGGTTCGGTACGGTCGCGAGTCGGAAATAATTCAGAGAGGGACGGAGTCGAATCGTCGGACAGAGGGCTCAAGGGGGATGAAGCGCGTGGACCCTGTGTCGCGGCCGGTTCGGGCTCGATGGAAAGACGAGAGAATGAAGCAGAGAGGTCGTTGGCGACCGAGAGAGAAGTAGGAGAAGGAGGGTTCGGTTCTGTGTCCTCAGGGAAAGCACCTGGTAAGGTGTCGTCCGCTTTGGATGTTTCTACCGGACGTTGGGTAACGGATTTCCGGGGTGATGCTGATCGCGATGTGCGACTGGCTTGTTCCGCTAGACGCGCTCGCTCTTTGGCCTTTCTCTTGGATCGCTCGGATGTGGAGCTATCCCAGTCCGGTCTTAGAGCCGAGAGGCTGGATTTTTGTCCAGGAGCCGTCGTGACGGTACCCGAAAACACAAGTAGAATTGGAGAGGGCCTTAATATGACTCTCGAAGTTCGCTCAGCAGCTAGTAATTTGCTGGCTAACACAGAAATATCCCCTCGCGGTGGGCTCCAGATGATGGGATCGTACGCTCACGAAGGACGCGAAGTACAGTCTAGCTAGACGATCCACACAACCAAACACCAACAACCACGATAGCAATGAACACGCTAGACTGGAGGCGCTACGAGAGCGGGCGAGTCCGAGTATTTATATTACTAGGGGATAGATTGTGTTGTTTATGCCAGTTCCAGACGAGCTGGACTGAAGCGAGAAGTCGAGTGGGGCAATCGGACGTCTCGGCGTTCTTACGAGCGCTTTCGGGTTTGATTGAAGTTCACAAGGCGGTTTAATGCGCTCAGAAGTTCAGGCTTTTTATGATGTGTAAAGTGCGGGTTAACGCGGTTGTGTTTATTTGGTGTGGTGTGTAGGTACTAGGGCTTCTCTGCGCGGGGCGGGAAAAGTCCCCGAATCGTATGTAGGTCTCGGTATATAACTTGAACGCGTCGTCTCGGCCGTCCAGACCGCGCGGTAACACACAATGCCTATCTCTGAGTCAAAATCCAACTATAACGCCTATCCGCGCGTTCTCCTGTCCGAATAATCGCGCAATGACTGCGGTTCCTGGCGGTAGAGCGGTTGACTGGTCGGGTATCCTCCTGCGCCGCGATGCCGGGCGCGATTCCACACTTGTTGATGTTTACCAAGGCAAGGCCGGCCTGGTTTCCACCCGTTCCCTTGTGCGCGACGCGGCTCAGAGGCCTGCGCGGCGGGGAGCGTACAGCCTAGACTGTCGATACGCGGGGAGTAAAGCCCTTGCCGGGGCGGACAGCGCTTGGCGGCGCCGACGCTCGGTTCGGAGTTCAACTTGGCGATGTCCGAGATCACGAGCTCGGACCCGAAGTTCCGGTCTCGGACCCGAAGTCACGTGTAGTCACGTTGATGGTTCGAGTTCCGCTTGCGCGGTGCTCTGCGTGTCTCCGCATGACGGCGAGCAGCAGGAAGGCTTGTCCGAGCCCCAACAATAATCTAGATTCTCTTGACACAGCAGGGCAAGAGGACTGAAGGCTTGGAGCGCGTATAGCGCGGCTACTTGATTAAGTAGGGCCCGCCAGAGGACTCGCAGGATGTCATCGACGACGCGCAGACTCGTGATCAGGCGCCGATGATACGCCTGTCGGCCGAAAAACGCGGAAAACATACATAAACAGGCGATTACCTAGTCGCATTAGTCTGGATTGTATGGGCGGATCCGTATATACTGCATCGACGTCGTGACTGTACAACGGGCGCGTCGAGGGTATTTTATGGCACAGAAACACAAGGAGATTACGCTTCCTAACCATCAATCGAACTATCGTGCGGTCTTACCCACCTGCAACGACTGACCAGGGATAGCAGCGAGCTCTTCGGCGCCGGATCACGAGTCTGAGCGTCGTCGATGACATCCTGCGAGTCTTCTGGCTGGCCCTACTTAATCAAGTAGCTGCGCTCCTTGCGCCACAAGCCTTCAGTCAGTTTGCCTACCGCTTCAAGAACATACTTCATTGTTGGGGCTCGGACAGGTCTACTTGTCGCTCGCCGTCATGCGGAGACACGCAGAGCACCGCTCAAGCGGAACTCGAACCATCAACGTGACTGCACGTGACTTCGGGTCCGAGACCGGAACTTCGGGTCCGAGCTCGTGATCTCGGACATCGCCGAGTCGAACGTCGGACCAAGTGTTGGCGCCGCCAAACGCTGCGCACGCCTCGGCAAGGACACCGTTCACTGCGTTTCAACCGTCCAGACTGCGTCCTCCTCACCGGACAGGCCTCTGAGCCTGCGTCGAGTCAGAGGAGACCGGTGGAACCCAAGCAGGCACTGCCCTTGGTAAACATCAAACCGTGTGGAGATTGCGCCCAGCCAAGCTGCGCAGGAGGATACCCAACCAGTCAGCCACTCTACCGCCAGGAACCGGAGTATTTGCGCGATTATTTGGACAGGAGAACGCGTGGAAAGGCGCTATTGTTGGATTTTGACTCAGAGATAGGGTTTGTGTGTTACCGCTCGGTCTAGATGGCCGAGACGACGCGTTTCTGTTATATACCGAGCCCTACATACGATTCGGGGAGCCCGGAGGTCGCCCCCAAGCGTCCCCTTTGCTGCCTCTGGCAGGGGTTCCACAACCTACTACCTACTATACACCAATAAACCCCTCATGCTGCCAGCATGTTGTACATCATAAAACTCGGACTTCTGAGCGCCTGATAAGCCTGTGAAGATTCCAACTGAAACCTGGGAATGCTTGTGTGAATTCTGAGGTGCCTCTTGCACGCTTGAAGTCTCGCATCAGTCCAGCTCGTCTGTGAGCCGCCAATAAGGCGCAGGGTATCCCCTAGCAATACAAATCAAGCGGACTCGCTCGCTCCTCGGACGAAGCTATGAAGCTAGACGCGCGTTGCTGTTGTGGTTGTTGGTGTTGGGTGGTGTGGTTCGTCTAAGCAGACTGTACCGTGCGTCTTTCGAGGAGCATACGGATCCCATCATCTGGAGCCCACCGCGAGGGGATAGATCTGCGTTAGTACTGCGATCAGACGAGCACAGACTGTGCAAACTATCGGGTGTCATTGAGACCTCAAATTCTACTCGCTAGTACCGGGTACCGTAACTACTGCTCCTGGACCAAAAATCCAGTCTGCACCTCATGGACCTGAAAGAGAGACCGCTCCATCGAGGCGCTCCACGCGGAAGGCCAGAGAGCGAGCCTGTAGTGCGGAACGGGCTAGTCACCCAGCGCGATTAGCTCCTACCAACAAATCTGTTTCTTAACAGCTGGTAGAACCATCCGGAGTGGATAACGCACCGCTAGGCGCTTTCTGCAAGGATCCACTCTCTCCCGTCTCTGTCTCTTGTCTCTCTCTCGTCTCCGACTCAGTTCCGGCCCCCGACAACGCGATTTGTCACCTCTCGATATCGTTCCCATGTTCTCGACTCCGACTCCGACTTTCCAGTATCATTTCCGACTTCCGACTCTCGGCCCCGGCTTTGTCAACTCCCAGGCCGCTTCCGACCCGCTTTCAGTTCCGTCCCGTGTTCCCCGTCGACGCCGACTTCGGCTTCGATTTTTCCGACCCGATTTTCCTTCACCGACTTCGACTTCGATTTTTCTCGACACGGCGACTCCTTGTTGGCCACTCACGCCGAGCGCGACGTCTGCGCGTCCCCGAGCGCAGCAGGCAGGGACGCTTGCCTGTCCTTCGTCACTTCGCCGCCTTCCGGCGGGACCGGCACGGTTTTTGCCGTATCTATCTGCGTGGAGGCGCCGCTTCATGCCCAAGCCCCTCCTAAGGGACCTCTGGTCGCGTGTTGCGAACCTCTGTGCCTACCACCCTCGGGCGGAATTTGTGGCAGTCGCTTTTGCGCCGCTTCCCTGAAATATTGGGCAGTTAGTCAGGCATCTCCGGCACTCCACGAATTTTTGCTTCGAAAAATAACTATCGGGCTGAGCAGAGGAGGGAAACTCCTTTCTTCGCGATGCTTCCCGCTTGTACGCCTTGGCTGTTAGCAGCCGGCACGAGCTTCTGAGCTTTAAGCTCTGCTTTACCCGGTCTGGGTTCGCTTTTGTGAGCAACCCGCCAGTCGAACCGCGGCTCTCGGCGTCGAGGTGATTCACCCGAACGATCCAGACCAGGAGAGCAATATACCGCCCGTGTATCTCTCGGACATGTCTATCATGTAGCAGAGATGCCGCGGGAGGAACATAAATCACTATCTATGCGCGAATTTTTGTTCCGGCCTTGCGGCCACCTGAATCACCATTGACAGCACTTAAATTGTCTTGGGAATATTGCCTCGGGTCTGTACCTACTGAGCCTGACTCGGTTTGGGAAATCCAGAGCGCCGGTCTCTTGACTTAGCCAACGCGCTTTGCGCAAATCAACTTTTCCGCTGAGGCGATTGTTAGATCTGGATCGTCCGTTCGGACCCGGTCGCATGCATTGCCAATGCAATTCTTGGTCATGAATGGCCAATATACGCGCTCTTGACGCAAGGGAACTGGCTATTTATTGCCAATGGTACCAACCATCAGAGCGCACCCCAACCCGGCCTCAGTTCATGCATTACCATCGCTAGAACTCTTGGTCCGGACAAGCTGGTCGTCTCACAGATGAGTGGCTTAACAGTTCGCCTTTGTGCACCCAAGAGGCGGCTTCCAACTCGGAAATATTCATGACCCTTGCGCTCGTGAATTAAGCGAGTTCACTTCTTAATTCAGCTGGTCTGACTCCTGCATGGCTCGGGTGATCTCTGCTATCAGCTGCCGGCCGTTGCCTTGTCAAAAATCAAATCAGTCGCGGCCTACAGCCCTTGAGCTTGCCGGGTCGAACTGGTACTCGGCGGGACCTTCGAGAAGACGAGAACGTTGCAGGCGCGCCTCGAGAAGTACCGCAAACCGGCAAGGGATTGAGTGTTCTCATAACGCTTCCCTTCGCAAATATCAAGCGATCTCGTGCTGATTGCACCTGAAAGGGTAGCCTCACGCAAAAGATCACGGACTTGCGGCCAGATACCGTGCTGCTGGTCAACTGAACACGAAGTGTATCGCATCTGGAAGACGTGACCTCGGGTCCGAGACCGGAACCTCGGGTCCGAGCCTGACACTTCGGGTCCGAGGATGTAATCTCGGACGTCACCAAGTTGAACGCCAACCCAAGCATCAGCGCTGCCAAGTGCTGTCCGCCTCGTCAAAGGCCTCGCTTCCTGCGTATATCCATTATTAACAGTTGCTGCCATCTTGCGCGACTTATCACCCCGAGCATAGCTCGTCGGTCCAGATCGGACGAAGACGGCTGCGGACCCCGAGTCCCAGTGATCTTCGAAGTCAGAAGGGGCCCACCCAACAATTCCCCACCTGTCAACCAGTGTTGAAAGACCATTGACAAGGGCTGGAATTCTCCACCCATCGCCTTGAGCGAGGTTTTGAAAGTCGACCTCCTTGTAGGTGCTTTTAACTAGCACAAATTGCTCTCTTCACAATCTGAAGGGGAAGGCCTTACCTTTTGCACTGAATCCAGCGCTCCGAGCTTGCTTCTTGCGAGTTCAGTAGGCACTCGGGGAAAGCAAAGCTTTGCTCGTCTACCTCACTCAATAACCGCCTTGAGGGCGAGGAGACTCCTGCGAATTTTTGCAAGTTTACTCGTCTTTTGAGTGACCCAAAATCACCGATTTACCGTGACATCTGCACATATATCGCAACAAATATGGCGTACACGTCTCGGATGCGACGATCCAGACGCCGCTACTATGCGCCTTAGCGCCACCTCGGTCTAGACCAGGTATATCCATGGGATCTTAGGAAGTGGCCACACAATCCTTCCTTGAGATCTCTGTAATCACCGGCTCACTTCGAGCGCTGCGCGACCAAACAGCAGGACTGATGGAATCAGGCCCTGAGCCGACGCATCTGCCCACGCTTAAGCGCGAATTTCTACTGAGTCAATTCCCCCGGAATTGACTCACAAATCACCCATTCGAGCGATTGAACCGCTTCCACCCATAGGCAAAAGATTATGGTGTGGGGGACTGGAACATTGACCTCAGGATGTCCGAGTTTGGCATTAGCTAGCTCACAAGCAACCAAAACGGCAGAGGGGTCCACTGGCCCGCTGTCTATGCAATTTCGCCTCAGTCACCTTACACCCGGCGAGGGCGCCGATTTCTTGGTGTGGGGGAGATAGACGAACATACAGGCTGCTTTGGCCAAATTTTTGCGCCGCTTTTGCGAGCAAAATCGCCTCTAGGCGTCCACAGCAAGTTGAACTCGGCAATAGCCGGGGATCACGTGCTTATCACGCGCACAAGTTGAAGTTGATCTTCAAGTCACTTCTTTGCGTGTATATACCGCTCCCAGCTACCTGAGAGCTCCCTTAAGGCGTCTTCTGGCACCCTGAGCTGCCGAAGAATGTGTCTAAACGGGCTAAACTGCATGAAATATTGTAGTAAAGTCAAAAGCAAACATACAACCTAGAACAAGAACAGGCCATGCCAAAGCGTTGTTCCACATTGCACATATTGCGCCAGAGCGTGTCCTTCACCTCTGAATCAGTTCGCCGGGTTGATCTGTGCAGCCGTCTTGCACATTGACCCGCACATCATACCACCCGTATGGTAGATGCCCCGCCAAAAGCGACCCGATTCACACCTCAAAAGACTGTGGCAACAGTCGACTGGATGTCGCGAGACAATCTAGTAACAACACTGAGTTGTCTACCCACTACAGAGAGGACCGAGGACGGTCCATATCTTGGTGTGGGGGAGATGATACGCCTGTCGGCCGAAAAACGCGGAAAACATACATAAACAGGCGATTACCTAGTCGCATTAGTCTGGATTGTATGGGCGGATCCGTATATACTGCATCGACGTCGTGACTGTACAACGGGCGCGTCGAGGGTATTTTATGGCACAGAAACACAAGGAGATTACGCTTCCTAACCATCAATCGAACTATCGTGCGGTCTTACCCACCTGCAACGACTGACCAGGGATAGCAGCGAGCTCTTCGGCGCCGGATCACGAGTCTGAGCGTCGTCGATGACATCCTGCGAGTCTTCTGGCTGGCCCTACTTAATCAAGTAGCTGCGCTCCTTGCGCCACAAGCCTTCAGTCAGTTTGCCTACCGCTTCAAGAACATACTTCATTGTTGGGGCTCGGACAGGTCTACTTGTCGCTCGCCGTCATGCGGAGACACGCAGAGCACCGCTCAAGCGGAACTCGAACCATCAACGTGACTGCACGTGACTTCGGGTCCGAGACCGGAACTTCGGGTCCGAGCTCGTGATCTCGGACATCGCCGAGTCGAACGTCGGACCAAGTGTTGGCGCCGCCAAACGCTGCGCACGCCTCGGCAAGGACACCGTTCACTGCGTTTCAACCGTCCAGACTGCGTCCTCCTCACCGGACAGGCCTCTGAGCCTGCGTCGAGTCAGAGGAGACCGGTGGAACCCAAGCAGGCACTGCCCTTGGTAAACATCAAACCGTGTGGAGATTGCGCCCAGCCAAGCTGCGCAGGAGGATACCCAACCAGTCAGCCACTCTACCGCCAGGAACCGGAGTATTTGCGCGATTATTTGGACAGGAGAACGCGTGGAAAGGCGCTATTGTTGGATTTTGACTCAGAGATAGGGTTTGTGTGTTACCGCTCGGTCTAGATGGCCGAGACGACGCGTTTCTGTTATATACCGAGCCCTACATACGATTCGGGGAGCCCGGAGGTCGCCCCCAAGCGTCCCCTTTGCTGCCTCTGGCAGGGGTTCCACAACCTACTACCTACTATACACCAATAAACCCCTCATGCTGCCAGCATGTTGTACATCATAAAACTCGGACTTCTGAGCGCCTGATAAGCCTGTGAAGATTCCAACTGAAACCTGGGAATGCTTGTGTGAATTCTGAGGTGCCTCTTGCACGCTTGAAGTCTCGCATCAGTCCAGCTCGTCTGTGAGCCGCCAATAAGGCGCAGGGTATCCCCTAGCAATACAAATCAAGCGGACTCGCTCGCTCCTCGGACGAAGCTATGAAGCTAGACGCGCGTTGCTGTTGTGGTTGTTGGTGTTGGGTGGTGTGGTTCGTCTAAGCAGACTGTACCGTGCGTCTTTCGAGGAGCATACGGATCCCATCACCGAAGAGCTCGCTGCTATCCTTGGTCAGTCATTGCAGACGGATAGTGCTGCGGACTAGTAGTATTGAAGGTTAGGAAGCGTGGCGCTCCTGGTTTTCTATGTCATAAAATACCCCCAACGCGCCCGTTGTACAGTCGCGACGTCGGTGCAGTATATACGGATCCGCCCATACAATCTAGACCAAGTCGACTATATATCGCTTGTTTATGTATGTTTTTCCGCGTTTTTCAGCCGCAGGGCGTATCATTACTGGTTACTGTTCCCTGCTAATATACCTTGGTTCCCCGCTCGCCTAGCTCGCGCCCCTACGCCTGGCTCTTAGTTAACCTCTGGGAGTTCTCTAATCCAGAAACGCTCGTCGTTGGCTACGGTGGGCGTTGCCCATCGATGATCGCCCCATCCCTTCCTTGCCGCCTTGGGCCTTCCACACCCTCGGCTGCCTCCGCCGCCTCCTAGCGAGCCCGCCTCCCTTGGCTTGGGTTGCGTCCTCAGGCTTGGTCTACGCCCGCGCCTCTGCAGCGGTTGTGGTGCTAGTACTCCGGGGAACGGCCCTCCCTGTACGCCGTGGCACCTCTCGCCTCCTCGCTCTGGTGTGTTTCCCCTTCGTCCCCCGGTGCGGCTTAGTCGGTCGTCCCCCTGGCAGCAGTGGGAAGTGTACCTTCGGGAGTACCACCCCCTGTCAGGCCTTCCGCTCCCATCGGTCCGTTGTGGGCTCACCTCCCCTCGCCTCGCTGGCCACTCGTCCTGGTCGCATCCCCCTTCCCTGACTGATGCCGTCATCCATCGTGTCATCCCTCCCCCCACTGGCTCGGAGCCCATGCTCGCCGTGGTACGTCTGGTCTCAGCGCCGTTCCTTGCGCTTCCTCCGGCGTAGGGCATCTCTCGGCGCCCTTCCCAGTGCACCTTCTCCCCACCTCGTCGATCGAGGCTAACCCCCTCGATCCTGACGTTGCACCGCGCCCCCTCCTCCTTCTGATTGGTGTCGCCCTCCATCGATCACCGCCACCGGTCACGTCTCTGACCGATACGCCTTCCCACTCTCCTAGTGACGCCGCCCCCTCGTCACTACCCTCCACCTCGTGTAGGCGCTGGCGGCACTGCCTTCAGGGCACCCTACTCGTGGGCGCCCCCCATGTATGGCTCACGCATGGGTCCACTGTGTAGTGGTGTTCGGTACGCTTGCCTTCCTCTCTCTACCGAGCTACGCCCTACCCTACTCCCTCTTCTATCGTCGGTCACGACCCGCCATCACCGTCGATCCTCTCCCTCGTCCACCGTGACGCTCTTCACCCTTCTAGGACGTCACGCCTCCCTCTAGGTGGTGTGGCTGCCCAGGGACCATGGCTGCCTAGATGTTAGCCTCGTCTCCGCTACCGTCTCCACTCGGCCACTCCCGGCTGGTCCCCTTACAGGCGCGGCGTGGTGACATGAGTTTGCAGTCCCGACATATGAAAGCCGAACCAAGCAATCATCCGCATTTGTGGCGTCTGAGATCAGACCTCGATGTGTCCTTGAGACTGAAGCGTCATGTAGCTGATATCTTGATGATCTTATGGAAAGAGGACATAGGTGCACGCATACTAATTTGGAGAGATACTTGGGAGGCGATGGATAACGGCAGCCTGTGGGCGATGGATAACGGCTGCCTGTGGGCGATGGGTATTGGCAGCCTGTAGGCGTGCTACACATCGGTCAGTCTAAGCAGTCCGAGTACCCTTCGACTGCCGTCGCCTCCTCCTCAGCAGCGTCGCGTCCTACTTAGCGGCGTTGCATCCTGCTCAGCGGCGTCGCATCCTGCTCAGCGGCGTCGCGTCCTGCTCAGCGGCGTCGCTTCCTCCGCAGCAGCGTCGCGTCCTACTTAGCAGCGTCGCGTCCTCCTTAGCAGCGTCACATACTACTCAGCGGCGTCGCGTCCTACTCAGCGGCGTCGCATCCTACTCAGCGGCGTCGCGTCCTCCGCAGCAGCTTCGCGTCCTCCGCAGCGGCGGCTTCACCCCCTACTTAGCGGCGTTGCATCCTCCTCAGCGGCGTCGCGTCCTCCTCAGCGGCGTCGCATCCTCCTCAGCGACGCGTGCATCCTACTCAGCAGCGTCGCGTCCTGCTCCGCGGCGTCGCGTCCTACTCGGCAGCGTCGCATCCTCCTCGTCCAATTTCTCCCTCCTCGTGCGAAACTACATCTCCTCGTGCGAAATTACATCTCCTCGTCCGATTTCTCCCCCCCCTTCCAGACCGCCGCCCCACGCTGCTCGCGCGAGCTCGACTTCACTCGCCCGAGCGCAACCTCACTCGCGCGAGCTCGACTTCGGTCGGTCGAGCTCGACTTCGGTCGGTCGAGCTCGACTTCGGTCGTACGAGCTCGACTTCGGTCGTACGAGCGCAACCTCACTCACTCGCCCGAGCCCAACTTCGGTCGTTCGAGCTCGACTTCACTCACTCGCACGAGCGCAACCTCACTCGCCCGAGCTCGACTTCGGTCGCCCGAGCTCGACTCGACCTCGCTCGCCCGAGCTCGACTTCGGTCGTTCGAGTCCGACTCGACTTCGGTCGTTCG
Source organism: Schizophyllum commune H4-8 (assembly GCF_000143185.2). Classification (NCBI taxonomy): domain Eukaryota; kingdom Fungi; phylum Basidiomycota; class Agaricomycetes; order Agaricales; family Schizophyllaceae; genus Schizophyllum; species Schizophyllum commune. The sequence goes on along the minus strand of NW_026089548.1, from coordinate 1,528,063 downwards.
AGCTCGACTTCGGTCGTACGAGCTCGACTTCGGTCGTGCGAGCCCGACTTCGGCCTCACTCGCCCGAGCTCAGCTTCGCTCGCCCGAGCTCAACCTCACTCGCCCGAGCTCAACCTCACTCGCGCGAGCTCAGCCTCACTCGCCCGAGCTCGACTTCACTCGGTCGCGCGAGCTCAGCCTCACTCGCCCGAGCCCGACTTCACTCGCCCGAGCTCGACTTCGGTCGAACGAGCCCGACTTCACTCGCCCGAGCGCAGCCTCACTCGGTCGTCTCCTTCTTCACCAACCCGTCTCCTCCTTCACCAACCCGTCCCACGCTGCTCGTTTGACTCGCTCATCCTCGCGAGTGCCGCGGCGGCGGCCAGCGTCTTGCGAGTACAGTAGCGGCCTGCGAGGCGCTCGAGTAGCCCCGCGAGCGCGCGAGTGCACCGGCGGTCCCGCAACGCGTGAGTAGCAACGGCGGCCCGCGAGCGCGCTAGGTGCAGCAGGGTCCAGCGAGGCGCTAGGTGCAGCAGCGGCATCTAGCGACGCGCTAGTGCGGCAGCGGCCCGCGAGTGCAGCGGCGGTCCGGCTACGCGCGAGTGCAGCGGTCCACGACGCGCTCGACTGCAGCAGCGCTCCAAGACGCGCTCAAAGAGTGCAACAGCAGCGGCCTGCGACGCGCGCAAGCATCGGTGTCCAGTGACGCGCTAGAGTAGCAGCGGTGACCCGCTAGTGCAGCGGCGGCGGCCTGCGAACGTAGGTGCAGCATCGGTCCGCGCCAGTGCAACGGCGGCCAGCGACGCGCTAGAGTAGCAGCAAGGCCCGCGAGTGCAGCGGCGGTCTGCGACGCGCTAGGTGCAGCGAGGCGCTTGTGCAACAGCGGTCCGCGACCCGTGACGCGCTAGAGTAGCAGCGGCCCGCACCGCGCGAGTGCAGCGGCGGCCCGCGAGGCGCTAGGTGCACCAGCGTCCAGCGAGGCGCTAGGTGCAGCATCGGCGGTCCCGCGGCCCGCGAACGCGCCTTAAGTGCAGCAGCGGCTCTAAGCGACGCGCGCTAGTGTAACAGCGGTCCCATAACGCCTCGCGAGTGCAGCAGCGGCGGCCCTTGACGCGCTCGAGTGCAGTAGCGGGGGCCGCGACGCGCGAGTGCAGTAGGCGGCCCGCGAACGCGCTAGAGAAGCGGTGGCCAGCGACGCGCTAGTGCACAGGCGGCCCGTGACGCGCTCGAGTGCAACGGCGTCCAGCGAGGCGCGCGAGTAGTGGCGGCAGCGGTCCGCGAGCGCGCTAGGTGCTGAGGCGGTCCGCGACGCGCGCTAGGTGCAGCGGCGGTCCCGCGCCTCGCGCTAGGTGCAGTAAGGTCCAGCGATGCGCTAGTGCAGTAGCGACACGCGACGCGCTAGGTGCAGTAGCGGTCCCCACGAGACGTGCTAGAGTAGTGGCGGCACGCGACGCGCTAGAGCAGCAGCGGCGGTCTGCGGCGTCCCGCGAGTGCAGCAACAGCGGCCCGGCTCGCGACGCGCTCGAGTAGAAGTGGTGGCCCGCGACGCGCGAGTGCACCGGCGGCACGCACCGTGCGAGTGCAGCAGTGGGACGCGACGCGACGCGCTAGTGCAGCGGCGGCGATCCGCACTAGTGCAGTAGCGGTCAGCGCCTTGCTAGAGTAGCAGCAGTGGCTCACGACGCGCTCGAGTGCAGCGACGCGCTAGGTGCAGCGGCGGCCCGCGCGTGCGGGGGAAGGGGGGAAGCGAGGAAGAGTGAGTAAGGGAGGGGGGTAGGGAGGGAGAGGGGGGAAGGGAGGGGAGGAGTGAGGGGTGAGGGGTGAGGGGAGGGGTGAGGGGTGAGGGGTGAGGGGTGAGGGGAAGGAGGAAGGGAGGAGAGAGGGGGAGAGGGGAGAGGGGAGGAAAGGGGGAGGGGGAGGGTGTATGCGAGGGGGAGGGAGAGGAGGAGAAGGGGGGAGAGGGGAGGAAAGGGGGAGGGGGAGGGTGTATGCGAGGGGGAGGGAGAGGAGGAGAAGGGGGGAGAGGGGAAGGGGGGAAGCGAGGGTGAAAAGTGAGGGTGAGGGGAAGGGAGGGAGCGAGAGAGGGAGTGAGGAGGGAGGCGGGAGGGCTGCAGAGACAGGGTACCCCGCGCAGCGTTCTAGAGGAGGCCCCGGGCGGACAGAAGCATTGAGCGCGGGCAGCGTTGGATTAGGGATGAAGGGGATGTACGATTCGGGTGAGAGTGGGCATACGGCTAGGGCAGACGTGTGTATATGCGAGGGGAGGAGTGTGTATATGCGAGGGGGAGGGAGGGAGGTAATGGGAGGGAGAGGGTGAGGGAAGACGGCATGGGGATAGGGGGGAAGGGGGCACTCGGCTTAGAGTGCGTCGATTGCGGCGACGGTAACGCGGACGTCAAACGCAGCGATGCGGATGTCGATCGCAGGTTAGCAGATGTCGACCGCAGGCTAGCGTATGTCGATCACAGCGGCGTGGACATCGACCGCAGCGATGCGGACGTCGATCACAGGCAAGCAGACGTAGCTCGCTCGGTCCTTGCGCATTGGGAGCAGTCAAGGGAAGAGACTGGTTGCCGAGGCATCATGCGTGCGAGGGAAGTACGGCTAGCGAGCGTGAGCACGCGGCGGGAGCACGAAGACGGGGCCGAGGGTTAGGTAGAGGCGGGAGATGTAGAGGTGGGTGTAGTCGTGGCGTGTACGCTTGTCCGTGTCCTTTCTTGCTCGTCAGAGTCGCTGGTCACGTCCACGACGAGGGGGTCCCATCCAAGACGCGCTGGTCCCGGACAACAGACGCGCCAGCCACACAGTGACACACGTGCCCGCCTCGCCATCTAATCTAATCTGCGGCCGATCATTCGCCCGGCCAGACTGGGTCCGTGTGATCGACGCCATCAGTCCGCCGAGTCAGTGAACGGGCTCGACTCCTCGCCACTGCACATCGCACGCACACAGCACAACACGATGCCCGCGGAGACGCAGACTCCCTTCCGATTCCGTATGTATCCTCGTCGCCTGCCTCTGTCTGCGTGCGCGGCGTACTACTACCACCCCGTCCTCTTCTCCCATCTTCTCCCCAACACCATCGCCGCGGTCGATCCCCACCGTCTCTCCAATGCACCACCCTTCCCATCCCATTCGCCCGTTGCTCCAGTCACCCCGTTGCACCCTCGCACCCATCACCGCCCTCGCTCCCCATCCTCATCGCCCACCCCGACAACACCCCGCGCTCCGTCCCGGCTTATTCTACCCCTCGCCCGCCCCTCGTCTCACCGCTCCCCTTGTCCTCCTTCCTTTCTCAACCGAACCGACTCACCTCCTGTCCTCCTTCCCTCCCCAATTTATTCAACACACCCCCTCACCTTCCCCAATTCACGTCTAAACACCCTCACTAACACCCCCTCCCCCCAGCCGTCCACGCGGACCCCGCGTCCCGCGAAGTGAGCGACGCGGGCCAGGACCGGCGCATCATCGGCGTGAGTGGGGTTCTTTTTTGTTGTTGGAGAGAGTGTGTGTACTCATCGGTGTCTTCCATGCTTCTTGTCTGTCTTGTCTTCCAATCCTTGTATTCTCGATCATCCGCTCCATGCTTCCTGTACTCTCACTCACCCGTTCCATCCTGTCTTGTCGTCGGTTGTTACATGCTTCTTGTACTCTCCCACCTCCCTCTCTCCCACCTCCCTCTCTCCCACCTCCCTCTCTCCCTACCTCCTTTACCCCTCGCGTCGACCACGTCGACCGTGTCCTCTACCACGATGCCCCCCTTACCCACCCCCCACCCGACCCTCCACTACACCACCCTCGTCGTCTTACCGGGCGCGATACCGTGCAACTTTGCCGAACTGGGCGGGGTGGTGGATTTTTCGGGGCCACCGCCGGCGTATGATGCGCTGTACGAACTTTCGCCGTCGGTTGTGGACGTCAACATCGTCTCTGGGCCCACCGATATCAATAAACCCGCACCCGCCAAACCGCGAACCGCGCCCTCGGTCGCCAACGATGGCCTTCTTGGCCCCCTTTCCCACGAACCTTCGCCTTCTGCCGACCCTTCTGTCGCCAAACCTATCACTCGTAATGGCCTTCTCAACTCCTCCGTGGACGACTCCTCCCCCACCCCCCTCACTACTCCTTCCTCCCCCACCCCTCTCCTCGCCAACTCCCCCACCACCCCCCAGTACGCCCCCCTCATCCAGCCGCTGCTCCTCATCGCGCAGCACCCCGCCTCGCCCGCGGCGCAGGACACGGTCGCGCGGGGGCGGAGGGAGGCGGCGGGGGTGGTGAGCGGTAAGGAGCAGCGGTAAGTTTGGTTTTTTTGCGCGTGTTACGCTGGCGTTCGATCTTGTTATGATTGCGCGTGTTACGCTTGATTCTTTCGCTCAACCTTCGATTTCTTTCCTCGCTCGTGTTTGCGGCGTCTTCGTGCGTCTGTCGCGTTCGCCCTTCTTCGTCCGCGCGTCGCTGTCCTGTCCGCGCGTCGCTGCCCTGGCGGGTTCGTTGGCAACCGCGTCCTTCTTCGTCTTGTCCACGTGTCGCTGCCCTTGCGGGGCGGGTTTTCATCGCGGCGTCCCTCCTCTTTCCCTCCCCACCCCCCACTCTTCCCCACCCCAGCTAGGGGGTTACCTCTTCCACCCCCCATTCTCTTCGTGTACACCCACTTAACACTCGCTTCGTGTACACCCCCCTCCCACCCCCACGCCCGCTAGGGGGTGCTTTGTCCGCTTGCGCTCCCACTTAACGCTAACCCCCCCCCCCCCCACCCTCCCCCCCACCCCTAACGTTCGCTCACGCTCACGCAGACTGCTCGTCATCGTCGGCCCGTGCTCGATCCATGATGTGGACGAGGTGAGTGGTGGTTGTGTTTCATTCTCTCGTCCCGAAGTGTTGTTTTTTTGGGGGATACGGTCGCTTCGCTTCCCGCTATGCGGTCGCGATGCTCCTTCCCATCGTTCTGTCCGTCGTCCTGCACGAGTGCTGGTTCGTCGGGCGGCGCGGTCGCTTGGTCGTCGTGCGGCGCGAGTGCTTCTTCGTCGTGCGCCCCGAGCGGTCGCTTTCCTCCGCGCACGCCCCGAGCGGTCGCTTGCTAGGCCCGTACGCCCCGAGCGGTCGCTTCGTCGTCGGGCACGAGCGCTGGTTCGTTCGTCGTGCGCCCCGAGCGGTCGCTTCGCTCCGCGTACGCCCCGAGCGGTCGCTTCGTCGACCGACACGCGCGCTCGTTCGTCGTCCTCTGACACGAGCGCTTGGTCGTCGTGCGGCTCGAGCGGTCGTTCGTCGTGCGGCACGAGGGCTCGTTCGTCGTCCGGCACGAGTGCTCGTTCGTCGTGCGGCGCGAGTGCTTGTTCGTCGTCGTGCGGTCACGAGCGGTCGCTGCGCTTCCCTCCTTCGCCCCCCCTCCCTTCCTTCGCCCCCCCCCTTCCCCATCCCTCTCTCCTTCACCTTACTCACCCCCCCCCTCTCTCCTCCACCTTACTCACCCATCCCTCTCTCCTTCTTCTTCTTTCACCCCTCCCCCTCCCCCCACACATTTGCCATTTCATTGGGTCGCTTCGCTCCGAAATGCTCGCTAACGCTCACCAAAACCAGGCCCTCACCTACGCGCGCCGCCTGCGCGGCGCGCTCGACGCGGGGAGATGGCCGGAGCTGGTGGTCGTGATGCGCGCGTATTTGTGAGTTTATTTGTTTGGTTGGTTTTTTTGTTTCTTTCTTCTGTTTTTTCAATTATATTTTGGGTTGTTGGGGGAGTGAAAGGGAGATTGGGGGGTTGGGGCTGGGGCTGGGGAGTGAAGGGTTTGGGAGTGCGAGTGATGAGGAGTGGAGAGTGGGGGGAGGGGGGAAGGGCGGCGAGAGGGCGGTCGTCTGCGACGGCGGCGAGAGGGAGCGTTACGCGTATGCAGCCACGAGGGAGCGTTACGCGTGTGCAGCCACGAGGGAGCGTTACGCGTATGCAGCGACGAGAGAGCGCTGCGCGTATGCAGCCACGAGAGGGCGCTGCGCGTCTGCGTGGGCAAGCGATCGCTGCCGCCCCCCTTCTTCCTCCCTTCCCCCTTTGTGTCCCTTTCCCCCCTCCCCTCCTCCCTCCCTCCCTCCTCCCCACCCCCGCTAGGGGGTGCCCGCTCCCCTCCCCCTCTCCCCCATTAAACCCTTCGTGTTCTAATACTCGTTCGCTAACGCTCACAAAACACCCCCCCCAGCGAAAAACCGCGCACGACCGTCGGCTGGAAGGGCCTCATCAACGACCCGGGGATCGATGGCGGGTTCAGGATTAATGAGGGTGAGTGGGTTAGGCTTGAGTGTTTTTAGTGTGGGAGGGGGGTGGGGGGAGTGGTGGTAAGGGGGTGGGTTAGGCTTGAGTGTGGGAGGAAGGGGGGAGGGGGCGACAGAGTGGTTTAGACTTGAGTGTGGGAGGAAGGGGGGGAAGGGAGGTGGGAGAGGGGGAGAGGGGGAGAGGGGGAGGAAGGGGGGGGAGAGTGGTGAGGGGGGAGTGTGGGAGGGGGGGAGTGGTTTGTGAGGGTAGAGTGGTAAGGGGAGAAGTGGAGGAGTGGGGAGAGGGGTGCGGTGAGGGGGGGAAGGGGATGGAGCCCTCGCTGCGCTCGGACCAGGCGGTTGAGTCGACGGGCTTGCGGTCGAGTCGGCGAGCGGGGGGTTGAGTCGGCGAGCGGGCGGTCAAGCCGCCCGCAGGGCGGAGACAACCCAACCAGGCGGTTGACGCGCGGGCGGTTGAGGCGGCGAGCGGGCGCTCGAGACGCTCGCAGGGCGGAGCCAACCATGCGATCGACGAGCGGAGCCGACCAGGCGGGATGCGGGGCGCGGAAGGTGGAGAGGAGGGCGAGGCGCTGGTGCGGGCGGCCTCACAGTCGCTGGCGAAGCCGACCATGTGGTCGACGAGCGAAGTCGACCATGTGGTCGCCGAGCAAGCCCCATTGCGGGCCCTTGGCTCGACGGCCCTCGGGTTGCGCCGCCCCCCGCTCGCTAACCCTTTGGTTGCGCCGCCCCCCGCTCGCTAACCCTCTACCCCCATTACCCTCCCTACCCCACCTCCCACACCTCCCTCCCCGTCTGTCTTTCCCCACCGTTCTTTCGTATCTGCGACGCAGTCGCTTCGCTCCGAATACGCTCTCTATCTGTCTCTCTCGTCTAACCCCCTCCCCCATCACTCTTCTCAACCCTTTCCCCATCACTCGTCTAAACCCTCCCTCACCCGCTAACCCCCTACCCACTCACCCGCTATCCCCCTCTCCACACCGCACCCTCACCCTTTTCCCCCGGGTTTCTTCCCGCTCGCGTACTGGGTTTCATCCTGCTCGCGTACTGGGTGTCTTCCCAATCGCGTACTGGGTTTCACTCCCGCTCGCCAACGCTAACCCACCCCTCCCTACCCCCCCTCCCGCTCGCTCACCCCCCACCCAGGCCTCGCCACCGCGCGCGCGCTCCTGTGCGCGATCACGGACCTCGGCGTCCCCGTCGGCGCGGAGCTGCTCGACACGGTCAGCCCGCAGTTTTTGAGCGATTGTGAGTTTTTGTTCTGTTATGTTGTGTGGTGGTTTTGGGTTTCCGTTTACTTTGAATCGCTTCGCGCTTGCTTGTGTTGCGTGGCGCTCGCTGCGCTCGCCGGAGAGACGAGCGCGACCGGGCCCTCGCTGGCGCGTTATCTCCCCCCACCCCCTCCCTCGTCCCCATCTCCCTAACTTCGCTCACCCCCTTCCTTCCCCCACCCCTTCCCCTCCTAACTTCTCCTCCCTCGTCCCCACTCCCCTTTGTTACTTCGCTTACCCCCCACGCCCTCACTAACCCCACCCCCCAGTAACCTCCTGGGCCGCGATCGGCGCGCGCACGACGGAGAGCCAGCTGCACCGGGAGCTCGCGAGCGGGTGCTCGTTCCCGGTCGGGTTCAAGAACGGGACGGATGGGGGGTGAGTTTTTTGGGTGTGGTGTGGTGTGAAGGGGTTATGGGAGAGGGGTGGGTGTGGGTTTTTGGTGTGGTGTGGTGTGAAGGGGAGGAGTGGGGAGAGGGGTGGTGTGAAAGAGAGGAGGGGGGGGGGAGAGGGGGCGGTGTGGTGTGGTGTGAGAGAGAGGAGGGGGAGAAGGAAGCGCGCCGAGCGCGTGGCTGTAATGAGCGCGCCGAGCGTGGCTATAATGAGCGCACCATTCCTTTCCGCTCTCCCATACCGCCTTCCCATTTCGCCTCTTCTCCTTCCACCTCGCCTCTTTTCCTTTCACCCCGCCGTCCTCCCCACCCGCTTCCCTCCCATCCAATCGAACTCGCCTCCCTCCTCCCCTTCGGCCACTCGCTTGCCTCCTCCGCTTCGGCCACTCGCTTGCCTCCTCCGCTTCGGCCACTCTCGCCTCCTCGCCTCCGCATTGCCCTTCGTCCTTCTTCTCTCTCGCTCTCGCGCCGTTGTGTATCCTCTCGCGTCTTCACCCTCTCGCTTTCCAGACAGCTCGCTAACGCTCACGCCTCCCCACAGCGTCACCGTCGCGATCGACGCGATGCACTCCGCGTCGCACCCGCACGCGTTCATGGGCGTGACGCCGCAGGGTGAGCGGCCGGTGCTCCTTTCCCTTCCACCCCCTTACCCCTCTAACTTGACCCGCCTTCCCCCTTTCCCCTCCCCCAACATTCGTCATGACTCTTTCTGTTCAAAAACACTGATAACGTCCCTTCCTCCTTACCAACCCCCTCCTCCCTGCCTCCATACCAAACCCCCTCCCCCCAATGTTCGTCATGACTCTTTCCATTCGAAAATATTTCCTCCCTTTTCCTCACCGCACTAACCCCCCCCCCTCCCTTTTCTTCCCCCCCCTCCCTCCCCCAACGCTCGCTGAAACTCACTAGGCCTCGCCTCCATCGTCAAAACGACCGGCAACCCGCACCTGCACGTCATCCTCCGCGGCGGCACGGGCGGGCCGAACTATGGGGCGGAGGATATCAGGCGGGTGGTGGGGGAGATTAGGAGGAGGAGCGAGAGGGAGAAGGACGGGAGTGGGGGTGGGGGTGGGAAAGAGAGGTTTGCGAGCGTGATGGTGGATTGCAGCCGTGAGTGGGATTCCGTCGCAGGGACCGTCTTCCCACCCGTCCCGTTTTCGACTCCTCACCCGTCACGTCTTCCATTCTCCACCCGCCCCGTCTTCCATTCTTCGCCCGCCCCGTCTTCCATTCTTCACCCGTCCCGTCTTCCACTCCTCACCCATCAGTCCCCCTCCCCCTCCCCCGAACGGACGCCCGATGCAGAGGCTTCACGTGGTGGACGATGTCTCCCCCATCGTGTCGACTCTAAGGGGCGGGCGCGTGCGCCCCTTCCCTCCTTCTCGTCCACTCGTTCTCGCCTCTTCACTAACCCTTCCTCGCCTCCCTTTGTCCTCGCCTCTCCCCTGTCCCCAAACGCCCTTCACCCTATGACTGACACGCCTGCCCTCTAGACGGCAACTCGCAAAAGGATTACCGCAACCAGCCGAAGGTGCTCCACTCGCTGTGCCAGACGATCGCGGGCGAGGGGTTGTCGGCGAATGGGGAGGTTGAAGGTCGGTGATCATGTTCCCTCCCTCACGAAGATCCATTACAAACCGCCTCACCTCCTTCCCCTCCCCTCGTCCCTCCATCTCACTCCACGAACCCTCCACCTCTCCCACTTCCGCGAACCCTCGTCCCTCCATCTCACTCCACGAACCCTCGTCCCTCCACCTCACTCCACGAACCCTTCCCCTCTCCCACTTCCGCCAACCCTTTTCCCCCATCCACCACGAATGGCAATGCACTTACTGACAAACCTTTTGCTTACTGACAAACCTCTCAATCCCACCCAGACACGCTCGACATCGCCCCGCACATCACGGGCGTCATGATCGAGAGCAACATCAACGAGGGCCGGCAGGACGTGCCGGTGGGGGTCGAGGTGGGTTGTGGTTTGTTGTTTGTGGTTGTCGAGGGTTTTTTGGAGAGATTTCGGCGAGTTCTTGGGGGGGGGGGGATTTGGGCGAGTTTTTGGAAGAGGGGGGGGGGGGGATTGGGAGGTTCTAGGCGAGAATGGGAGGGGTTTGGGCGAGAATGGGAGGGGACTTGGGCGAGATTGGGAAGGGGATTTGTCCCTGCGTTCATCTTGTTTCCATCCGCGTCCGCGTCTTTTTCCTCGCGCGTTTATCACGCCGGCCGGTCCTTTGCTCACGTCGACCGGCCCTTCGCCCACGTCGACCGGTCCTTCCGAACGCTCACTTCTCTTTCATCAAACGCTCCCTTCCACCTACCCCTCATCCCTAGCCTAACCAACCTTCCACTAACGCCACCCCCCCAGAACGTCCGCGCGCACCTCAAGCCCGGCGTGTCGATCACCGACGGGTGCGTGTCGTGGGAGACGACGGTGGGGATGCTGGACGAGCTGAACGCGGCGGTGGCGAAGAGGCGGGAGCGGCTGGCGGCGAGGAGGGGGGAGGGGGAGGGGAAGAACTAGGGGGGAGGGGGGAGGAACAAACGCTGCGGGACACGGCGCGTTCGAGTGGGGCGTGCGTTCGGATGGGGCGCGCAGAGCAGTGCGCGCATCTGAACGCTGCAAAGAAAGGAATATGGGATGTGGTGGTGTGGAGGAGACGGGATGGGGAAGTGGGGAGGAGGCAGAGAAGTCGCGGTGAAAAGGCCAACGACCGGCGCTGGACACAGCAGCCAACGCCTGGCGCTGGAGACAAAAGCTAACATCTGGCGCTGAACGCAGAAGCTAACAACCGGCGCTGGAAAGTCAAGAAAGAGCAGTCGTGTGTATCGCTTGTATCCTCTATCTATTCTTCGTATCTCTATATATTCTCCGTATCCTCAATCTATTCTCCGTATCTCTATTCTCCGTGATATCTCTATTCTCCGTATCCAAAAAGCTCAACTATGTATGCAATGCCTCCTTCCCGGGTCTCAAGTATCCTCTCACAGCAGCGTCGCGCGATGGGCCTTTCACAGCAGCCTCACGCGACGGGCAGCCCGCGTTGCGAGTTTTGTACTACTTCGGAAGCGACCGACTTACTGAAGCGACCGACTTACTGAAGCGACCGACCGAAGGCAGGTCGATTAATGCATGATGTATACGTACGCCTACTTGCGCGTTAGTACGCCTACTTGAGCGTTAGTACGCCTACTTGAGCGTCAGAACCGCCTACTTGAGCGTCAGAAACGCCTACTTCAGCGTCAGAATCGCCTACTTGAGCGTCAGAACCGCCTGCTTGAGCGTCAGAACCGCCTACTTGAGCGTTAGAACACCTGCAGAAGCCGGGATGTGTGGGCGATGGGAGACAGTACATTGCGAGTACCGTACAGTACATACACTAGGTAGACCCAGCCCGGGGAAGGCACCAGGCGGGGTTCGATACAAGAGGCTGCCGCGTTTGGGCGCGCTGCCCGAGAACACCACCGCGATGGGGGCGAGACGCACGACGAACGAAGCAGGCGAAGATGTAGGTACGTACGTGTCGCACTCTATGTAAACTGTAGCTGGCCAGTCGAGTAAATACGGACGTCGGTCGAGAAAACGGGGTAGTCGGCCGAGAAAACGAGGTAGTTAGCCGAGAAAAGAAGGTCGCAGACACTAAGTAAACCGGCCGTAACCACAGTGGACCGGCCGTGAAAAGTCTAGGGATAAATAAGGAAGAGAAGAAAATTTTATAAGGAGAAGGGAAGGACAAACAGGAATTAAACATTTGTCGTAAGTACGGTGTATGGCGGTTGTGATCGAAGTGTGGACGACGCGGATCGAAGAGGGAGTCGTGGACCGAGAAGAGGTACGAAGACCGAAGCTGGATGGGAGCGGTAGAGGGTGAATGCGAGCGGCAGTCGAGGGTGGATTCAATGCGAGGGTGCGACGTGAGTGCGTGGATTTGGATGTATAGGGTACCGCGTCGATGTATAGAGAACCACGTAGAGGGAATTCTCGGGTGCGCGCGATTACATAACAGTGCAGGATTTTGCTGGCGGTTCCGACTGTGAAGGCGAGGTCCGCTTCTCAATCTCGGCTAGGCAGAGATCAAACACCTTGTCTGCGGACGGGGTCAGCAGTGCGGCACAGGCGCGCGGCGTCAAGGGGAAGGAAACGCGCGTGGACAAGGGAAGGAAATGCGCGGGGTAGCAGGGGAGAAAGGTGGCACGATCGCCTGAGATGGTAATATTATGTACTGACCAACGTTGACATTGTTCTTCGCGCTCGTTTCTACCCAAGCGGCGTTGTGTTCATGCGCGACCTTCTCGCCCTCGACGGCGTCTACCTGGCGGCTACGAGTGATATGAGCATTTGTGCTCACTTGTAGGGCAAGAGGCTAAAACGTGTTTGCGTACGAGATGTCGAGAAAAATCGAAGATGGATGAAGGAATGTGATATGCACCTTTGCGCGAGATCGCTCTTGGAGCCTACGATCACACATGGGATGTCGGTGACGCCGCAAAAATCGATTATCTTCTCGTGGACGATCCTCACCATCTCCAACGAGTTCTTCGAGGTGATGGAGTAGACGAGGACGTATCCGTGGATGCCAATCTGCGGTGGGGAAGGGGGAAGCGAAGACAGGTGAGGGGTTGCCCGGAAGGCATACAGCGTGTGCAAGGGAGGTGTACGCACCGCATGTTGGGAGTTGAGCGGCGAGTATTCGTCCTTCGCAAGCGATGTCAGCGCCTGCATTCCGGGGGACGCGCGCTGAGACACACCTGACCAGCAGTATCGATTATAGAGAGCTGATATTCCGTGCCATTGTGTTTCACCGTCTTCGTGTGCGAGCTCTCGATGGTCGGGTAGTACGACTCCTGGAACTCGTTCTCGATGAACTGCCGCACCAGCGACGACTTGCCTGCGCGCCGAGCACAGGCGCATCAAGCGAGCGAGGGAGCAGGCGAACGAGGCACATACGGTACGGGGCACGCGGGAAACGCGGGGAAGCCGTCAGCTGTGTCGTGTGAGAGGGATGGGGGCGCGGGCTGCTCACCGACTGAGCGGGAGCCGAGCACGGCGATCTTGCGCTTCTTGAGGGAGTCGGCGGAGGGGGCCATGGTGGTTCAAGAGAATGCGGGCAGCGCGCGTCACGGGCGGGGGAGGTCAGCCGGTCACGCAGGCGTAATCCGCGCACGCTGGGTGGGAGTTTGCGCACGTGGCGCCGTGGGCTGCTGTTTCGGGTAATGACGTTCGTTCGCGTGGCGGTGGACCTACACTTTGCGGCGTGCCTGACGATCTCTTCTCTCGGACTCCCAAGGATCTCCCACACTCCGAGCTGTCTCCCAGCAGCATGAGCGTAAGTATCTCACAGTTTCTTATTGTACCCATGTGATTGTCTGTAGCGGCTCGTATGAACGAGAGTGAACGCTGGCTTTCCCCGGCGAAGAGCTTATGCGACAAGGGCAAGGCTTCATGAATACATGGGATTCCTTCAAGAGTTCAAAGTCAGCGAAGATGATTTCTGCCTTTGAAATCGGGGATTCTGAACCTTGCAAGCCACATTACTGATGTCTCTGCAGTTTTACTTCCCGCCTTATCCTTTCGGAACAGGTTAAGCGTTCGCCCTACCGTCGATTCAGAGTGACCACGGTACGTCTATACATTCATCTTACCTACGAAATCGAAGTCCCAAGGCACACGTAAGCAGGCGAAAGGGGAAATTCATCAGGAAATTCGTATGATAGATTACAAAGAGGAATTCCCTACCAGGATCAGACTCTTTGAATGTTCCATGCAATAAGTGCTAACGAAGAGCTGCAGTAATACAAGCTTGGGCTGACACTGACAGACTCTGGTCGCCATCGTCCGCGCACGCTCGTCCTCAGAAGCCAGACTTTGTTTGCGGCCTCGTGTCAGTCCCGTGATCACGGTACCCGGGCCGGGTGAGTATGCGTGTAAGGATTTCGTCGTGTTCTCGTGAGGACTTCGTCGTGCTCTCGTACAGTTGGGGGTGGAGGTGGAATCAGGAACTTAAGCTCGAAAGAAGTTCGAGCTTGCAAGTCCATGGTAAATATCAGGCACTCTCGTTTATAATCCTGGAGTCCTTACGTCGACCAAAGAACCCACAAATTCAACTTCTGCTGGCATGTGTTTGTCCTGGTCACATGTGACTTCAACCGTTTCGTGACAGTACCGTGCTCTTCTTCCTCGCTCATCCCAGCGTCGATGCCAAGATTCCCATGTTTCCTGTTTCTCTCGATCCATCCCCTGCTTGCTGCCCCCCTGGTAGTCATCTTTGGTGACGCAATTGAGTCAATGAACTCAATAATCCCAGGTCCCGGTCTGCTGCGACGGGAGACCAATCGGCGTTCCTGCTCAAGGAACACGGTAGATGAACGCGGTTGATAATGGCTTCCACGTGGCGTCGTCGTCCTACCAACTCCCTCCCGCCGTTGGTCGCTGTCGATTGCAACCCGTCGTTTCGCCGAGGAACAAGGCACCCTTGCGGCCAGAAACGGTGGGAATCCATCGAGACGGTGGGAGTTTTCATGTTCGTCCATTCAAGCCCAGACCGCCTCGCCGCGGAGAAGTGTCTAGAAGTACGCGCCTCCCTGGTCATTCCCGCACGCTCGTCGCACTCGGGATCTCGCACCCTGCGCGCGCATCAAGCGTTCCCATCCGACCGCTGAGCTCCGTACGCTCTCATTCGCTGCCGCACCTTGTGCACGTCCCGCCGCTCGGACGCACAGTGCTCGGCCCGGCCCTAGGAGAGAGGCATTTGAGCGCCAGGCCGCCGTTGGAAATCAACCCATCATGCTCGTTGCCAGCCTCGCGCATATGGCCCACTCAGCATCGACCGCCCCGGGCCTGACGAGGCACTATATAAGCCGGGCGCGCGCTCGAGCGGTCCTCACCAATCGTCACCTTCTCTCGTTCCCCCCACTTTCGTTTTCCCGGCTCTCTCGTTACCTCCCGGCCCAGCGCTCTCTGTGTCTTTCCCTGTATACAGCACGTCCTCTCGAAAGCTCAAGCAGCAGCCTCCTTTTGATCACCACACGCCCCTTCTTTGAATCACCTGCACCATGAAGTACTCTTTGATTGCTCCTCTCCTTGCCAGCGCCTTCATTGGCTCTGTCTCGGCGCACACCCGTGTCTTCTCCCTTTGGGTCGACGGTGTTGACCAGGGTGAGTTTCATCCGCTTGTCGCGAGCCAAGAGCAAGTGCTGACAGTATAACTCAGGTGAGGGTGGAGGCGTCTACATCCGCCAGCCCCCTAGCAACAGCCCGGTCAAGGACTTGACCAGCGCTGATGTTGCCTGCAATGTCAACAACGTTGCGGTCCCCCAGAAGGTTTCTGTGAACGCCGGCTCTACCGTCAGCACTGAGTGGTTCCACAACACTCGGTAAGTCACCGTACTACTGGGCGCTCGGTCAATTCGCTGACTCTGAATAGTGGCGACGACATCATCGACGCCTCGCACAAGGGCCCCATCGTCGCCTACCTCGCGCCGCTCGAGTCCAACGGCGAGGGCAACGTGTGGGTCAAGATCGGCGAGATGGGCTACGAGAACGGCCAGTGGGCGGTCGAGAAGCTCATCGCCGACGGCGGCAAGTTCGACTTCACGATCCCCTCCTCGGTTGCGCCCGGCGACTACCTCTTCCGCGCGGAGATCCTCGCGCTGCACGAGGCGGACGGGCTCGCGTCGAACTCGGCGCGCGGCATCCAGCTGTACCCGAGCTGCTCGCAGATCACGGTCGCGACCGGCGGCGACACGGCGCTCCCCGCGGGCGTCGCGTTCCCAGGCGCGTACACGGACACGACGCCGGGCATCCAGTTCAACATCTACGGCACGGACGCGTCGACGTACGTGATCCCGGGCCCGGCGGTGTGGGACGGGTCGGCGAGCTATGACACCGCGCAGGAGGGCAGCTCCTCGGGTGGTGCGGCGACCTCGGCCGCTGCGTCCACATCTGCTGCTGCGACGTCTGCCGCTGCCTCGACTTCCGCGGCTGCCCCTGCCACTTCCGCCGTCCAGTCGTCCGCCCCTGCCGCTTCCTCCGCCCCTGCCACCTCGGCCGCCGCCTCCTCCACCCCGGCCGCGCCCTCGTCCAGCGCCGCCCCCGAGGAGCCGTCCACCAGCGCCGCCGCTACCTCCGCAGCGCCCACGACCTCCGCCGCCGCCTCGACGTCCGCTGCCGCCACTTCCGCCCCCGCCGCGACGACCTCCGCCGCGACCGGCGACGCGAACGTCTGCATGAACGAGTACAACCAATGCATCGCCAAGTCGCAGCCGAACCCCGACTGGACCGGCTGCGGCGCGACGCGCGACACCTGCCTGAGCACCGCTCGGTACAACACGAACATGGCCGCCCGCGCCAAGCGCGACGGCAAGTTCGGGCGTCTTCTGCTGTAAAGTGAGTGGTATTTGCACTCGTGAAGGGTCCGCAACTTTACTGATGTTCACCCCTTTCAGCGATCCCCAGCTAGCTACGGGATCCCTTGAGTCCCCGCGCTCTTCGGCTAGTCCTGAGCGCGCTTGCATTCTGCCCGCGCCTCTGTCTTGATGACGTTCCGCGGGAGATGCGAATTTTCTTCAGAGCCGTGCTTATTTTCCTGTACACATTTTGATTCGAGATCCGCCGCTGGTATATAGTAACGAGAATCCATCTTTCTGCCTGCCACCAATGCCTGCATGATGAGTGACCTTGTATTTTCTCCAAGGGTTGGTTTCTCAAGTCAACCCCAAGAAAAGCACTGCATGCGGGTTTTCCATGCGAGATACACTCTAAATCGTCCTCGCGCACCAAGGCCATTACTCAATACTTACTTCCAGCCGTAGCTACTTCCAACTGAACAAGCGCTGCAACCAGCCTCTCTTCTGCTCTTTCTCCGCGCGCGCCTTGGAGGGCGGCTCACCGCCGTCTGCGGCTTGGGCGTATCTTGAAAGGGGGATCAGCATGCGTGCTCAACATTGCTAGCGTGATGAGCGCAAATACCCCACTCACCTCCTCTTATACTCCGCCGGCGTCTCCCCTCGCACACCCTTGGCCCAAATCCCCCGCCGCGCGTCCTTCGCTTCTTGCTCGATTTGTTTGTACCTTTCAACTCCGCCTTCACCATACTCTGCACCGTGTTGCTCGTACGTCGTCGCCCAGCCCTTGCGGAGCATGTCCTCGGCGAGGTTGGGCCCGCGGAAAAGGGTAGCTGTGCGGGGGTCAGTAACGCTGAAGGGTGGGTCCGACGAACGGTGAAGGGAGGGTACAGCGTATGGCGCATGGGGAGGAAACGAAAGCGTATGCAATTGGGAATGCGAATGTGGATAGAACAAAACGCGAACGTACCTGGAAGAAACCGAGGCGCGAGGCGGACGTGCGAGACCATCCGCCCGTACTGGTCGCGCCGGATAAGCTGGCAAAAGACGGTTTTGCCGAGGATGCGTGCGCGGAGATAGGCGAGAGCTTCTTGGGCGTAGGGCTGCGCGGGCCGACCGAAGTGGGCGTTCTGGGTGGGGAAGGGGTGTCAGACAGAGAAGAGATAGAGCAGGGGCTATGTAAAGGAGGATTGGAGCGGTTTATTGAAAGGAGAAACGTGCAGGCGGGGTTGCAAAAGCCATAGAAACTTGAAGGAAGCAGGGCAAGAGAAGGGAGCTTAAAGCTAAAGAAAGTAGGTGAGAGAAGGATATCACCTCTGGCGCGTCTACGCCAGCGATGCGGACGTGAATCGTTTGATCTTTCAGCTCTGCTTGGGATTCAGCGAGCTGTTGCACTTGCGGTATCAGTGGAAGAACCACCCTTGGTTAGCGTTGGAACACGACGGAACTTGAGAGGCCACCGCCAGCCGATGCCGGGTGTGTGGTAGAAGCGAAAGTTGTCGTTATCGCCGACGCTTGAGGTCGTGTTAGCCATAAAAAAGTGGGGGATAAAATACAAGAGGGTCATCGCATGGACTGAAGCGCGAATGAGAAAGGCAGGTTAGCACTTACCTAGTCACTCGCCCTTTAATCCAGCGCTTGCGCGCAAGGTGATTTGGAGACACCCATTCTGCATTGGGTATGCGTCTGATGTTAGTATTACGTAGTGTTTTCAGTGTACGTACGCCTTTATGAGAGACTCTGTACTGACCGAAAGTAACGTTTATGCACGAAGTAGCTCGCCGCTAAGGATAACGACCCTGCGGCAAAAGCAGCGACTGAGAAGTATTCTGGAGGTATCTCTCCTGCTAGTGCAAATAGTTCCTACGATGTGTCAGTACCGAGCAACATTCTTGCCGGGAAACACATATCCAAACCTTCGCTTTCGTGGCAATGTCCTTCTCGTCGTCCTTGCCTTTCGAAGAGTCATCTGCGCTCGCTGGCCATGGTATGAGGGGCATGAGAAAGAGGATCTGGACTCCAGCGCCCTGCCTGTCTCTGGACGAGAGGATAATACAGAGGAGCAAGCCCAGTGACAGCTAATCACAAGCAACGCACCTTGCTAAACGCGGCTTCGCGCGGCTCCCACGTGGTGTCGCCCATGCGTCGGCCATTGCCGCGCTATTGTTCTTGTTTAAGACTGACCTTCCTTGCGCACTGGCTGGTAGCAACCCCCGTAGCGTCTCAACAGACTCTCGGTGTTAAAACAGCTGACGCCTTAGCATTCGTTCGCTCAGCCTGCACGCGGCTGTAAGGAGTCCAGCTCGGATAGGCAGTAGTATCATATGTAAAGTCCTATCGGGATAGTCTATCGTGTGTAAGTGTCCGTTTCTAACAACCAAAAGCATCGAGAAAAGTATATCCCAGCAAAGCACTGACGTGCAGGGCTTTCCTCGACAAAAGCCACGTCTATGTGTGGAATTGGAAGCAGTTATTGCAGAACCCCTGTGGCTTGAAGGGGTTTTGCTTAAACTGGTCGCATCCTGTCTTGCCTGGCGTGATGGCGTCCAGGTCATACGCGCTCTCGAAAGGCGAGACGTCGTAGTCGTGGCCGCTATGTTTTGATTAGTACGGTTATTCTACGCCATGGACGTTTCTAGCATACCTCTGCTGTGGCTTCAGTCCCAACGCCAGCGAACTGGAGCTTGCCGAACTCTGGCTGCGCGACGATGGCGGGCGACGCGGAGGAATCGGCGGGATGCTCAAGCTGCCGCTGCCACCAGTCGTTCTACGTGGGGGCGGAGGTGGAGGCGCGCGCTTGCTCGCCTCCCCGGTGGTCGCTCTGCGCGTGATAGCCGGCGCCGCGTTCAACATGCCACGGACCAGGGATCCTGAGCTCGAATTGTGGCCATGATTCGAGTGAGAACCATGCCCCTGCGTCGAGCTCCCATACTCGTCGTCATCATCCCGCGCGCCTAGCAAGCCCCTGCCCTCGTCCCCATCCGCACTGCTCGTGATACTGGGGGCAAAGGACTCTCGCTTGCTCGCGCCGACGCTAAAGAACGGACTGCTCGATATCCCCGCGTCGTTATGCTGCATCGGCCGCGCGTTGAGATCGTCATCAAAGTCGCTCTCCACGGGCGACGACGCGCGGCTCCCATCGCTCTCCGCAGCTCCGCCCTTCCCTGCCCCCGCATGCCGATCCAGCACCTCCACATAGCTCGACGGGAACAGCCCCTTGCGCCCGTCCAGCTCGCCCATCCACCACTCGTCCAGCACCTCGCTCACCACCGCGATTTCGTCGCCCGCGCGGAAGGACAGCTCGTCCGCCGCGCCGCTAAAGTCGTACAGCGCCCGTGCGCGCTTCATCCCGCGCTGGCTCGGCGCCTTCAGAATACGCGCTGGCGGCTTCGGCGACGCCGCCGGCGACTTGCTCTTCATGCTCTTGTTCGACTGCTTGCGCCCGATGATCGGGAGGCCGACGCGCGAGGAGGACGTGGAAGTGTTGGCGGCCGCGGAGTCGCTGTCGTGCGCGACGTCCTCGAGCGAGGCGAACTTCTTGCGCTCGTCGCGCGCCATGACAGGCTCCTTCTCCTCCGGCTCCTCGGGCTTCTTCTTGCTCCGGCCGAGGGAGGCGGCCCAGTTGGACACGCTCATCTTGCGGGACTTCTCCTTCTCCTTGTCTTTTTCCTTCTCTTTGTCCTTATCCTTTTCGCGGTCCTCCTTGCCACCAGCGGTAACGTTGCTATCCGCGCGTTTTCTGGCTAGCGAAGATCCGGGGCGCGAAGGGGGACGAGAGGGAGGGCGAGCGTCGGCGCGCGATCCGGAGCGACTGTGAGATAGTGATGTTGCACGAGAACGAGCTTTGCTGTCCTTGGAATCCTCTTCATCCGAGGAGTCCGGCGTTGGAGGGCGATCCGAGCGCTTAGAGGAAGTTGAACGAGACAGGGCACTCGCAGTGGCACGCGATAGGCTGGAGGCTTGCCGGTTGTGAGTTGCGCGTGAGGTGGACAGCTTTCTTGTTGGGGCATTGTTCGTGGCAAGGATGCTCTTGCTGTAGACCGGATCAGCTTAAGCGTCGAGGGATATTTCTGGATACGTACGTCTCGGGCCAGTCTTCCCTCGTTTCCTCCAGGATCTCTAGCCAATTCTTCACGTACTTGATCTCCGAGTCGAGCGACACCGTCACTTCACGCAACAACGAAGCCTCCGACTCCTGGATCTGATGTATATGCGCGCGCAAGTCTTCCTCCGCTTCTTCACTACGGAAGTTCCAGTCAGCCTCTGTATCACGCACAAACCCCCCTCCCGATCGCAACACGGCACTCACAATCGAAACTGCGCTCTCTCCAGCTCCTCCTCCGCCTCCTTCCTCTCCTTGTCCTTCTTCGAGCCCGCGCCCCTCAGTTTCTCCACCTGTATCGGCGTCAGTATCCATCCCTTCGCGCGCGCCTTCTTGTTCCTCCTCTCGGGTACGCCAGCTCCCCCGCTTCTGAAGCCCTCGCTACTCCCCCCTCGCGCCAACTAGTTGCTCACCTTCGCATGCGCCGCATCATAGCTCAACCTTCGACTCTCGAGCTTCTTCCGCTGCACGTCATACTCGCGTATGTCGTCGAGCAGCGACTTCAGCGACGCGAGGTACGTGTCTTCGAACTGCAGCGCGAACGTCTCCTGCAGCGTCGCGATCTTGCAGTGCGCGCGGCCGAGCTTGGTGAGCGCTTCGCCTAGGTGTTAGGTTAGACGTAGAACACATAGGTAGGACTAAGATGAAGATGTGGTTGAGAATGGTGAGATGATTAGGAAGGATAGCGGGGATAAGGAGGAAGAGCGACGTAGCGATGGTGGAGAGATAGAGCGAGGTAGGGGATGAGGTGAGGAGGCTGTAGCGAGGCATGGGAAACGGATGTGAGGGCGATCTTGGCGTCGAATTCCTGTTCGTGATAGAACTATGCGGCCGGAGGGGTGCTGCATGACCAGGTACATTCAAGCCAGCCAGTGCACCCATTACAACCCGCTCGGCGCAAGGACACGGCACCAGCTAACACTCACCATACTCCGACTCGAACTCCTCCCCGTGCGTGATCTGCGCGACGCCCAGCGTGTCGATCGGCAGCAGCTTCTCCCCGCTGTCGATCGCCTCGTTCGCCTTCTTCTTTGCAAGAAAGTGCGCGAAGCCCTCCGCGGCGTAGACGAGTCTGGAGTGCGGTCAGCGCTGGTCAAGCATAGCGGGAGTTGGGTGTAAAGGGGGTCGGGTGTAACGGTCGTTATGTGTAAAGAGGTTGGCTTTGATGCACACTGAGTGCAAGTGGAAACTGGGCGGCGTGAGGGGTTATGGGGGAAAGGTAGCCGTATCACGACGATAGCGGGCAGGGAGAATGGACGGGGTGCGTCCTGCAATGATGATGGTGGTGGTCCTGCATTGCCAAGCCGTGTATCCGAGCACTCACCTCTTTGCCCCCGCCCGCCGGAGCTCGATATCCTGCTCGAGCTCCTGCAACTCGTCCGACACGGTCGTCTTCTCTCGCGACGCGATCACCTCGCCGGCCCACTGGCGCAGCTTCCCCAGCTTTTCCATGCGTAGAGTGAGGTGTTGGTAGAGTGTGTAGGTTCGTCGTCCAGTCAAGCGTCGTCAAGTCGTCAAGCGTCGAGGTCAAGACAGTCGGAGCAATCGTACGTTCGATGGTTAGGTCGAGGATCGTCAATGGCAATGAGGAGATGACGGCGTTGAGTAACCAGAATCGTGCCACCAGTGCGGTTGCTTACCTGTCGGCTAGCCATGCTGCGCGCTTGACGTGGAGGTAAGTGAGGATAACGAGATGACTAGAAGATATCTGTGCTATGACGGCAAGAAGCAAGGGCGCGATGATTAGATGCGCATTAGATGGGCCCATTGTTGGCGGCGTTTCCGGCCCGGAGCGTAATTGTTCATGTCGTTGACCCTCGCCCCGAGGCATGAGAGAGTTACCCCGAGGGGAACGCTCATGTACTTTGCAACTCATGCATGCAAAGTCAAGGACGCGACGAAAGCAGTCAAGAGGATACAGAGCAGTAAGAGCATGTACAAGGAGCGTTGCAAGTACAAGTGCATACAGACATCGCCCAAGACAGACATCGTTCCAACGCAGCGTATTATGGATTCTGCACTCCCTTCTGCGAATGTCGGAGCCCTTCCTGAATGGCGACAGCCTGTGGAAGGGTGATTAGAAAGTTATTCGAACGACGACGATGGAGTTCCGCAGCCGTCCCGAGGCTCTGGGCCAGCAACGTGGGGCAGCTATTCCACCCGTCCACGCATCCGGCGCGACCGCGTTGCCGGTGCACCAAAGAGATCGACCAACATCCCAGCCCACAGCAATATAGCCAGCGCCAGGAAGCATAGCAAAACACCCCACTCACCTCCCCGACCCACGGCAGCCTGAAGAACTCCGCCCTCCGTAGCTCCTCCGCCCTTAGCGTCTTCCCCATCGACGGCCCGCTCCCGAGTATGTTCTCCAGATCCCGACTCTGGCTCTCCAACCACTGTTGGATGAACGTCGCCGGGTCGTCCGCGAAAGAGGAGAGGAACGACCGCTTGAGGTGCGCGTTGTGCAGGGATTGGACGTGCAGTGCGATCTGGGTGGGGGTTAGATACGAATAAATACGAATTGGGTAGTGCAGGCCATGAAGCACGCCCGAAATCGGTTGCGCGCTCACCTCCTCCTCCAACTTCCCCAGCGCCGCCAGATGCTCCTTGCTCGGCGCGACCACCGCCTGCATCCGCCCCTTCATCGCTGTGTCCTCCATCTTCAGCTCCACGTCGAACGCCAGGGGCTTGTCAGGGGGGAAGGTGCTCGGATCGAGGGTGTAGCGCAGCAGTATCGGGTCGGGCGACCGGAGGAACTTGTTCGCTAGCGCGGGGAGCATCTGGAACTGGATGTCGGCGCGGCCGGCGAGCTGCTTCAAGGGCCCGTCGAGGTGAATCATCGTCCGGTCGACCTTGTCCTGCAGCCCGTTGATTTTGACGTAGTTCCATAGCGCCTGGATGACGCCCTGGCGACTCTCTTGCTTGATGCCGATGATGTTTGCTGAGGGGGCGAGAGAGATGAGCAAGCTGTCTGAAGGCTAAAGCCAAGTATCGCAACGAGAAAGCCGCAAGAAGCGGTCCACGGCGCCGTCAACTACCACACCCGAGCACTCACCTAAATGCTCATCCACCTTGAACTGCTCCGGCTGGTGCTCGAGGTAGAGCACGACGCGGATGTCGACCGGCGTGTCGCCTGTGCGGCGGATTGTGAAACCATCCAGCTGCGGGTTGGCGCCGCCGGGCGTTTTGGGCCACTAGGGAAGGGTTAGATAGAGTTGGATTGAACCTTCAGGATCGGGATCGAGCCGCTCGACAAGTACAGCTCTAACAAGGCAAGAGAAGTACAGGGCGTGGAGCTATGACGCTGGCGAGGAAGGAAGAGCCTTCGCCGGCTGGACACAAGGACGCCCTTCGAGCACAACGGGGCCTACACTCACCTCCACCACATTCCCATCCGCATACGTGCTCGGGTCGCGGTCCAGCTCGACGACCATGCGCTTGATCAAGGTGCTGAACTTGCGCGTCGTGGCCGCCTTGTCCTTCGTTCGCGCGTTGGGCGGCTAAAGAGATGGTCAGCACTGGCTAAGTCGAGATTGACAGCGTGCATCAACGGCTCAGAGCTAGAATGGACAGAGTACACGCGAGGGAAAGAAAGTCGAGACACTTAAGAAGAACGCGTAGACGCTGTGACTCGGGGGCGTGATAGCTGAGGCGCCACAGCCATGATAATTCGGTGACCGTCTTGCAGATAGAAGATCAAATCAACCAACCAACCCCCACTTACCTCCAACAACCTGCCCTCGATCCGGAACGACCACGCAGGAATGCCTTCGCCGGTCTCGAAGTTTGTGTTCTCGGGTGGGACGCCGCCGGTCTGCCACGGCTGCCCGCTGACGGTATGCGAGAGGAAGATGCGCAGGGTCCGGGTGGTCTGGAAGGTGTAGATTGGTGGCGTAATGCGAGCAAGATGGGGTGTTAAGTCGAGAGGAGATGAGGGGTTACGGTTGAGTGCGAGATGTCAAGGTTCAGGATGGCGTAGAGAGGTTTTGAGAATGCACGAAGGATCGAAGAGGTCTATCAGTATTCAAACACCGCGCGAAGCAGGTCACCCACCCCAACCACCCTCGTCAACGCGTCCTGCACCTCGGCCTTCTTTCGCGATAATGTCCAGTCGAGCCGCCGTTCGGTCTCGAGGAGGGAAGTGTACATCTAGAAGGAGGAGTGTCAGCGAGCGTCTTTTATGATGTCAATGAAAGGGAACGGGCGGAATGAGGCGGGCAAGAGAATGCAGAAGCGGGTAGAAAGGGCATGAGCATAGCACTGGCGCAGGGGGGAGCGAGTAGCATCAAAGTTGCACATTGCGTGAGGCGGAGACTCAAGAATCTGGAAGGATATATGGTGCGCTACCCACCTGCGACTCCTCCGCAAATTCGGGCGTCTGCGCGAGACTGGCAGGGAGGGACTTGCTCGTGAGCTTGCGCTTTCTGGAAAGGCAGGCAGACGACGTGCGTCGATAGCATTGGTGAGATCGTTAGTCATTCGACGTGTAGACGGAGGTATTAGGTTGGAGGGGAGGTCATTGTGACCGAGGAAATTATTGTTGGCGAGGGATAGGCAGAATTGAGAGATGGTGGCGGAAGGGTGGGGGATGTGAGGGTTGACAAGTTGAGGATGGCGAGAGGAGCAGGAGACGTTAGCTTTTCTGGGAGAATGAAAGTACTGTTGTACGCACTTCGTGAACTTGGGAGCGTCCATAGTGAGTAAGTGGGGGACTGGTTTGGGTTGAAGATGTCGCTAGCGCGCTTGACGCTTGAAGGACACCGGGCGAGGTCGTGCGCCGTTCTGTCGGAGGACGCTGCAGTCAATGAGAACACTAGGTTCGGACGCGAGCTAGAGGGAGTGCTGATGGCAAACCAGAACAGGGACGAGGACAAGGACGCGTTCACGGGCCGGTGCGCGGGGATGATCTGGCGCGCGCGTGGAAAGATCACCTTATTGGGCAAGTAGCAAACGCACGTGCAGAAATCATCTATGCACCCACAAGTCACTCACCTTTGAACCTTACATCCTTTGCGCACCCCTGGAAGGACGAACGAGACGCAAGGAGACAGGAAGGCAATGAGCCCCAAGCTACTATATCTCAGAACTCCTATCGACATGCACGCGCCTATCAGCCTCGCGCCTCGCGCCACCTCATTGACACCTCAGTCGCGTCCCGCTACAGGTTCTAGCACACCACGAAGTTAGTAGGACGCGCTGTAATTACAAGCATCAACCGTTATGAAGCAGGAAGCGTCACTCATTAGCGATTTGGCTCTGTATGACCGAACTAGCTGAGGATCACTACATCCGAGACTGGCATGCTTCTACAGCGACCTGGGACCTGGCGCCCACGGGTAAGGAGCGGGCGAGGATAAAGCAAGTGGCTCGGTATATGAAGTTTGAGCGAAAGTCAATCGACATCTCCTGCGCGACTTCACGCCAAAAAGCATACTGTATACACGAGCAGTGACGTGAGTCAAAAAGAAAAAAGGGTGTCAGAATGATCCCATTCGGATACGGGGAATCGAACCCCGAGCTGCCGCGCACTGCGTGAGAGGCGGCAATGTTGGCCGTTACACCATATCCGACGTTGCGTAGATTGCGCTACTCAACCACCTCTCTACCAGTTCCGCTTCTACCGCATCCCATGGCACCCGCCTCACGTTAAGAGGAGTGGAAGACGGGAGCGCTCGTTCACCGGGAACGACGTGGCAGGGGGCCACGAGGAGGAGGGACGTGGGCGGGCCCCTCTATGCGGAAGGGCGTGAGGGGATAGGACGAAGCGGAAGGGACGCAATGGAAATAGGCCTCGCACTCTGCATCATATATGGTCGTTGACCAAGAAGCCGGCATATACAACGACCAGGGCGGCGACTGCCATATGTATCAACCGCAGGGCTTGCGTTCCTCGGGGAAGGGAGATGATTGCAAGAGGGAAGAAGGAATTATTGCGAAGTGAGCGCAAGGGGGGAAAGAAAGCCGACAATTCGCAGCCTCCGCCCTGAAAGCGCTTGCATCAGCGGGTACGCGAGTGAGATCCCTGGGAGTACGGCACTGAACAGGCCTCGGAGTCGGATACTTGACCGAAAACGACGGCGTATAGCGTGCAAGCTGGCACTCAGATGTCCTTCCCTCGAAACGGCCTTCCAGCGAGCCTGGCAGCAGTGAGACGAAATCTACCTTCTTACATCATCAAAGTCGGCGGAGGGGAAAATACATACCCCTCGTCAAGGTCTTGACTCTTGCGTGCAGGTGGTAGCAATGAGACACGCAGATGTGGCTTGAGTTCATGGAAGGCGGAATGCATGCTTCATGGGGGATGTACATGTGTATATCATACGTAGGCGCAGCCGTAGTAGCATACGTAGCGGCGAAGGGCAAGAAACAGAAGGTGCTTGGCGCACAACCACTATTTCAACTTCTTCTTCCTGTGGCATATGGTAAGTAACGCGATGGGGAGGTGATGGAGGTGCAGGGAACTCACGGGCGGAGCTGGCTGGAGTGCCCACACGACCGCTTGCGGCAGTTGGTGGCACGGGGCGGGAGGCGCGCGTAGCACTTGCGGCAGATCTGCTTGTCGCAGTTGTACTTGGAGGCAAGCACCTTGAGCGAGGGCTCGATGATACCGCCACGGAGACTAAGCAGATTGTTAGTCACTGATCGAACGAGCAGAGGTTATAATATACGCACCGGAGCACCAAGTGGAGAGTCGACTCCTTCTGGATGTTGTAGTCCGAGAGCGTGCGACCGTCCTCAAGCTGCTTGCCCGCGAAGATCAGGCGCTGCTGGTCGGGCGGGATGCTACGCAGATATTGTCAGTATCCGCTCTTCGGAAGGTCGATCGCACACGCACCCCTCCTTGTCCTGAATCTTCGCCTTCACATTGTCGATGGTGTCCGACGACTCAACCTCGAGGGTGATCGTCTTCCCCGTCAGCGTCTTGACGAAGATCTGCATTTTGGCGGCGTTGTCGGCGATGGCGGTGTCGCTGGCGTGGCCAACCGTGAGGGCGCGAACAGTAACGGCAAGTGCCGAGGGTGCTGTATAGCTTGGGTCAGGTGATTCTCACGGCTTTATTGAGGCTTCGGTGATTGCCGAATGTTGAACTTGCCTGTTCATGCTTCGGAGCAACCCTGAGTTTTAGTTGAGGATGTAGAGCATCAGTACTATACATGCTCTCCGCAGGTACTTCCATTCGAACTAAGGTAACATATCTCAATCCATGGACAACAGTAGAGCATAGATCCTGCAGGCAGATGCCGGTGTGCTACTCCGGAAAATATCCAATGTTTCATCAACCCGATCCTTGCGCTACGACGGGACACTTCGAGGGGCTCGAATTCTGGCATTGCGACCGACACACAACCCTCTAAACGTCTGAATGCAGGCTCGCATCCAACCTCGAGTGTACGCTCTACAGCGTGAGTATTCTAATAGCTGGCCACCACCGGAAAAGAAGAAACATGCACAAGGCTTGCCAGTGAGCCTCTTGGTACGTGAGAATTACAGGTATAACGAGGCATAGTGCATGCAATTGCGAAGACGTGTCCGACAAATATGATAACTGACAGGACGATGACGCTTTAGACGTCGAAATGCCGTCCGCGCTTGGGATCGGCGCGCCGCTTCGCAATCGCTTTGCGGACCTGAAGGAGGGGGTCGTCAGCACAAAGGATTTTACGAGCCATCATGCGAATTAGTTTCATGAGAATGACCCCACCGAAACTCACCTTCCGCTCCGGCCTCACCACAATCACCGGCACGGGCGAGTGCGAGAGGCAGTACTTGCTCACACTCCCGACTCCCATCGACGACCCGCCGAGGGCGTTCGTCCACGTACGCCTGGAAATGAGATGGTCAGGATGAGTTTTGGGATGCCATCTTGCGCGCAGGAGCGCCTTCTGCAGTCCACGACTCCCCCTACATCAACTTGCACCGCCCTCGTCCACCCCCGGATCCCTTTCTCCACCCATGTATCCCCTTCTCCACCATCCCTAACCGCACCTATTGCCACACCGCGACCAAGGGAAAAAACAAACACTCACTTCCCCCGCGTCCCCACGACCACCGAGTCCGGACGGTAGAGCGCGATGAGCCGGTCGAGCGTGCTCGTGATCGAGCGCGTGGGCACGTATTCGAGGATGAGGGAAAGCTAGAGGGTGGTGTTAGTTACATAAATCACTGGCGTGAATCAAGAAGGTCCGTGCAGGCATATCTCGCGGACCTAGAGCACACGTCGCTCGCGGGCCTGGAGCACACGTCGCTCGCGGGCCTGAAGCCACGTCGCTCGCATGCATGGGACAAAGGCTCACTCACCTTCCGTCCCTCATCGTACTCCACGCTCTTCGCCTGTATCTCCATCATGAGCTGCCGCGCCTCCTCGCGCACCTCGTCGTGGTCTTTCTCTGCAGGCGGGGTCAATATGCGTCTACTTGCAACATCTCGAATAACAGGGAGCAGACGATGGGCAACGATACGTCGACCAACGCGACGTGGGAAGTCAAAAGCAAAAGCATCGACTTACCCAGCACCTCCTCCTCCACGCCCCTGCACACGATCAGCTCGTCTCCGTCCTGGGCGAGGGTCTGATGGTGGTTGTCAATGTTAGTCCTCTGGCCCTCTGCTCCGTTTCCTCGTCGCCCTGCTCCGCCATAGATAGGCCGACAACGAGAGACTGTTGCCACGAAGACAAGGATACGGAGAGATTTGCGAAGAGAAACGCACAACTCACCTCCAAGCTCCATTCCAGCGCCTCCCTTCCACTCTCGTCCGCGCTCGCCGCGCAGAGGAAGACGCGCGTAGACCGGGTGCGAGTGTAGCTGGAGACGTGGGTTAGTATATGGATTTGAGGTTCGTCAAGTCAAGAAGTCGAACGCAAGTGCATTACGCTCTGAGAGTACCTCCGAGGTAACACCCAAAAACCTCATACTGCAACCTCGTAGACGAGGCCATGCAAGTCAAAGGGGAACCCATGACTCACCCCTCGCTTTTCACGCTCAGCGTGAACGAGAACATGGACGCGGCCGGGTTCTCGAAGGTGTCAAAGGAGACCTTGGGGGAGAAGCTCGGCAGCGCAATTGGCGTATGGAGGCCGCTGTGGGGGCCAGGGGTTCTGTAAAATGGTCAGTAGCCGGTCGTTGTGCAACAGTGAGGAAGGACGATGAGACGGGAGACGCGAGGGGGGGGAGGGAGTACGCGTTGAGCGCGACAAAGACCATAAAGCCGAAGCTGAACATGAAAGCCGAGCAAACAACTCACCCAGGCGTCAGCCCGCCATACGCGGACGCGCTTCCCGGCGTCAGGCCCCTGTACTATCCGTCAGCGTCTACATTGTTTACGTGGGGGAAAAGATCGCATACCCGGGGGTGCTGAACGTTGGCGTCGGCAGGTTGGAGAGCGTGCCCGGTGCGTGGTGATGCGGGTTGTGGCTGGAAGGGCAGGTCAGCCTGGGTGGTAGGATGTAGAAAGGTGCGATGGACGGAGAATGAGCAGTAACTGGATTGATGTTTTGCATGAAACTGCGGTTCCAGTGGAGCAATGGCGCGTATGAGAAGGAAGAGAGACAGGAACTCACCCACTCAACCCTAATCCGCTCGACGAGTGTGCGATTCCTGCGTGATACGTGCCAAGGGTCGACGTGGAAGCACCTGAGAGGACATTAGTAGATGCTTGTAAGGGTTTGCGCGAGCCAAGGATGAGTCCCTTCGGGCCAAGGAGGGGAATACGGGGAGGATAAATGAATGTGCGATCGCATAAGGGTATACAGTGTGATCATGTAGTATACTCACCCGGTAGTGTAGCATGAGCGCCCTCTGGCGAGCTTGGCAGAGGCACGCGCGAGATCATAGGTGAGTCGGAGGGTGACGTTGGTGATGGGGGGCGCGAGGGGGTGTGCTGGGGACTTATCGTTAGCGCGCATGTTCTTACTTTCGCGGTCCTTGTAAGGAGGGGATCGGGGAGTGTAGGGGGTAGGGTGTGCCCAATAACAGTTGCACATCGAATGTACGGAAGTTCGATGGGGAGGCGCGCGACGGAGGGAAAGATGAAGGGTAAAGGGTATTAGAAAGTACGCCTCACTTGGCTCGGCGGCTGGCTAGGTGTATATTGGCTCGACGGTCGAGAAGCCGAGTGCTTTAGTGCGGAGCGCATCATGGTTGAAGACTTGTGAGTAGGCGTCTTGGTGGGATCGTTCAACTTGACCCTGATGCAGGGTGACCGGCGATAGCTGGAGCGCGCTCGGTTGGAGGGCGGGGGTGATTGCTCGCGTTTGAGGTACGTCCGGTAGACAATAGTCGTATCAAGCGCCAGTAGACAGAGAGCAAGCAGCACGGGTAAGGAGGAGAGGAGGACAAGCGCCCAAGGACACGAGTGGCGGAATCAAGCTGGACTGATGCCAGCCCACAGCGCCCGACGGTGGGAACCGGGTGAACGGGCCGGGCGTGCGCGGGGGCGGGGTGGCGGTGCTGGCCGGGGGTGGCGTCGGCGCCTCGGCCGCGGCCGCCCGCTTACACCAACCTCTCACCGCACCGTCTACTTGTCTTTGACTATGGCCTGGAGCGGATGCGAAGGCTTTCCTGAACTTCTTTCGTCTGAGGCCCGCAAATCAATCAGGTCCTATGTTTGACTATTTGTGGCAGCCCTCTTATGGGCCA
Source organism: Schizophyllum commune H4-8 (assembly GCF_000143185.2). NCBI lineage: Eukaryota > Fungi > Basidiomycota > Agaricomycetes > Agaricales > Schizophyllaceae > Schizophyllum > Schizophyllum commune. Next base: position 1,497,093 of record NW_026089548.1, on the reverse strand, counting down.
AAGCCTAATAGACAAGAACTTGAACCTCAGCTACTGGCATCGATCTACCTCGCGTTCCAACGTCGCAAGCTCCTTGCGCACTTCTAGCCATCGGCCCACCGCCCAATCACTGGTTTCCGCGTCATCCCAGAATCCATCTCGCCACCTCTTGTACATTCCCTCCCTCGGCGGCTGCGACGCGATGCTACACCCCTGTGCAAAGACGTCTCGCAGGAACCGGGCGACAGCCACCGGATGCGAAAGCTTCGAATCCGCGAAGTACATGCGCACATGCCCCTGCACGCGAGGCTTGTCGGCCCCTAAGTCGAGCGCAGGTAGTTCCGTCGCATCCAGGCGGATGCATAGCCCGCGCAGCCGCGGGCAGTAGTGTGCGAAAGCGGGTAGCACGCCCAGCGTCGTGTGCACGTCCCGCCTCTCGACAGTGAGGTACTCCCGGTGATTCATCGCGTGTGTGTCGAGGACAAGGTACTCGAGGTGGGGCAGCGCCCGCGCCAAAGCAACGAGGTCCGCGTCCTCCACGTCAAGCCAGCAGTCGATGGCCAGGTATGACAGACTCGGATAATACCTGGCAAGCCGCAGGACGCGCTCAAAGGGGATGGGACCCCACGAGAGCTCGATATTGCGGTCGTGGTAGTATAGGATCTGCTTGACGTGCGCGGGATCGAACGCCTGCGCGAGAAGGTCGAGGTTCTCGGTGCGGACGTCGTGTGGGTCGTCGGCCTCGACTTCCCAGCATTGGGCGTCAAAGGCGATGACCTGCAAAGGGGTTTGAACGACCCTAAAGAACCTGGCAAGCGCAGCGGGAGCATCCAAATCGAGCTTGATGTGCCGCATCGTGTTCCGAAATTGTAGAGGTAAGCACGGTGGGAAGGCGTTAACGTCGTCCTTCATAGATGTGTCAACCTCTCGAATGAATTCCTCATCGACGAGGAATTGCAGTGAGTGTATCGCCGGGTGTCGAGCGAGCCCCGCCAGCGTCTCGATGCACACACCACTTCCTATGAAGCATTCCATATCCCGCAGTCGGCACAGCAGCTCGGGCGGTGGGTGTGGGAGCGCACGATCTCTCTCGCTCCCTCTCAGCCCCACATCGCTCCTCCATGACAGAGTCTTAAGGTCCGGACAGAGATCAGGGAGGTCGCGCGCCAGCCACTCCGCGTCTTTCGACATCCTCAGCGCGAGCGATGTTATAGTCGGGGAGAACATCGCGGGAAAAAGCGCTAACGATCTGGGCGCAAACATGGTGCAGTCGAGGTTGCGGAGGCGGGGGAAGAGCGTGTGGGCTCTCGCTGGTGGGGGCTGTGGTATCGCGGACGTGCCCGTCGAAGTTGCTGGTGTGAGCATTTGTATTGCGATCATCCCATGTCCCTTCAATCTAGGACAGTTCGCCAAGCCTGCGCCATCCGCCATCCAGCCTGCATGGCTAGATATCATCTCGAAGGCCCCGTCGTCGATATCCAGGTCATAGTAGTTGTCCAGACAGCGAACTTCCGGGCCCGGATAGATCCCGGAAGTGCCCCCATTAGGTTTGTAGAGGTCGAGGTTGGTGATCCGTGACGCATAGGAGTGCATCCTAGCCCATCCTTCGGGCGTTATGGGGTCGTCGATAACCTGTCGTTGTGCATGTCATTATAAGTATAAATTTCTGGTAATATAGACGCAAGAGTATCGACTTCCGCTTGCGGAACGTAACGAGGTGTTCAGGAAAGAAGGAGATGGAGAGACAGACGTACCAGTCGCAAATCCCAAGGGTGTATTTCCTCGATACGGTGCTGAGGCAGCGTCTTGAAAAGAAATACCAGATTATTCTGCCATTGCCATAGTGCGTCCAGTGCGATGTCGCAGATGAGGGTGTTCGTCGCCGCGAACGCGGTCAGGGATCCGTATGCTTGAGAACGCTGAAGCTCAGCGCAGATAAGGATGGCGATCTCCGGTAAGTCGAGGCATCTCAGAGACATTGCTTCGGATAGACTAGCGTAAGAGGAGTGCGGGCGGGTAGACGACGAGAGGACGGTGATGGTGGAAGTCAGAACGTCTACTAAGACGTGACTGTTACGGCTACTTCCTTGATGAAGAGATGTCACACAGTTCGGGGAGTCGGGGACCGCTGTGACCTGTGACAGTTGGCCGTTAGGTTCAATTCAAAGGTCGTTGTGACCTGTGACGCGAACCTACGGTCGAAGAGATACAGTACTCTGCTTACGCTCCAACATCACAAGCTCCTTGCGCACTTCTAGCCATTGACCCACCGCCCAATTCCTTGGTACCTCCGCATCATCCCAGAACTGATCGTGCCGTCTCTTGTACATCCCCTCCCTCGGCGGCCATGACGCGATGCTACACCCTCGCACGAAGACTTGCCGGAGGAACCGGGCGACAGCGACAGGGTCCGAGAGCTCTGAGTGCGCGAAGTACATGCGTACGTGTCCTCTCAAGCGAGGCTCCTCACCCCCTTCGTCGAGCGCGGGTATCTCTGTCGCATCCAGCCGGATACATAGACTGCGTAGCTGCGGGCAGTAATGTGCGAAAGCGGGAAGCACACCCAGCGTCGTGCGCACATTGCGCGCTCCAATGTCGAGGTACTCCCCGTTGTCGATCGCGTGCGTATCGAGGGCGAAATATTCGAGCTGGGGCAGCGCCCGCGCGAGCTCAATGTGATCCGCATCTGCGAGATCAAGCCAGCAGTCGATTCCTAGGTACGACAGGTTGGGGTACCTCTGGGCGAGCCGCAGGACGTGCACAACGGGCACGGGCCCCCGCGAGAGCTCGATATCGCAGTCGTGGTAGTAGAGGAGCTGTCGGAGATGGGCAGGGTCCAAGGTCTGCGCGAGAAGCGCCAGATTCTTGACGCGAACATCGGCGCCGTCGTCGTACTCCTCTTCGTAGCATTCGGCGTCGAAGGCGGTGACCTTCAAAGGGTTTTGAACGATTTTGAAGAACATGACGAGCCCAGCACGATCTTCAAGTTCTAGCTTGATGTGCCGCATGGCGTTCGAGAAGTGCAGCGAGGGCGAAGGAGGCGTCATCGCGTTGACCTTGCTCATGCCGAGTGTACCGGCTGGCGTCTTGAGAAAGGCGTCTACTTCACGAACGAAATCGCCCCCAATGAAGAATTGCAGCGAGTGCAGTGATGGCAACTTGGTGGCGCATTCGACCATCTTGATGCAGAGGTCGGAGGTTATCAGGGTCTCTAGAGTGCGTAGCCGTCTCAGCAACTCGGGAGGCGGATGTGGCAAGGCACGATCTCTACCTTTTCCTCCCAAACTCGCAAACCCGTGCCAAGACAGAGTTCTGAGGCCAGGGCATATATTGGGCAGATCCCGCACCAGCCACTCCGCGTCTTTTGATATCCTGATTGACAGGGATGTGATCGACGGGGAGAGGAGGACGGGGAATCTCGATAGCGACTTGGGCTTGAACACAGTGCAGTCCAAGTTGCGTAGACGGGGGAAGAGGGTATGCGGTATCGCTGGCGTCCCGAAAGGTGCTGCATTTCCTGGATACCCCTTCTCATCTGCCGACAAACTCCTCGCATAGCAGGTTATCTGCTCGAAAGCTGTGATGCTGATATCTAAGTCGCGAAACATGACCCCACCGCCTTCCACCGGGACAGTATAGAATGCGGAAATGCCCCCGTTGTGATACCTAAGGTCGAGTTTAGCGATTCGCGAGGCGTAGGAGTGCAAGCGTGCCCATCCTTCGGGGGTTATGGGGCCGTCGATGACCTGTCGTGGCGGATGTGAGCGTAGTCTCTTTGCGAGAATTGCCTCAAGTCAGATGTGCATACAAAAGGAAGACTTAAGACACCGAGAAAAGGAAGTGTGTCAAGACGTGGGCGCAGAGCAGGCTACGGACGCACGGAAGAGCACTGAAGAAAGACGTACCAGTCGCAAATCATCCCAGGGATGTAGTCCCTGGATGTGATGCTCAGGTAGAGTCATCAGAAGATATACGAGATTATCTTGGTGCTGCCATATCGCATCCAGTGCAATATCGCAAATGAGGGTGTTCGCTGCAGCGAACGCGGCCAGGGATCCATAACAGTGGGCATGCTGAAGCTCCGCGCAGATCATAGAGAGAATTTCTGGTAGGTCAAGACATCTCAGAGACATCGCTTTGGATAGACTTGCGTAGAGGAGCGAGGGTGGGTTAGCCGACGAGAGGACGGTGATGGTGGAAGTCAGTCAAGCGACGGATGCGTGACAAGTGACAGTAACTCTCAAATTACGGGAAATGCCGAATACTGTATGGACTTTCTCCTCGATTCCCATCCCGGCTCGTGTTCGGCGCCTGTCAAGTGGATGACTTGTTCACGAAATCCAGTTTTGCTTCTATTAATTGCACTGCTAACTTGGCCTCGAAACCACCGTCCTGTGGAACGCTCTCACGCGCCGTGCTTCCTGATCACACGCGATTATCACGCTGGTCTGCCTGCTTGGATCCAAACGTAAGCTATCCGCACTCTGCTCTCTACCTTCGTCGCATACAAGAGCCCAAGGTACGCCTCTCTCACTGATTTCGCTGCGTAGTTTGAGCTTCGCCCTCGGATAGTGAACCAATGGTACGCTTATCGCAACATCAGGAAAGTGACACCCCCGTCCTTTTCGTCCTTTTCGTCCTGCCAAAGGACGAAAAGGACGAAAAGGACGAAAAGACAACGCATCTTGTATGGGACAGGTCGACTTTCCTTTTCCGCCTGAGCAGGACGGGAAGGACGTCAGTGTCCCATGACAGGCCGCCGTCCAACCGCAACAAGCCAGCGTTGCACGTCACGGTCATGAGCCTTTCGTGAATCACGCGTGTCCTTTCGCTTTGAGCTGGATGAGCATATTATTCCTGAACAATCATGTAATACAGGATCATTGGGTATGTAGTCTATAGATGCACGAATGAACGAACGAGAAGCCTTCCTTCAAGTCCATATAAATATTGGGCAGCCATGCGGACTGCAGCCATACCATCTCCGATGACCGTGACTCCAGCGCGCTCATCGCGAGCATTGACCATGCAGATCCCTCCCCCATCAGTCCGCCTCGGGGAGCTCATCATCCGACTCGACATCAAAGTCGTCATCATCTTCGACGTTCGACTCGGGGGTGGCCACTGATTCCGCCGGGCGTTCGGTGATGCTGGGATCGAGGAATGCCTGCGCGCGGCGCCGAACATCGGCCCACGTCTCGTCTGACCAACCTTGCAGACGTCGCACGTAGCGCGTAGCCCGACGCTTCAGCTTGAGCACCCCGTCTTCGGAAGTGTGGTAATCAGCGTAGTTGCTTGCAGAGAAGTGGGAGGTGGGGGCCTTGTAGGTACCGGTCTTGAATGTCTTGAGGGCATGCTCGACCTTGAGAAGATCATGAGTACGAGATCCCGCACTGGGCTTGTCACGTACGGCTTGCCCAGCAAGTATGAGTGCACCAATCGGCGGATCAGAGCACGGCGGCACGGGATTGTCGGCAGGGAGAGCGTACACCGTCTCAGCTAGGTGGATCGAGAAGGTTGCGAGGATGAGATCTGATTGAAGAAATCCCTGCACATAGAGGTTCAGGACGAGCTTGGAGAGCGCGGCAGGTCACGCACCTTATGTTTACCGTCGTCACCCCAATGCTGCCACCACATGGGCGACGTCGCCTTCGACCCCTCGCCCACCACCTTCAACGCGTGCTCGACATACTTCTTGATGAGGTCGGCGTTGTCGAAGAATGGTGCGTCGCTAAAGAGCTCTTGCACGACAGAGATGGCGTGCTTGGCCATGTTCGTACGGGAATCATTGAGGCGATATGTAACCTGGAGGACAGTTGTGAGTAGATGGACACAATGTACAGATGGTCACGCACGAGATCAACGAACGGGCCACCTCGCACGGCCTTCTCCCCTGGTGCGTAGATGTCGAGGGCTTCCTGAACATCTTCGATTAAGACAGACGCCCATGGCAGTCGAGTGCCTTGCTTCGCTCGCATGTGCGGTGTGATGCGGAGACGGAATGTCGACTGATGGGCAGTTGGGAGGTGACTGGTCAGCCACTTGTTCAAGCCACCGCGCGCCTCCTTCTTGGTCTTGGCTTGGTAGATCGGCTCCTGCTTGACGAGCACAGTAGTCTCGGGGACAGCGATCTGCATTATCTTGAGTAGAGGGTGGAGCGACAGGAACAGAGCACGCACCTTGACCACGCTCGGTTCACCTTTCGCGCGACCCTGAATCCCTTCCCGCTCCTTTCCATCGTCCTCATTACGAGACCTGCTCGAGCTTGCGAGAGCTCTCGTTTTACCTGACCGGGATTCATCACCATCAGACGTCCAAGCGGTTCATCAAACTTATCTCCGAGATGATTTGTTTGAGTCACCTTTTCACTTTCTTCAGGCTTGCATTGCTTCGCCAAAAATCGAGTATGTCCCCGTATGCGATACGAACTGTATCCCGCGTTTTCAAAGCTATCTGGTACGTAGAGGCTGCGCTTCTAGCAGGACCTCAGCACGTGCACGACCGGTCCGAGTCTGCCTGCACAGCCACAATATTCGACGGGCCCCTCAAAGCTTGAAAAGCGAACGTCTCCCTCCACCTAAATCAATCAAAATATTTGTGCATGCTCCTGAGGTACTCATGCATCGTCGACTACAATTCTATGCGCTCAAGAAGCCTTCGTGAACTCCTGTTCGTCCTCGGGAGTTGCCGCGCGACCCTCGGTGATCGGTCCGGTATTGATCTTTTCCCTCTGCTTGCAGTCTTCCACCACCATCACCGCGATCCTTCCACCTTCCCCCTCGCCGTCTGCTACCATTCCCACCCCTTCACCATTTGAACATCTTTAAAATTGTGTTATTGACCTTTACGCCGCTCGGCCCGTTCTACAACCCAGTTGCGGTGACGAGTCCGGCGCAAGGAGGCAAGGAGGTGCGTAATCACACCCTCTCCAGCTACAACGGTGTTTGCTAACGTTTGACACGCATCTGCAATGACAATCGGGCGGAAATGGCTAGTGTGCGCCATCTCTCCCTCCCCGCCATCGACGATGGTAACGTCGGATACGCTCTCGCCCTCGCATCTGTCTCCGCCCCGACCCGTTTCCCCTCCCCTTACATTGCGCCCCACACCCTACCTCCCCTTTTGCTTTTGCGACCCGCAGCCCCCCCTCCCCTCCTTCTCCAGCAGTGGGGTTTTATCTCTCCCTCCCACCTTCTCGTTGACACCCATGGCACGCACCGCGTATTACCTCTCCCTCACCGTTCCCTCCTCTCCCCCCTCACTTAGCCGTTCCAGTGCTCGCTATGCAATGGGTGCCTGTCTCTTTGCCGACCAATTTTCATCCCTCGCGACACGTCCGGACGCGTACTCGACGAGCGAGGGGCCGATCGCTCCCGCGCGCGATGCGCGTCCCGCGTGATCTGCGTACGAGCGCCGCCCTAACCATCTCCTTCCCCCTTCATCCCTTTCCTACTTCTCTCCACGCTTCTACGCGCACGCGACGGGTTACGCATTGTTGTTGCACCAAGTCCTCACAAACCCCCAATCTAAGCCAACCTTCCCTCACGGCACGTATAAACATGCTCACTCCGTATCAAACCCCCTCTCCCCTCAATACGCTGCTTACCCTCCTCGCAACTACGGGATCTGCAGGGGTGGTGATGACTACACATATTCCTGCGGAATCTGCAGACTTGAAATGATTGTATGTATCTGATACGTTATATACAGTACATATGTAACTTCAGTGCAGGAGCACCGTCAGACAGCGCTACAGTACGAGGCACGCGACTGGCTTCGTCCGGATTCGGCTTTTTTCCGAGGACTGCCCACTCGCAGGTCTCGTACATGCCGAACGGCCAGTTTACTAGTCGTCTTCAGCGAAGCCCCCCACGCGAACCATCGAATCGTCATTGGTCTTCTTCGCGTGATCGGCCGCGTCCTTGACTTCCTTGAGGGCCTTCGTGTCGATCCCCCCAGGCTTTGGGGGTGCTTTCTTGCATTTCTTCGCGGGCAGATTACTGGGGAGAACAGAAGGACGAGTTCAAGGGTCAGTGCGCGTGCGAACCGATCTCGTTCATTACGTACTCGGCGACGCCCGCGGCCTTGCGCTTGTTCGACTTGTCTCCTGCGGCCACGATACTACTCACGGGCGGTTCGTCGCTCGTCTGCCGCTGGGTCCGCACGTCCTCCCGCGTCAACTTCTTGTGCTGTTTCTTCGTCTTCGCCTTCGCCACGGACTCTTCGACTTCAGCCCCTGGTGGAGGCACGTAGGCGTCAGAGTCTGGGCTGGAAACGACTTCGCTGGCTGAATCCGAGCTACCGTCAAGCATCACGACATCACTGTCCTCAGTGGAGGAAGGTACTTCGGCGCTTGTCTCGGCGGCCTCTGCTGCTAGATCAGCATTTTCTCGAGCATCAACTGAATGCCGACTGACCCTTTAGCTGGCTAACAGCCTGACGGGTCGCGGGGCCCGTGAATGCCTCCAGGGCGCGCCTGGCATCCTCGCGCCTCATGGCGTCCTCCTCGGTGGCGACCTTCTGCAGTGCCGCTTGGCGCTGCTGCTCCTTGGCTGCATCCTGCGCGACTTCAGCCGCACGAGCCTCCTCCATCTCTGCGGCAGTACGCCGAGGCTGCTTCGCGTCAAGGAGACCCGGGTGAGCTGTCTTGTTTGCCTCGCGTGTGACGCGCGACGGAAGCTCGACGCTGGGCGGGGGCTCAACGCCGGGCGGAAGCTCGACACTTATCTTTCCTGCTATAGCTCGACCATTGCCGCCACCTTTACCCCCGCGGCCATGCCCGCGGCCTCGACCTCGCTTGCCTGCCATGAAAGGAGTGACTTTGGTGCTTGGAGGAAAGGAAAGGAATGTGGTTGGGGAAGAAGAGGATGCGCACGACTTGGCGAATTTCGGGTTTGAGGCTGACTCAGCAATCCCAGTCGGCGAGTGTTTTTATTTACCGGCGTCGTGTATCCATTTGTTTGTACGTGCTATCCAGTCTCCGTCCTCTGCCCGTCATGTCCAGTGAAGGCCCCCGAAAAAGAATCCGAAAAGTTCACCTCCCTGCCGTCCTCCCGTGCCCCCACCCAGGGTGCACGGCAGGGCCTTTCCGCAACAAGACAGGACTTGGATCGCACATCACAGCTCGACATCGAGTTGCCGTTCTTCCCCCAGACGAGCAGCGATTACGGCTTACGACATCAGAACAACCCCAGTTGTCCTCTTCGCCTCCTCCCCCGTCTTCTCCATCACCTCCACCTCTAAATCTCGAAGAAAGTGCCTCCGCTGGACCGTCGGGCGCGCCGCGTGGTCCTGAAGACAATACCGGCAACAACGACGGATGGAGACCTTTGAAGGATGGCGGTAAAGTACGCTACCACCCCGTGTTGAATGGTACGTCTACAGTTAAGCTATACCTCAGTCTATGCTCATTCGAGAATCAGGCCGCCCTTGCGACAAGGACGGGAATTTCCTCCCTCCCAATGCGCCTCCGCCTGAGGACGACGCACCGCAGCCCGCTGACAACGACTGGTCCCCGTTCGACTCGCGTGAGAGCTTTCAGCTCGCCGACCTCCTGTACAGAAAAGGCCAGGTGTCAGCCCCATTCATCAACGAGCTCCTCGATATCTGGGCTTCGACTTTGTCCGACACCGACTACATGGAGCCGCCATTCGCAAACGCCAAGGACGTGTACGAGACGATTGACGCCATCCCGCACGGATCTGTCCCCTGGGAATCATTCACCATGACGTTCGACGGCCAACTCGACTCAGACGTCCCTCCCGAATGGCAGACCAGCGAATACGAGGTCTTTTTCCGCTGCCCTCGAAAGGTCCTTCACACGCAGCTGCAGAATCCCGACTACGCAGACCAGATGGACTTTGCGCCGAAGCGGCTGTATAACGCACGGGAGAAGCGCGTCTTCTCTGACTACATGTCAGGCAACCATCCCTGGCGACAAGCTGTACGTACTGTGCTCCCTCACCATTAAGGAGAGACATCTCACACTCTCATGAAGGACAAGGTTGCCGAAGAGGTCCCAGAAGCGGACGGAGCCGTTTACTGTCCTGCCATCTTCGGGAGCGACAAGACAACGGTCTCTGTCGCAACTGGGCAGAATGAGTTCTACCCTCTGTACATGTCCAACGGGCTTGTGCACAACACCGTCCGACGAGGTCACCGTGGTGCAGTAACATTGATCGGGTTTTTGTCTATTCCGAAAAGTGCGTCCCTCTGCTTCATCTGTTCTTTGCCTGACTAACGATGCCCTGCTCAGCCGACAAGGAGCACCATGATAGCGCAACATTCAGATCATTTCGACGGCAACTTCTTCATGCGTCGCTGCGGTTCATCCTCCTTCGACTCAGGCCAGGAATGAAGACACCGGAGATCGTGCGCTATGGCGATGGACACTACCGCAAGACTATCTATGGGATCGGGCCCTACATTGCCGATTACCCGGAGCAAGTCCTGCTGGCGTGTATTGTACAGGGCTGGTGTCCCCGCTGTACAGCTCATCCAGATGATTTGGACGGCGCGTCGACGCGTCGCAAGCACAGCCACACAGACGCCCTTCTCGAGGCGTTCGATGCGAAGACGCTCTGGGACGATTATGGTGTGATCCCTGATTGCAAGGTACGTTGATTGCTCATCTGTTTGTGCTTTCCCTTCACTCATGTACACCAGCCTTTCACCTACGACTTCCCATACGCCGACATCCACGAGCTCCTGACCTCCGACCTCCTTCATCAGTGCATCAAGGGCACGTTCAAGGACCACCTTATCACCTGGATCTTCGACTACCTCGAGCTCAAGTACGGGAAGGCGGCTGCAGAGCGCATCATAGCCGATATCGATCGCCGTATAGCCGCTGTTCCAAGCTTTCCTGGCCTTCGGCGATTCCCCCAAGGACGCGGCTTCAAGCAATGGACGGGCGACGACTCAAAGGCCCTCATGAAGGTGTGCTAGCTGGCTTTCAAGACTTGTAAAACCAACTGACGAGTTCCCAGGTCATCCTTCCTGCCATCGAAGGCTATGTGCCGGCGCAAATGGTCCGGGCGGTCAGTTCATTCTTGGAATTTTGCTATCTCGTCCGTCGCAACACCATTGACGAGGATGCGATCACGCAAATCCAAGCCGCGCTCGAGCGCTTCCACCGCGAGCGAGTGGTCTTCGAGCTCGAAGGAGTGCGTCCTGATGGCGGTTTCTCGATTCCTCGGCAGCATGCCCTCGTCCACTACGTCCACGTTATCCAGGAGTTCGGCGCGCTCAATGGTCTATGCTCATCTATCACAGAGTCGGCGCATATTCGCGCCGTCAAGAAGCCATGGCGTCGCAGCAACCGGTACAACGCGCTTCGTCAGATGCTGGTCATCAACGAGCGCATCGACAAGCTTTCGGCGTGTCGCACCGACTTCGAATCTCGACACATGCTGTCCCCTCAACAACGGCCGATTGCGTACGACCTCCCTTTGCCGGCTGCTACCGGAGATGACGAAGACGACGCGGGCGCATCTGAAAGCAGGAAAGTCATGGGCGAGGTCATTTTGGCAAAGACACGAGGTGCGTGGTCAATCTCCTCCTGTCGACAGACTACTCAATCCCGTACCAGTTCGAAATCTCGGTCCGCGCAACGTTGATGCCCTATCTGATCGCCTTAACCTCCCTTCCCTCCGCCTACTCATTCAACGCTTCCTGTACGAGCAGGCTCATCCCCAAAGCGACATTCCTTCGATCGACATCCCTCCCTCCGAATACCCCTCCTTTGACGGCAACCTACACGTTGTTGGCTCAGCAATAGCCACGTTCTACGCGCCTAGCGACCAATGCGGTGCGGGTGGGATGCACCGGGAGCGCATACGCTCGGTACCATCCTGGAGAGGCGGCGCCCCGCGACGCGATTGCGTATTTGTGACCCAAAACGAGGACGAACCAGGCTTCCGCGGGCTTCACGCTGCTCGCGTGATGCTCTTCTTCTCCTTCCGTCACGAGGGCGTCGAGTATCCGTGCGCGCTTGTTGCGTGGTATTCTGCGATCGGGGATGCCCCGTATCCGGATACAGGTCTCTGGATGGTCGAACCTGACATCGACGAGACCGGCGAGCGCATCATGGATGTCATCCATGTCGATGCTATCCTTCGAGGGGCCCATCTCATTGGTGCTGCCGGTGGCCAGGAGATACCCCTTCGCTTCTCACATTTGAACTCATTGGACTGCTTTAAAGCATTTTTTGTCAATAAATATGCGGACCATCACGCCTTCGAGATAGCCTATTAGTCACAGTAGCCCATATACACTGCTGAATCACTTGTCTATAATGATTTCGAGAGGACGTACACAGGATGTGACTACTTTGAAAAGGCTGAAGCTCAAAAGGAAAAGGATGCTCCAGGACACATCAAAAAGGACGTGGGCGGCGGCAGGACAGCGTCAGTTTCCTGATGAAGAAGACCGAGCCCTCCTCGACGACCTCATCAAGGAGAACGGATCGGACAAGGTCAAGGACTACATCTCTCGCGTAAGCACTCCGACTTGGAATGGTTATCTACGCGAGAAGACATTCTGAATAACCTCGGCCCTATCCTAGAATTTCACGCCCACAGTCATCAAGATACGGCGCATCACGCCCGAAAACGCGCACGAGTGGATAGATCTGAGCGCTTTCGCGGCGTGGCTCGTCGAGGACTGCCAGAAGCGGCTGCGCGGGCCCACGCCTCCTCGAGATCCTGCGCCGCCCGACGTCGAGAAGCAGCGGGGTACCGATGTTCAGCAGCCGCGCCCCACTGAGGTGCAGCAATCGCGAACAACTGAGGTGCAGCAGCCACAAGCCGAGAGTACCCCAAGACCACCCTCGCTGCCGCTCTCGATGTATAGGCAATTTCAGAAGCGTGATCGGCCGTCGTACCTTGAAGATGTAGCGGCACATCCCGAGAGCGACGATCCGCTGACCACCGGCGATAGCGGGGCACGCGAATCGCGCAATGTATGTTATCCCATCCTCATTGTAGGTTGGGGACTCATATCCTCCAGCGAAAGCGGCAGCATACGAGCTTCTTCGACGAAGAGGATTCCAGACAAGCGTCAAGCTCCCAAAACTCAAGACTCACGACGTCTATCGGCCATTCTGGCTCTTCTCAAGATACGGACAAAGCATTCGACGTCGTAGGTCGTTCACTCCCCTAGCACGTTCCTCTGACAGACGTGGACCATCCTTCCAGCCATGCTCGTACTGCAGACAGCAGGGGATCCCCTGCATGCCTCAGAAGGGCCTCTATCGCGCTATGGCCTGTTTCCAGTGCAGCTGCCTGCGCATTCACTGCTCGCACGTTCCCGCCTCTCGTAACGGAAATCCAGCGCTTATGTACCTTGCTTTCATCCCCTGAACCAGGTCGTCTTACTGATGGCATGGAATGCAGGCCCGCCATCGACTTAAGTTGGCTGCCGCGGCCGGTTCCCGCCGGTAATTGGAGGCCGACCCATCGAAGCGATGCTGGTCCCCCAAAGAGCGTTAGCTCGGGCCCTTGGCTTTCAAGTCCGGGCGCCACTCGGAAGATCAAGATCAACGGTAAACGAGTTGAGATCGCAAAATAATGCTGAGCCTCGCCGAGATGGTGAGTGAGGACAATCGTATGATGCACTTGATTTACTCCTACTCATTGCATGCCAGTAAAGCGAGCGGCGGTGTGATTTGGAGTCTATCTTCATATGCAGGGTTCGGATCGAGCTCCCTAGGCTTACCGTCAGGCTTATGGCTCTTGTATAAACACTGTTAGAACAGTTCTGTATCAACACCGCACGAGTACTCCGTTTCTACCCACGAAGGCACGTCTTCGTTCAAGCTATCATCAAAGGACTTGCGCGCGCGTAGGCGGGTTTCTGTCCATTTCTGTCCTCCTCAAAGGAACCTGGGGGCTGTGCAGAACTACATAGCGTCCCTAAGAGATTCGAAGGTATCTTTCAATTGCGCTCAATATTTGCCCTACAACTTTCAGTGACATGCGTAGCATCTAGAGTAATGGACCCCTGATTACCTCCTCTGACGGTGGTATTCCACGAGGGAGCATTTGGTCTTGCCGTCGTAGCAACGCTGGCATCCGGCCGCGTAGCGGGATGTGAGCTTTCGGGGCACGCATGGTACGCCGCGATTCCTGCAGTTCACGCATGTCTGAAGATTTGCTATAGCCTCAGGTGGTCGCTGATCAACTAGATTACGTTACCTTGCCCGAGCTACGAGAACGGGATGAGGCCGGCGCTGCCCTCGGGCGTTCCTCTCTCTCCGTATCCGTCTCTGACTCCGAGTCATCGGACGCAGACACCGTCTCTCGCCGCCGTTTTGTCTGCTGCAGGCTCGTAAGAACAGCTGAGCTCGCAGACGATGGCGAATGTTATATACCTCTGGGTCTTTACGGATCTGGAAACTCGTCCGATATGCCTCATCTCCTTCATCTGCTCTGGATCTCTCTCCGCCTCTCCCGGTTTCCAGTTCACGCCTTGCGTGCGAAGGCCTGCGTTGCGACGGAGGCGGCGAAGGCTGTTGTCCGGTACGATCGTTACTTCCCGTCTCTGTAGGTGCTGGCCGCCCTTGAGGCAACTCGGGGTTATCGGGAAGTGGCGAGTCACGTAGCCGCTGCTGACAGTCGCTGACTAGCCATGCTGCGAACGCCTGGAGGTCAATCCATTCATGTGCTTTCTCGGGCGTGATACGGCGAATCTTGATGAGGGTCGGCGTGAAGGTCTGCGAAAGAAAGAAAGTCGGTACGCATACAAGGGCGGATAGCGAGCCAGAGCGGTGTGGTAGAAGTGCACACTTACGTGGGAACGTGGGAGATATATTCCTTGAGTTTATCTATCCCGTTCTCCCTGACGAGCTCGTCAAGGAGGACTCGGTCCTCTTGCGATAAGCGTCCCATTGTAGTATACTGCGAGTTGTGTAGTCGATTGGGGGCGGGGGAGTTGACAGCAGCGTCCAGAGAAGACAGACCAAGGTGCTTGGCCAAGGGATGCACCTTTTGGCTCCTGAACCACGAGGGTGGAAGCAGAGAGGGAAAAAATTACGTCTGAATCCCACCAGGTAGGCCAACGTGATGATCGCGTGTCAATGCGATCAGCAAGCAAGGCCCGTGACATTTTCACTAGCAATTGACGAGCAGTAGCACAATGTATCTGGACATCAGATAATCATGTTGACGAAGTGGACCTAGATATGCAAGTCGAGGATGAAGCACATTCTCGGCTTCTTCCGACCCCAATTTGTGGGTGTTTGGCAACGTCGCGCATCATGCCGAACCGCTTGTTGATGTCCGACCCGCCTTTTCTCTGCATATCAAGCACGCATAATCTGCGCATCTAAACACAGGCAATGACTCTGAGATGTCTGGACCTACCGGAGATCGTCGGCAACATTTGCGAAGAACTTCAGTGCTCTGACTCGTTCGGATCATTGGCAGCATTCGCGGTCACCGACCGCCTAGTATGCCAAGTTGCGCTTGATGCACTCTGGCGGGAACAGCGCAGCCTTGTACCCCTCCTAAAGATCTTACCCCAGCATCGAGTCGACGAGGTTTCAAGCCGGGAGCTGCGCCTTGTGCGTTCATTGCTGGATCTGGCGGCAGATTGAAGATGGGACTGACCTCGTCGCTGCAGGTTATCAAGGAGCCCATATCACCGCAAGGATGGGCGCGCATGCAATACTACGCGTCGCGTATAATCCTGCTGAATCTCCATCGGCGCAAAGGAGGGGCCATTCAATCTCGTGGCTCCGGTTCCTACCATACTTTCTACGACATGCAGATCGACGATAGTGCACTGAAAAGCGTATCTGACTATGCGGGACCTCACTGTATATTTCCCCGCCTTCTCCATCTCGATTGCTCCATGTTTGAGCCGAAATCTCTTGCGCTCATTCCAATGCTGTTCTCTCCGTCCATCACATCTCTTACGGCGGGACTATGGGACGGTGACTCTGCTCATTCGGAGTGGCTACTGCGAGATCTCCCGAATCTCTGCCCTGGATTGCGAAGCGTCACTGGCATGGACTGCAAGGGCTCTCGACTTTTTCCTCCTCCTGACTTGCTGCGGCGACTTCTCACCCTGGAAAGTCTGACAATGGCACACCTCAGCATCGAAACCATCCAGTGCCTCGACAAACTCTCATCTCTGCACTCACTGGATTTGCGCGTCACCCAGACGTTCATGAACCAGGTCGATCGAGCGGCTCCGCCGTCACCATCGTTGCAGATTCCGAATGCCATGCGTCACGTCAAGCTTGAGCTCGAAGACCCGGCTGGGCTTGAGAGGTTCTTCGCGGTCGTGCAGACGCCTCTCAGAGTAACAGCGTTCGACGCTGTGTGCTACGAAGAGGAAGACGCGAACTTGAACATCGACGTTCGCCACCGCAACTTGGACCTCCTCGCGCAGGCCCTGGATCCAACGTATCTAAAGCAGATTCTGTACTACCACAACTGCGACATCGACCTCTCATGGGGTCCCGTTCCGGGCGCGCACGTCCTGCAGCTCGCCTACCGGTATCCAAACCTCTCGTACCTAGGCATAGACTGCTGGGTCGACGCATGCGACAGAGACCTCGCGGCGCTTGCTCAAGCACTGCCCCAGCTCGAGTACCTCATCATAGACACGCACGCCATGAATTGTCGTCTAGGGCTCGATGCCGGGACGCGCCAGGTGCGCACGACACTCGGCGTGCTCCCCGCAATCACGCGCGCGTGTCCGAAGCTGTGCGGTCTGTGCATTCGTCTCGACGCCACGAGCGTTCCCGAGCTTAAGCACGCCACTGGCACGGATGTAGATATTGAGAATTTGCGCGGGCCGAAGCACGCTCGCATGCACTTCGCTGACTCGCCGCTCGAGGACCCGTCCGCGGTGGCGCGGTACCTTCGCTGCGTCTTCGCGCGGGGACGCAGCCTCGCCTCGCAGCCGCCGAGGGAGGGGATGTACAAGAGATGGAAGGACAATTTCTGGGAGTGGGACGAGAGCCCCACAACCGCCATGGATTGGCCGACGGGACGGTGGCCAGAGGTGCGACTGGAACTAATCAAGCTGGATAGCGAGAGCGATACCTTGCTATGAGTGTACACACTGGTACATATACAGTTGATACAGCGTCACGTAAGTGGAGGAAGTACTACGATGTCCCAAATTCAAACTACTGCAGCATGACCCGATTTCAGTTGACGACTCCCAGCTTCTCGGAGGGCCGGCTCGTCTTCCGCGGACGAGCTGGCTGAGGCATTGGGGTAGCCGTCCCCGCCTGTCCCAACGAATCCTCGGCGCGCGGTGACTCTTGGGTCACGCTTGGATCGCCTTCACTCGAGTACTGTGGCGGCATTTCCATCACCGGCCGCTCGACGCCGCGGTAGACGGCTACAGGCGCTGAGCCGCCGTCCCGGTGCAGGAGGTAGAAGTTGTGCTCCGGGTTGCTGTCGGATACGCGCCGTTCGACGGTTTGTGGTGCGGGGTCGGACGGGTCGATGTCGACCATGGTTGCCTTGGAGCGACGGCGGTGTAGCAAACCGAGCGCGGCGACGACTGCACCGAGGACGAGGCCGCCGATTCCGATGCTAAGGACAAATATGAGCTTCGTGACACGATGAAGCGTTATGGACGCACCCTGCTGCAGCACCGGGGGACACGGCCTTGGGGACGCTGCGAATGAGTCAGCTGCTGACGACGAAGGAAGGGAAACCGTTGGAAGAATGTTCACATTCGTAGGCAGAACGAGTCACCCTCGCCGCTGTGCAAAAGGCCTCTCGACCACGAGTTGTGGGCAGAGTCTTCGATCTGCAGTGAGCATTTGTCAGTACGGACGAGACATAGATATTTCCATGCTTTACCGAGACCCAAAAGGGCGTCGTCCATCCGAGGGCGATTGTCCAGTCTGGGGATGATCAGATCTTGCCGGAGCGCGTATAATTTAGATGCGTACTGAAGGCACTCATATCCTCGAGAGTCACATTGTACGGCGGATGAAGCGGCGGTGCGATCTTTCATTCGGTCATTTAAGAACAAGTGGTCGACGAACAACAGGGCTCACTGTCAGAGTGTACGGACCAGTACCGTTCTTTGGTACGAACTGGATGTCTGTGCACTGATTCGAGCGGTTAGCTGTCAGTTTCCGAGAGGCGCTCGGAAATTACCTGCGCTGGCCACCCAGTGAATGATAGTTCTCCGCCAAGCGAGTCGAAGGCTTCGACATCCAGCTGCTTCGGCGAGTTAAGCGTTGAGTTGGAGCACGTGCTTGAAAATGCCGTTGTGTTTGACACGACACTCATGACTGCCTGGCATCCACCGGTGTTGCCATTCGAGTCGAACTTCGTGATTCCATGAGGACTCGTTCTTGTTCATATCAAAGGATGAAGCGTACCATGCATATTTGGAACTCGACATTTTAGTCAGTCTTCGAGGCGACGAGAGCGATGCGTAGAGTGCTTACCTGCGTGTTCGGCGGAAACGGTACCTCCCAGTCGAAGTCCAACCCACTACCGGCATCAATAACGAAGGGAAAAGTATGGATCCTGAAGCGCGTAACCACCTCAGTTCCATGGGAAAGCGGAGGAAAGGAAGCGTCCGACGCACGATGTATAGATTAAGAAGGAGTAAGGCGCAACTCCGGACGGCCTGAATAGAAGTCAGCGAAGGCACCGCGACGAGAGTCGACACCGCGCTGAGAACAAGGCACTCACCCCGTTGCCACAGATCCGCGCGACCACTTGACGTGCATCGTTTCGCACTGCTCTGCACATCGAGCTTCGGTCAGTGACGCCCGCTACGAGCAAGATGAGGTGCGCACCATACACCGGGATGGGCTTGATGTTGTTGTCCGCATCGAGGAAGTCGAACGTCCAGGACTAGGTGCCACATTCAACAGGATGGACCAGACGGAGGACGGTGCCGGCGCATTTGGGGGGTCAGTACAAGGACGTCAGAGTGAAAGGCAATGGACGAAGGTCAGCGCGGTCTCTCTATTCGCTTAGTGAAACCGGCTCTCACCAATGGCAAGTGATCAGTGACCACGGCTCGCACGCCCGCGCACAGCGCAGCCCAAAGCAGCACGACAACCAGCGCGTACATGGGCAAGAATGGAGGGAAAGAGGATGAAGGTGAACGAAAAGAAGGAGGCCGAGCTGCCCGATGCTCTTCGGGGGAAGCAACGCGCTTCGTCAAGGAAGGAGCAGGTACATATATCTCCTCACGCGCTTCCTGCATCCTTTCATCGATTCCAAACGCGTAATCCCGCGTGTCCATCAGCCTTCCCGGAGCAACACCTCGACACTGGTCAGCGCCATGTCTTCCTGCCCCTCTTGCCCACTAGCTCGGCTCGAAAGAAGGCACGCTTTCACCATAGCAGCCAAGGCGTTCATTCGCTCGGAGTTCCCGCGCGATGTTGATGCAGGTCAGGCGCTAATGTAGGCGGCTGTAAGGAGGGGACGGTCGTCATGTTGCTATCATCGGGCTGTTGTTTCGCAATTTGACTCTAGCGTCGCCATTGGTCAGAGCGCCTCATGAGAGCTTTTCATTGAGCTGCTCGAGCCATGTCGGAGGTAAGGAGCAAGCGGCGCTTGTCAGGTCTTGATGCCCCTGGCGTTCGCACGGCATGTATATTTGATCGTCGTCCAGTCAGAGTATTGCTGAAATAGATAGAAATCCTCTTGAATGCGATACCAATTGCTGCGAATCGCTAGATGATAGTCGAGGACAAGGCGATTCACGCGGTCGGTGAGAATTGGACGGCAGTTGCCGAAGACACGTGGTTGACTTGTTGAACTTTACGGCCGTCTCCTGTTTTGCTGCGCTCGAGCACGATCATAGCGAGCAATGATCTCGTAATTTCCAGTACCTGGATCTTCTCCTCTCTTAGAAGCCATATGCGACCTAGTATAGGAAAAGAGGCTTGTCCAAGGTCGGTGTGCCATTGGTTTCTGACGAGTCATTGATTCAGTACTAGCTATAGTAAACCTTTACATTGCGC
This sequence comes from Schizophyllum commune H4-8, assembly GCF_000143185.2. NCBI lineage: Eukaryota > Fungi > Basidiomycota > Agaricomycetes > Agaricales > Schizophyllaceae > Schizophyllum > Schizophyllum commune. The sequence continues at coordinate 1,477,151 of NW_026089548.1, read as the reverse complement.
CTCACAAGGGCGGTACTGTTCAGTATACATTAACTTAGACGCAGCAGGTGTTTAGAGCGATCCACATAACAATATAGCACTCAGACGTCAGCAGATAATCGCTTGTCGTGAACCCATATAAGCAAGCCAAGACCACAGGATCCCCCATGCCTCATCTCGGCCCAGTCGGCTTCCTCACACCAACTGGACGCCTCTGGTCCACCAGCGACCGCGGACTGAAGCTCCCATGCTTCCCCACCTCATGCCTCCTCGTATCCTCATCGAACCCAGGGTCGAACCCCTCGCTCTCCTCCGACCGACCAGAGCTCCTGAGATCCGTTCTACTCGAGCTTCGCAGGTCCGTGCGACTCGCTGTTCTGCTGGAGTCCCTCAAGTCCGCCATCCGCGCATCCCCCTCAGCCTCCCTATCCCCCGCATACAGCGGCGGCAGCTCGACGACCCCGTGGAACACGGTCACGGGCGCCGCGCCGCCGTCGTGGTGCAGCACGTACACGTTGTGCCCGCTCTGGAGGCCGCCGTCCGAGCCGGTGCTGTCGGGCGGGCGGTGGCGGGATGTGGTGGACGTGGTTGTGTTCGGGTACGTGGATGTCGTAGGGCCCGGATACGCGAGCACGGAGCTCCCGCCGGTCTGCGTCATGCCTCCCGAGGGCAAGGTGACTCCATGCGTCGGCGAGGCGACTCCGTGCGTCGGCGAGGTGAGACCATGCATTGGTGAAGCCAGGCCATGCGTAGGCGAGGGCATCCCGTTGCCCGAACCCACCCCTGCCATCCCCGTAGGCGAGTACGGATCCACGTGCGACTGCCGCTGCTCGAAGTAGCCTGCGCTGAGTCCAGGTGACGGGTAACCGTCGGGGTACGAAGGATCGTGTGCGGCGAAGGGTACATTAGCAGAAGACAACGAGGTTCTCTTCGATCGGCGGCGCTTGAGGAAGAACCAGGTGGCGAGAGCGCCGAGGGTGAGGCCGAGGACGAGGCCGCCGATGCCGGCTCTGGGTGAGGGAAGGGGTCAGCACAAGGATTCGCATAAGCACGGGGACGACGCGCTTGAGGCAAAGAGAGACGCACCCTGCAGCGGCGCCTGGAGAGACCTTGGTGACTGTTCTGAATCGCAGGTGTCAGCATTCGTCGATATATGCGAACATGGGAGACTATTCACGGTCCACCCAGACACGACGCCTTTCCATCCCCGCTGTGCAGCATGCCGATGGACCATAAGTTGTAGTCCGCGTCGACGACCTGGGTAGTAGGGTCAGTTCATGCCTCTGGCAACATGGGACTGCGGTGCTTACAGAAACGAAGAACGGCGTCGCCCAAGTCAGCGCGACGGTCCAATCTGCCAATGAGGTAAGTTGCAAGTCCTCGCCCATGCCCCAAACGACTCACTGAAAGTACTCATATCGTCCAGCGTCGTATTGTACGGCGGATGAGACGCGGGCGCGATCTGCAGCGTATACGGCGGCGTCCCGTTCTTCGGCGTGAACTGCAGATCCGAGCACTGGAAAAAAGAGAGAGGAACGCTCAATCTTGTGCCCGGGCGCAGATTACTGCACCCACCTGCTCCGGCCACGCAGTCCACGACAGCGGCCCCTGGTTGTCCCCCGCCTCCACGTCGAGCGGCCCCTCCGGCCAGCTGAGCGTCTCGTTCGTGCATGTGCGGCTGAAGGTGGTCGTGCTGGGCACGATGCTGACGACGGATTGGCAGCCGCCGGTGTACCCATTGGCATCGAACATGCAGATTTGCATCTGGGAAGGAGGGTCAGCTAGGCGGGGGCAAAGAAGAACAAAGAGGGAAGGGTGGATACGTGGAAAAGGATAGGGGAAGGCATGGCGGAAGAAAGGAAGGGGGGTCTAGGCAATCGATGAGGAAGCAAGAACAGAGACTCACCTGCGTCCCTGGAGGGAAAGGGATCTCAAAGTCGTATGAGAGGCTGTCGCCAACATCAAGGAAGAAGGGGAATTGATATATTCTGAAGGGCGATACTTGTTAGCCCGTATGTACGACGAGTAGGCAGAGATCAGGGGGGTTGGGAAGTAGGAGAGGACTCGACGTACGAGGTGTATATCAGGAATGAGTACGGTGCCGTTGCACTTGGCCTGCGAGGAGATGTGAGCGATTAAGGGGGGAAACAATAGAGCACGACAGACCCCGTAGCACTACTCCGACCCCACTTGACGTGCATAGATTGGCATTGCTCTGCGAGATGGAGTGTAGTCAGTACCCGTCGGGTGGGCATAGCGCGCAGCACGACGCGCCATAGACGGGAAACGTCGTGATATTCCCACTGTCGTCGTAGAAGTCGAACCGCCAGGACTGTTCAGCAAAGCAGGATATGTGGGGAAGGAGGAGCCATGCGGGGAACGTCTCATGAGCGCGCACCCCACGATCGACGGACAGTCAACGCACCTGCTGCATCGCCTCCAGCACCTCTGCCTTCACTCTCGCCCACAGCACCCCCCATAGCAGCCACAGCACCGTCGACGCGCGCATCGTGATCGAGGGCACCCCGCGAGATCGTGGTCGAGCCCGCCTTGTTGATCGGGGGATTGGCGCGAAGGGCGACCACGACGAGGGAGATGTTTGTACTCGAGTTCTGCGGTCGGGAGGGGCAGAGAGCCGCGCGTGAGCAAGCGACGTGCTCGTCGGCAGGAGCGCCTGTGACGCGCTCGCCGCTCGGGTGAAACGGGCTCTACGCGGTGATCGACGCCTAGGACCGAGGCGCGGCGAGGTACCCGGCACCGACGCGAGGATGGGAGTCGATGTAGGGAGAGGGGAGGAGGGGAAGACTTTCACGAAGATAGAAGCAGGCCATCCGTGCTCCTCGCTATATAGACATCGCCACCGGTATCGTGCACGGGATGATCATGATGGGTGCGTTTGAAGAGCGCCTTCAACTCTCCTTGCCCGTTGCAGACACTCTCTGACACCTCCGATGCATATAGCCACTGCCACCTTCACTCTGCCTTCGTCTAGTGGTCCACACGCACGAATTGACTGCTTGTATGGATTATATCCGAGGCGCGCGATTCCAGGTTGCCAGTGAAGACCTTACACAAACCCTTGCAGAACGCTGGGTATTCCTACGGTACCCTTGCTGCTGAAGGCGCACAAGCTAGCAAGGCGCCTCAGTACGATGCGCGGCAACGGCATCATCATCGTACAAGTCCGCGTTCGCATCACCCGCTATGGGCACACACTACTGCATCACCCGCTTCGAGAGCGCACTACTGCGTGGTACGCGCTGATCGCACTCAATACCAGTAAAGCGCCTGTTCATAGCTACCTGCGATGACAGTATCTTGATAGAGCTACGCAGAAGGAGTGGGTGCGCCATTGAGGGGAAGAAGTGGGTACGCCGTTGAAGGGAAGAGGTGGGCATGCCATTGACGCGACGCTGATCACTTCATGTGTTGCGTATACGACCGCCCGTGGGCAGCATACCAAAAACGCCCAGCTTCCAGTCTCCGGGAGGAGCATCGACCCAGGCCAGATGTGCTTGCGGGGATCTACGTTCTAAGCAGGCGATCAGCGCAAGCGCATTCAAGGTGGGCAAAGAGGACGCACCCTCCAGCAGTCGAGACATACTTGCAGACAACCGACCCTGGCGCAGCCCGTCAGCCTACTGTACGCACGGTCACCATCTCTTCACATGGCACTATCTCTCTGTATGGCAGATGTCCGCCGTTCCTCCTTGTTGTTCCGCAGATAGGACGACGGGTGGAGATGGGCACCGAGGCTGCCACGACGTTGGCTGGTCCTGGACCATCGATAGTTTGTCCTGACCAAGTAGGAAGCGTAGCCTGAACGGGTAGCTGGTCCTGTGTGAGGCGGCTACCTGATCCTGTATGACGCGGCTAGCTCGTCCCGCGCCCAACGTCTAGGGCATTCAACGGCGATTGGGAACAGCGCCCGTCACGATAGCGGGATGCGCAAAGAGAGTTCCAACTCTACTGTATCTCTCGCAAACAGAGCTGGAGGATCCGTGCCTTCACTAGGTACGGACCCTTCGCTAGGTCGACCGCGCTTCAAGTCGGTCGAAATCTTGCCAACGATCCTATCGACTCCTCCGCGTTCAGTCGACTCCTCCGTCCAGTCGATTCCTCCGCGTCCCGTCGGCTCCTCCTCGTCCAGTCGACGCCTCCGCGTTCAGTCGACTCCTTCGCGTTCAGTCGGCGACCTTCGCGTTCAACCGAGGACTCAACGACTCGCCTGAGGCCCAAGCTCGCTCAGCCTATCCCGTCCTCGACCAAGAAGTGCTGCAGGATCCGAGGCTTCCCTCTTTCTCTTAAGCTGGACCTAGCAGAACCCGTCAGAACCTTCGCATTCACTCGAAGACTCACCCGGTTCGAGGTCCGCATGATGGATGTATAGTCGCATACTGTACTTACGTACAGTCGCATAGAAAGGTAGGGTGCCTAGGGTAAGTCTACGCGGGAAGGGAAGGAAGCCTTAGAAGGTGCCCTTAACAACTGTAAGGAGCCTTCAGGCAAGGCATACGCACAAAGACCCAAATACGTCACCCCAACATTCATTTCGATCCTCCGCGGGACTCAATAGAAAGCTCATCACGCGGCGCGCATGATGTACGCATTGGCGCGGTCGAGGCACTCCAGGCCTTGGCCTGGAGCAATGGGTGCGCGGGGTAGCAAGCCGGGAGGTGAGCGGGGACACGGGTGGGGGAAGAGGGTGGAAGGATTAAGAATGGGAGGAACGGCAGGGTTGCGAGGGCTGTAGGACAAGCGAGAGACATCCGAAGAAGTGTGCGGAAAACGCCAAGAGCTCAGACATGGTTTGCGAAGAAGACGGCGATGAAGGGCATTCACGGACGTAGCAGTACAGATCGGTGAGTATTTATCCGTCCTTGGTTTGCGTGAAGACAGCCATGAGAGTAAGAAAGGCTGTAGGGAGCAGCCGTTAGGCCTGAGGCGAGGATATGAAGGGCTAGGACGCACAAAAGAATCAATCCTTCCCGCCCTCCGCTCAGTCCTTGTTGGACTTCGCGACCTCATCAGCGTGCTGCTTCTCAAGGGCTTCCTGCAATGAGTGTCAGTATACAATCCTCAGAGAGCTAGCAAGCACTCACCAGCTCCTTGCGCTTCTTCTCGATCTATAATCACTGGGTCAGCCGGCAGGTTCAATCATTGTTCCACCCCACACACCTCGTCACGCATCTTCTTGAGGAGCTCTTGCTCGTGCTTGCGAGCGTAGCTGTCTGCGCCGGAATGAGATCTAGCGTACACAGGGCACCATACAACATACCCTCCTGCGCCTTCTCCCTCTTCCTGCAGTCGCGCGTCAGCCTTCGCGTAAAACCGGGACGCGGAGAGCCGAACTCACGAGAACTCCTTGGACTGCGCGACCGAGCCCTCCTTGGTGCTCGAAGTCCAGCGCTTGGCGACGGTGGTGAGCTGCGGCGCGGCGCGGCGCGCGGTGGTGAGCCTGGTAGCAGCGAGCATCGTGTTCGGGTGCAGAGAAGAGTTCAAGGTGTTCTGCTCTGCTCTGTTCCGTGCGCTGTTTGCGTGCCGGGCGTCACGCCGGGGCGGTCACGGCGGCTGCATCACGCTGCACGTGCGCACTCGCCGTTTTATCCCGCCCGTCATCCCCACCATGTCGTTCATGCTCAGGCAGGCGCCCAAGGTCGTGAGTGCGCTCGGTTGAGGCGGAGGGAGTGGACACCGATGTTTTGCAGGCCCAAAATGCGTCCCGCGCGTTCGCTACGTCTGCCGCCGCGCGCGCAGGTGCGTGTTACCAGCTCAGGAAGTGGGCCGCATGCTGACGCGCCTCGCAGACATCGTCCAGCAGCTCTACATCAAGGAGTTGAAGTCGTACAAGCCCGCCCCTGCTGTGCGTGTCTATCCTACTCGCGTCCATCCCTACATCACCCCCACGACCACCTTCACCTGGCGTTTCGCATGATCGACATACTGACACTCATCCTCGCAGGCCAAGGACGCGCACGTCGGTCAGGTCCGCTCGTGGTCTGCGCCCCAGAAGCCCGCTGCACCGGCTCTCCCGACTGACCTCGCCGCGGAGCTCTCTGCCTACGACGCTGCTGAGCCGACTCTCGCGTCTGCGCCGGCAGCTGGTGAGGCGCCTGCCGCTGCCAGCGCGGCGGAGGAGTTCCTGGAGATGCTCGAGGCCGACCCGGTCGTCGAGGAGCACGAGCACCACTAGAGCGGTACGCCTGATGTGCTGTGGGGTGGAATCGAGTGTATGGAATGCATGGTGTTTTCACTTTATCCTGCGTGCGTTCGAGTCCTCAAAACTTTTACCACATTCAATGCCTTGCAAGATCAGCCTTCCGCCGTCTGCGTCGCTTATACTCACTCACACGAGTGTTCGTGACCCATGCACCATGACCGTGTACAGCTTCCGCAAACGGTCAAGAGCCATGTCTGAAGACTCTACAATCAACGCCACAATTGCGACCTTTGCTGTGTAACCCTGGCCCTCAGATCTCAGGCCCTAACCTCAGCGATCCATCGACTAAGAAAGCCCTTACTTGATATCGCGGCCTCTATCGACTCGTCTATTGCTTGAAGAGAAACCAGTAAGTAACCCACAAAGCTTGACGGCGCATGTATCCCGTACTTCGGGTTGTGATACAGATTGACTTCGCCTTTGGCAGGTAATGCATGCATTGTCTTTGAACTACAAGGGCGCGCCCGTGGTGGTGAGTATGATACGGAAGGGTGCTTCTGCTGCACGATCGATCTCGACTGCGACTCGCGCTCCGTTGCTACCAGGCTTAGCTTCACGCCACACGGGGTAGACGAATTGCCGGGAAGGCCGCCCACATTCCCTTTCGTAAGGTGCGCAGAATGTGCCCTTCGCGCGGGCCGCATCGTCCATCCTCGAAGGATTCTGGGCTTCCCGGGTCATGTTCATCCCAAGACCGTATCCCACTAGCCTTGCGCCATGGCTACAAGAATATCTTGGTTGAGAGGTGGGGATTTTGCAAAGCCCAAAGTTTGAGTGCGTACGTCCCCTTATTATTTGTTTATCTATGGCGGTTGTTCATCAGCGCCTTGTACTGCTCTTTCCGACATATAACGCCGCTGATCAAGGCGCAGCGAGGGCAGCGGGATGCCGAACTCCTAGAATGACTTCGAGACATACACGCCTTGCCTTGACATTCAGTGCGCTCGGGGCGCCGGGCGCCAAACCTTCGGCATGAGCGGGGATATATATGAGAGGTATCAGGTCGCCCGCGAACGGCGGTGCAAGCTTCTTCGCCCATTCCCCAATTCCCCATCATCGATTGTTAGCCTCGCCTCCATGCGCGGCCTTCTGTGGTTCGCCCTTTGCGCGGGTACGCTGGCAAGTGAGGTGGTGCTGAAAGTCGCGGAGCAGGTGCGCGACCAATCTCTGGAGACGAGATACTCACTGATCCCCACATTCTCAGTCCTGGATCTTCGGTTTCTTTGACAAAAACTTCAGCGAGACGAAGACCTTTCCCGTCTACGGTGCGTATTGGAATGCTCGAAATATACATCTCACTAGAGGCGGCGCCACTCAGAGCAATGCGAGACCATGTACGTGAAATGGAGTCGGACGTCAGGGTATGTAATGCAGTTCTCCGACTTGCTCTCGATTTTGCTCATTCAAACGAAGATCGAGTAGTACGCCGCCGTACTCGTTCTTGATCTATACCGCGTATGTCAAGAGGCAGCGGTTGTTTGTTCGTGCCCCCGGGCAATTGACCGGCTGTCATTGTAGGACGTACGATCTGCCGTTCTTCCTCGACGCCGGCAACGGCCCAACATACAACTTTACCATTCCCTTCGCGCCTGGGACTGAAGTGAGCGTTCACTAGCACTCCTTGTCTTCACGTCTGACACCCTCTCACCCTATACCTTATAGATGCTTATGTGCATGGTGCGCATCTGTCTCGAGGTCTCTATTCAGCGTACCAACCTCTACATCCAGTTCGACTCCAGCGGTTCCAACGGCGGCTGCTCGGCCATCATCAACATCGTGCCCAACACCACGGCTTTCAGCGAGTCTTGCACGAACGACACGCTCAACTGGCTGAGGGGCCCTTTGGACCTTGATGCAGTCGACGCATCAGGTTCGTGGCCGCCATGGCCGGGACAGGTGAGTTGGTCGTTCTGCATCTTGGCTGCGTGCTAGGGCATGGTGTCTAACCAATACCTCCTCAGTGCTCTGACCTACAATTCACACCGCGCAATGGCACCCCGCCGTATACGATGAGCGTTAGTCGAGCGTCGCTTCGGTCGACGGTAGACTCACAGGCCATAGGTAGCATCGCCGTTGCTTCCGCCGTATAACGGGTCCGTGGATGAAATGGATACCTTCAGTATGTCCCATGCCCTGCCGAGCGCGTAACCTCTAGCTCAATATTCATCCAGGCTGGGCGGTCAACCTTGCCCTAGGGCAACCGTTCTTCGTATCCGTGAGCCTTTATCTATGCTTTTGACAAAAAAGATGCTGATAGGTGCACTCAGATCGTTGACTCCGACTTCAACTTGTGGTCCAGTCCGATAGCGCACGTTGGTGACGGCCGGACTTCTTGCCTTGAGGGAAGGTCGGTTGGGTCTTCCTCTAGTAGTTCCTTATTGCACTAGTTGATTGTACAGCAGGTCAACGACCAGAGTCTCCCCGGGAGCGACTGCGGGGTACGTTTCGATGCCGCTGTAAACCTTAACCTTCGTGAAGACTATTTCTCAGAGCTGGAATCGGCGGCCTCGTCCTAGGCCTCGTTGTAGGCTTGCTGGCGGCATATCTCGGCGTTCGCCGCCACAAAGCCCAACAAACCTCAGAGAAGGGAGCGCTGAACCTCCACGGCGACTCTCCGTCGAGCTACGCCCAACCTACGCCCTGGATAGACCCTCACCTACCAGATTCTGCCGTGACACCGAATCACACCCTTAACAAGACACCGCATAGCCCAACGAAGCGAGGCGACTCAGGGCCCGGGCCCGTGTATCCCTTCACGGCTCAACGGCGCGACTCTTCTACTGCCTTATCCTCCCTCTCGCTGTCGCCGTCGTCCAGCGCGTTTCCGGGCACTTCGATCGGCGCCACAGCTGTAGCGCCGCGTCCCCTCAGCCCCGCCGACACGCCTCGACCGAGCGGACAGAACCTCTATGTGGTTCATCACGACGGTGGCGCGGCGCCGGTGACGGTGTACCATGGCGACGATACGCGGGTGGTGGAGCTGCCGCCGCGATATGTGGGAGGCGTCGGTGGCGAGGATGTTCAAGTTGCGAGGGCGGAGGAGCGTAGGGACAGTGTCGGCGATGAGGGTGGCGGACAAGATGGGTTCGATCCGCGCGTGCTCTCTCAGGAAAGGCGACCTACGCCGGTGAGAAAGCCTAGTGGGTTGGCAACTGTGGGTGAACGGCCGGTTTCCCTAGAATGAATCTTATGTTTTATCTTTTTGGCTCCTACTACCTTGATACTCTTCCAGTCTCGCGACCTATTACGCTGCTTTCCTTGTCCTTTCGTGGCTTTCAAATCCATTGTATATATGCTTGCCTTCCTTTTCGCTCGTAATTTCTGCCTACTGTACAATAGCATTGCTTCTCGACCCCGAATATAATTTGTCGACGTTGTCATACAAGTTCATGCACTCTCTGCAGCGTTCCCTGATGCTTCCTTCGCATTCACCAGTCGCAATCTAGTTGACGCACGTCGGCTTCTTTATTCCAGTCCACGGCTCGAAAGACACTCACTGATTCCTCTTCGAAAGCACACGAAGCGTATTTTTCTTCTCCGCCTCTGTCATCTCTGTCCAGTTGGCTATCCTTGAGAGGGTCTACGACGACATTAGTTCTGCATCCCCTGCACCACACCCATACACCAGCATCATCCCTTCCTTCCTATCCCTGGATAGGAGAGCCTCAGATACTCACCCCATCGCTGTTAACCACCATCGGCCCAAGCTCGTCGAGGAGAGGGACTTTGTTTCCATCGACGTCGAGGCGTGTCACGCTCTCGTTCGCGGCCTTGTCCTCGAGGAGCAGGGGCTCGGCGGGTTTGGTAGAATCGGCGTTGTCGTTGCTCATGCTGTAGGTCCTAGAGCGAATTGCTGGTGTAGCATAAGACGCTGCTGGTGATAGTCGAAGGAGAGAAGGGGAAGAACGCGCGTCATAAGAGTAGCGGGCAATTTGGCCACGAATGTTCTCGAAGGCATCTGTAGTGGCTAGCACCGTCGTGGGTTTACTGACTTACGGAGAAGGACACGAAGTCACGGCGCGAGGAGACGGCTGAGCAGCAGAAGAAAATCTGATTATTGCTCAAGGCAGCAGTACAGTAGAATAGGGGTGCATAGTGCATGGTGATGTCCGTGGTGTCGAAGGTGATAGTAGGAGTACATGATGCGCATCCGATCCTTCCAATAATCCATAGTCCCACAAATCAGGTCGTAAACGTACACAGGAAAGTAAGCGACGATTCCTCATCAACATGCAACCCCCGACTCCGACCCGCGCAAGCTGAAGGAGCTGAAGGTCGCTCTCCTGCCCTGGAGACTCTGTATCGCGCGCCGCAGAGTCGCCCCAACGCGACTCCGCAGCCCGAGCTTTTGCTGCACGCGCTCCTCGTGCACGATGACCTTCGACGGTGTCGCCATATATCCTGTGGCCATAAAGTCGTCCGGGAGGATCGCCGGTGCTCGCCGGATGGCCGGCGTCCGCCGCAAACCCTTCTCGGGGGCGGGCTCAGAGGCGGGAGAAGTCGAAGGCGGCGTCGCTGGGGGTGTAGAAGGCTGCTCGATAGACGAGCTTGCACTCCATGTGTCGACCGAAGTGGTGCGGACGAGGGAGGGCATCGGAAGTGATGAAGGCTGGCCAGCCTTGCGGGCCGCGCTACGAGGCGGGCGTGGGGGTGCGCGGGGCGCTTCAAGGAAGCCGGCAGGCATACATCGTAGGTGGATAGAGTTCATCGAATCCAGCTCGCGCTCCGCCTCGACAAGGGTGATGCGGTCGAGCGGATCCGCGGTCAGGAATTGGCCCACGAACCCGCTGAACACGTCCGAGACGCAAGCGACGGATTGCAGAAACGCGGGCCCCTGGCTGAGGTACAAGCGGAAGTCGACGTCTCGCCTGCTGGGCTGTGACCACGGCTTGCACTGCGCGACGGCGACGAAGAAGATCATGCCGAGCGCGTAGATGTCAGCGTCGCGGTTGTAATAGTGCCCGCGCAAAATCTCCGGGCTGCGATAGAAGGTGCTGCCCAGGCCTGGCTCCTCCGTCATCTCGTTCGTGGTCGCCCATCCGAAGTCGGCGATCTTCCAGGTCTCCATGTCCTCGCAGAGAAGCACGTTCTCGAGCTTAAGGTCGCGGTGGTACATGCCGTTGTCGTGCATGAACTCGAGCGCGCTGATAAGCTGGAGGAAGCCGTCCTTGAGCTCGTCGACGCGCAGGCGAAAGTGGTCCTTGAAGATGGCGGCAAAGAGGTCGCCGCCCTTGCATATCGACATGGCGGTGATGACATGACTTTCGTTGACGAAGGTGTCGATAAGGGTGACGATGTGGGGGTGATCGCTGAGGGTGGCGTGGATGATGTGCTCGTTTCTTTGCTGTCGAAGGACGGGAGCTCCTGGTCGTCGATCGCGGCGCTGGAACTTGAGCGCAATAACGCGGCCAGAGTCGCGGTCTACGGCCTTGGTGACGGTGCCATTAGAGCCGCTGCCTATGCGATCGTACTCGTTCCAGATAAATCTTGATCGGGGGAACGTTTTGAAGGTGTCGTTATAGCTCATGACGATGCGAATGCGACTGTATGCTTATTGAGTCTGGGGAAGAAAAGAAGGGTATAGTTGGACGTACTTGCGGGGCAGCTGATGGTCGGGGTATGCTGGGTGGTTGTGGGTAGACCCTTCTGTATAGTGATGTGTATGAAGCGACTTGAGGGTTGAAGAGTACAAGCCCCCGCAAACCAGGCTGTGCGCGTCTTATACAGCCATGGTGTTAAGGAGAAGTGAGTTGTCTTGGCTTCATGATGGGAGACTGAGCAAGCGCAACTGGAACCTGCGGAAGATCGAGGGCGGGGCGGGTGTTCAGCCCTGACGAAGATGTCTCGGTGGCGCCCCCGTGCGCTTCTTCGGCTCGTTATTCTCTCTGTTCGAGCAGAAGGGTAGTGTTATTCCAAGAAGATTCACGATGAAGGTCCATCGCAGCGTATGTGAGGGAGCAGTATGAGTTCTTGCCAAGATCCAGGAACTCGGGATCACGGAGATTCGTCCACGTGCGTTATGTATCGGCAATCACCGACCGCGATCACTGAGTGCCCGCAGGCGGAAATCTCATCTCTCTCCTCCTCCGTCCACGGAACTAATCAAGCCTCCGAATCGCAACGGAGCTACGCTATGTTTGCAACCAAGACACCCCTTCTGAAGGCTCTACTATTTTTCTTCACGCACGAGCGACTCTGGTAAGCCGACGCGTGGCCAAGTCGCAAGCCCAAGAATAGCTGTGCGCCTCCCCGTCGTGGGGCGCAGCTTCAACTACGCCGCGGTCGAATGCCAAGGCGCAAGGAAATTGCGGCGCGCACTTTGGATGAGAAATGCTAGCACGTGCAGTCGACACTTTGGTACCGAGCATAGCCTCTCGGCGTCCGACAGAGCTCATGCAGGTCATCCTGTATGATATGTGGCCGCCGCCTGAGCGACTGCTCTTGTGGCCGTATGAGAGGTAATGTCGACATAACTATCCTCGATGCCGGATATTTCGAACCTCAAGTCGGTTAGCCATGGGGCTGACCGGTAACTTCCAGGTGAAAGCTCGGACAGCGGAAACGGTGCTCAGCCGCGACGTCTGCGCTTGAGATGCCTGGGCATCGTTCCCTGGTCGCGATTGCTGTATCCGTACGTGACTGTCGTATTTTAATCCATTGGCTGGCCCATCGACGTACTCAGAGTTGTTTCCTGCCAGAAGTTCGATTGCTATCGCATCTGCTCGAGGACTCATGAGCTGCTTGACGTTACCGCTGCGCCACTTCGGAGGAGGCTTTCTAGCGCGCGAAGGGTCAGAGGGTCGATAGGCAACGGCTCGCGCGCACTTCTCCCATCGATAGACCACTGGGAAAGTATGGGCGCTCAGCGAAGATGGTGTCGTCAAGGATTCCTTGTGACGAGGTCCGTGCCGTCTATATCATCGTCGGCCGTCTACATCATCTCCGCCTTCAAATTTTTCATTAAGCGCTTACTAAAGGGTCTAGGAGACGCATGCATCACCACTCTCGCACCTTCTGGGAGCCTGTGAGCGACCGGGAAACAGGCTTCGTATCGGTTTCCTATCCGGTGTAGTCTGTCAGGTAGCTGACCCTTTCTCACTCATTCGAAGGGAATTTCTACACACCATACTCCCAGCAGGGCGAATCACAGGTCATGCACCGTCGTAGACGGCAAGCTTGCTACTTCTTTAAAGACTTCCGAATAGAGTCGCATTGCTGTTCCAAGCCTACGCCCTCCTTCCTATAGCCTCGCTTCCAGGGTGAGGTCTTCGCCTTAAAGGCCTCGCCACTCACACGAAAGGGTGCCTAGCGTGTTCTCGTCCCGTAATGGCGTCGCAACGCGGAGGACGTTTGAATTCAGTATGCCACCGACCCTAATTCTTGTTTCTCCTTTCTGACTGATATCTCCAAGCAGAACATCCTTCTCAGAAAGCCGTCGATCGTGGGGGAGTGACGGTGATGGTACCCAGGTCTGTTTACATACGTCGTTGATCCCGATGGGCGGTGTCTTGGCCAAAGAAAATCCTCCCCAAATTGGTGCTGTTGCCATGTGTCGCGTGTTCTCACCTTCGCCAGGTCTCCTTACTCAAACTAACGCCTTTGGCATGCGCTCGAAGCTTTCAGGCCACGACAAACCGCGTAAGTCAGCGGGAATTTCAGGTATGTCTCCCACATTTCATATGCTTTCTCTGATATCTCCAAGAAGAGCACATCTCTCAGGGCGCCGTTGATCCCGATGTACGTTGGATTATCGCGCCCCTCATGCTAGTGCGTCGCCCACTTGGTCATCGTGCCGTGTGCTGTAAGTTTTGCAAGGTGGTAAGCGTGTTCACGCGATGCGGGGGGTCGCTATTGGCCCATGTAACCGCCTCTCGGGAAGGCGCAGACGACGAATACGCAGGGTGGAACCTGGAACGCACGTCAGCTGCGCCTCATGCGCGCTACCCAGCATGCTTGATCAACCTCATATGGTGCGCCAACCTCAATCGGGCGATCAGCTATGGGTCACCGGCACTTTGAGCCGGCGTAGTGTCCTCACTGGGACGATCCCCTGCGCGCGCGGGACGGCAATGTCCGCCAAATGAATAGCAAAGGATCGTGCGAGGGGCGAAGCCGATGGCCGTCTAATTGTTCATTCAGACGTCTAGTCTCCAGCATCGCGTCGTCTGCCAAGGGGCGGTCGACAGCTATGAGACGGCCGACAGCTCGCTGGCAAGGCCCGCCATATGCAGGGACCATCTGCGCCATAGGGAACGCCCACAGTCCGCGAAACCCAGGTAGACTCCGCGGGAGCAGTTGGAAGGCCAGAAGCGCGCGCCAGGACGTAAGTTCCCTGCGTGCTGGCCAGGCCGATAAGGCCTGGTTGCGTCCCGATGGATGTAGGAAGCGTCCCGATGGATTTAGGAAGCTGGCAGAGTACGGCGCAGACCCGATGATGAAGGAGGTCAGGTAAGCAGGATTTTGACCCGCGGTTTTGGCGCGAATGATATTGGCCCGTTCTTCCCCTGGTCCTGCATGTATTCGCCTTCACTGCTTGTCGCCCGAGGCATGCACGATCGGTGAATCCGTCGCTGTACATACACGAATTTGCGCTACTCTACTTGTGCACGTAGAGCAACTTTGCCTAGGCGCGTTCACCGTAGGTTACCGTGGTAGAATCACGATGACAGACCTTCTAGTGCTTTTCCCAGAGGAATGCTGCCGCGATGCGAGTACCCTTCAAGCAAGTGGTGCGATGGTGTCGCTGCTCGCTGGTTGCAAGTCGTACATATTCACCTGAAAGGGAAGATGACAAGCTATCCGCCTAGTGTATCGGCTAGGATCGGCAGTACGGCTATCTCATTCTTCTGGCCTACACCTCATAATTTCTGTCATACCGTCAGACCCATTGCCTCTTCGCTCCTCGGGACCTATAGACTTTGTAGCCTGTTAATTCGCGTTCAATCAATTCAAGGCCGAAAGCACGATAAAAACTAAACTAGAGCTTCCCTCTGGCGAACGGCCTTGCAGCGGGCGGCCCTTCGTGGGGGAGCAGTACTGGTTTGCGGGCAGGGCCGTATATGTGACGCGCCACCGTATCTCGTGACCAGTGTGACATGCAACTTCCCATGTACCTTTCAACGAACAATCATGGCGCCCCACTGCCCATTCGTCGCCGACAGAATGCAGAGATAGTTTCTCAACACTGGCGGATTGAAACCCCCTTGCCATGCACTAACCAGCGAGCAAGCCTCATTCCCGCGCATGGGTGCATGTGCATCAGCACCCCGATCTTCATGATGCCTCGTGCTAACCCAATACATACGCCACCAGTGTCTACTGATGCTTTTAGGTGTACTTCCCATGTATCTTCCGGTGGCGGGCGTCTGACATACACAGGGAGCACCTGACAGGCATAGCTCTCGACAGGCTCTCGACGTCTCGCATCCGGAAGAGCGACTATGCTTCCCTTCTCAAGGTTCGGGTTATTGTTCTCGCTGACATTGTTAGACTGAATACTGACGAGCAGTTGAACAGTCCGGTCTTGGCAGGCCAGACGAAAGGCAGGATCCGCGCCGAACTCTCCAAGTATCGGGATCAGGGCCGGGGCCGATGCTGCTCTTGCGCAGCCCGCAAGCGTACGCTACAATACGTACGCTGCTATCACGTCGCTAGTCGACCTGAATCGGGCTTTGATGCCGATACATCAGAGATGTCGCTTAACTCACAGCCCCGAGGGGGCTTGAAGGGTATCAGCCGCAACGGGAGGCTTACGGTCGAGGGATGGACTCAGCGGCGTGAAGCCCAAGCTTGACTTCCCTCTGCCGCTTCTCGACCACCGCCCTTCGACTCCCACAAGAATATGATACTGGTCTCGCCGCATGTACTTCGCACGCTCGAATAGAGTAGACAAGAGGTACGTTGATTTCCCACAGATGGCCACGCTTCCCCGCCCACCCTATCGGGTGAAGACGACTGACCAAACAACTGCAGGGGATACCTGGGATAGTTGATCGATGAGCTGTCTTGTTCAATCATCCGAAAGCCCGATCCCGATCTCATAGGAAGAGAATCGGGACGCACGACCCCCGATGGCTCAAAATGTGGGCGCCCAGACCCGCGTGACATGCCGTCTACTAGGTATAAAAGAGACACGCTCATATGCGTAAAGGCGTGGGACTCGATGTCTTCTCTCACCACCACCATGTCATCCACGACCGCGGGCGCCATCGCCATCGCCTGCGCCGTCGGTGCTGCGACTCTGTTGTACGCACCCGGGAGTTCACGCCCGCCTTATCCGCCTGGTCCGCGGCGGAAGCCGCTCATAGGCAATGTACTTGACATGCCCACGCAGGCGCCGGAGGCCACGTTCATGCAGTGGAGGGAGCAATATGGTGAGATGCGGCGCAGCGCCGGGTCCTGTGGGTTGCAGTAGGCTGACTTGTAGGCCAGGCGACGTCGTCCATCTGGAAATTTTCGGCAAACATATAATCATACTCAACACGTTCGAGGCTGCTCAGGATCTCATGGAGAGGCGTAGCGCCATCTACTCCGACCGTCCTCGATTCGTGATGCTTGCTGAACTGTCAGTCATGATGTGCTTGTGGTTTTCGCATGGTGCTAACCGTATGCCATAGGATGGGATGGGGCAATGCCACTACTCACGTTCACTAGTACGCCCATTCATTTTTTCACCCAACGTCGATTTAATGTGCCTGCAGCGGTCCGCGCTTCCGAAAGCACCGGCGCTTCGTTCAACAAGTCTTGAACCAGAAGGCCGTCGACAGCATGACACCTCTGGAGTTGCGCCAGACTGCTATCGCGCTCGATAACCTATTGAAGACCCCAGATAATTGGATGGACCATATCAAAGGGTGCGGCTTCTTGAGGGCTGGACGGCCTTTAGCCGATAGCTCATGTCGTTTCAGATTTGCAGCAGGCACTATGCTCAAGGTTGCTTACGGTCACGATGTCGCGTCCGTTGATGATCCTTTAGTCAAGATCGGTAAGTGCAATGAGAACCCCTCGATAGCGTACGCTCTAACGTCAGCTCGCAGTCGACCATGCCTCTACCTTGACAGTGCAGATTGGCAATATGTATCCCATTTCGAATTTAGTCGAATTCTTCCCGTCTTTGAAGTACGTGAGCGCTCCTGACTTTCGTATGTCTCTACTCAAACCATGCACAGGAAGTTACCGAGTTGGGCGCCGCTGTCAGGATTCAAGAAACAAGCCGAGGAGGCCCGACAAGCCGTCGACAAGATGATGACCCTCCCCTTCGAGCAGGTCAAGCAGCAGATGGTGAGCGCGGCGAATCGTCCTAGAGGGTGATGACTGATGATGTGCCAGGGCGTCGGTACTGCGCAGCCATCCTTCACGGCGCAGATGCTCGAGCAGCACACTGCGGCTGGCAAGGGGATCTTGTCACAGGAAGACGAAGATGACATCAAGGGCGCCGCGGGAACGCTTTTCGCGGGTACGTGAGGACTTCGATTGCGGGAGTTGTGCTAAGTAGGTGACAGCCGCGGAGGATACGGTATGATTCATTGTCTTGCGCGCTTTCCATGTGGCTAACGTATCCAAGACGACTTGCATGGCGGAAGTGTTCATTCTAGCTATGGTTCTTTATCCAGAGGTCTACGCCAAGGTTCAAGAGGAGATAGACCGCGTCGTTGGCTCCGACCGCCTTCCCTCTTTTGAGGATCGCCCATCGATGCCGTATCTCGAGTGTGTCATAAAGGAGTGTTACAGGTGCGCTTCATATCGCTGTAAGACGCAAGAGTCAAATTCAGTGATTGAACTCTCAGGTGGAACGTCCCGGTCCCGCTTGCGATACCCCATCGCCTGATGCAGGTATGAGCATCTTTGGTTGCCGAATTAGGGCTGACATCGCCCGCGACAGGACGACATTTACAAGGGTTACCTCATCCCAGAAGATGCATACGTCTTACCCAACATCTAGTACGTCTCGAGCAATTTCCGCCTTTGCTGCTATCTGATATGTCCAGCGCTATGCTTTACGACTGCGAGAACCCCCATCAATTCCGCCCGGAACGCTACCTCGAGAATCCTGACTTGCGAGATCCACGCGGTTCGTCTCCGTCGTGATGATACCTGTCGGGTGCTGACCTGGACTTCCATTCTTTCTTTGCTTCAGACTGCGTGTTTGGCTTCGGACGAAGGTACGTACATATCGTATGTGCTCGGAGGCCATCGCTCACTCATTCTTCTCTGTAGGCGATGGTATGTACACCGCGGAGCGATCATGAATCGCGTGAACTTGACCATAACGTCTTCAGCCCTGGTCGTCACCTCGCAGACGCGGCACTCTGGCTCTTGAACTCACGCATCTCTGCCGTATTCAACCTCGAGAAGGCGCGGGATGAGACTGGCGCGGAGATCACGCCTTCGAATGAGTTCTCTACGGGCTTCGTCAGGTCAGTGCTCTATTTGGAGAGGATCGGGCATCGGGCGGGAGTTTGGGAGTATCGGGCACACGAGCTACGAAATCGGGGATTACGTTCCCTAAATCGGGCGTCCGACCGTCCCCGGAGTTGAGCGACTGTCCCCCAGAGTCGGGGCGCCGGCTCCGCGGGACCGCTCGCCACCTTGATCCTACATACCGCTCCCATCTTAATCATGCTGCTAACGCAACTCGCAGGCATCCCAAGTCCTTCCAGTGCTCGATGAAGCCGCGCTCGGAGCAGGCGCTGAGGCTGGTGCAGAATGCGCTGCTGGAGACGCAGGCGATGTAAACCCTCCTGGACTTTGGCGTCTGTACGCCGACTCATGAGTGATTGCATCTTTGCGCTGCCTCTTAGACGTCGGCATGATGGGGTGCTTTCAACGGGCGGGGATGCACCGCGCGTGTAAGAGCCTACAGCGTCCGTGTCTCTGCGGCCGAGGACTGCATTCTTGAGTATCTACTACTTACGTGCGATGGACTTATCTTAGCGAAGACTGAACTTGATACCTGTTGTGTACGAATTATGTTGTCCTATACGCCACGAATGACATGACGCTCGCTTCTTGGACGCACATTGCTAGTTCCGCACTGTCTCTTTGCGCCACTGAACATACCCAGCAGTAGTGAGAGAGGGGATTGCTCGCAAGTTACGTCGCATTCAGCACGCTACATCGACGGCCTGTTCTCTCTGTCCATCATCTCCTTGAAGCGCCGCTCCTCGGGCGTCATCTCCAGCTGCTCCGCGGGCGGCGACGCCGCTGCCGCTGCCTGCGCTCCGATGGGCGACGCTGGCGCCACTGGCGGAGGCAGCCCCGCCCGCCCTTTCGATTGCCGGAGCGTATCCCAGGACGACGGCTGCGTCACGCCCGCCTCCTTGCGCAGCTCGCTCCAGCGGTCGACAGGTGCGTCAGCCTGCACCTGCTGCTGGACGCGACCGGGAGCCGGCGCGGGTCCCGAACCTGGCGCCTCCCTGCGGCGGTTGTCTGTGGCGCGTCAGAACCAGAATGCTGAGCGCGTATGAACATGAGCCAACTTACTAGCATACATCAGCTCGCGCAGGACCTCGCGCATAGCAGGCTCGTCGGTCAGTCCGTTTTTCCAGCCCGCGTAGTCGTCCCGAAGGCGCTTTATGGTGATGAATTCACCCAGGATGGTGCCGACGCCAGCGGGGACCATGACGCGTTTGCCCAGGGAGTATCCCCTGCGGGACATCGCGTAGTATAGCACAACAGAGACCGCGGTACCTACAGCCGCGGGGACGACCGCACGGTGGAAAATCTGCATAGAATCATCAGTTCGTTCGACATATAGGTGCTCGTGCCGTATTTAGGTATTGACGAACAGACAGCTGAATACATACCGTCTTGTCCGCTGACACAAGGTCAAGCGTGCGCGCTGCATCACTTTCGCTCAAGCGGCCTTCTTCGATATAGGGCCTAAGCAGGTTGGCAGCGGTCTCGCGCTGCGTGCCCAGAATTGCTAGAGGAAACGGCATCCGCCGGTCTGGCTCGCCATTGCCGGTTGATTCAGCGCCGAAGGAGGACCCAGCTGAGGGGTCCATGGTTCACGTCTGTTCAGGCTTTTCGAGGCTAGGTTATTCTTTATGGCTGCACAGTATGATCTCTCGTCAAACTCACCGGCGTGAAGGTAGGAAGGAAGATGACCGCACTGGACGCGGTCGGAAGCCGTGCGGTAATAGAGCACGTGCGCGCGATTCATACGGACCCATACTTGTCCATACTCTCAATGCGCACCCCTCACCGCCGCACGGTGATTGTGTATGTCGTGTAAAGAGTGAGTTCCGGTGAGAAGCGTCTAATCTTTGAGCTGTCTTAAAGGGAGGCTATACAATTCATATGAGGGATGGGTCGGTAGTGAAGGGGGATTGATGTATGGAGGGCATCCGTGCTGTATACGAGAATGAGATATCGAGGGGAAGTACTAGGCTATATGTTATCTATGGATATGTGATGTCGAGATACAGTGGTCGAGAGGGGGCTGGGTCGTCTATGATGGAGATGTACAATCTAGAAAGTACATCTAACAACCTCAAAGGGCAGATCAGTACGACGAAGTCCTTTCCCGTATGTCTACGAGCTCCTTGAATCGCCTTTCTTCTGCAGTCAGCGCGGCAGGTTCGTGCGGAAGTGCTGGTATGGGTTACGCCACGACCTCTACAGGCGCATCGGAATCGGTGGCTCGGGCAGTTGTCTGGGCGCCAGAGGTTCGCGTCGCTCTCGAGGCCGCCCACTTCCTGCGGAGTTCTGCCCATCGCCCAACAGGCTGTTCAGCTTCGGGTGTTGTTGATTGCTCAGCCTGAGCCGCTGTGTCCGTGCCGTATTCTGTCGAAGCGTGAGATTTTGTCGTGTAGGCGCGGTAAAGAAGCGAAATTACCTAAGTGAGCCAGCTCGGAGAGTATGCCACGCATGCGCGTACGGTTGGCGAGGCCGCCTTCCCATCTAGTGTGGTCCACGAGGATTACTCGGTTCACCAGATAGAGCTCGGCTACTGCTGCTGCTGACACCATATTGACTACGGCGCGCGCGGGGTTTGGCCATCCATCAGCAATCGTGCACTTGTCTGATTGGTCTGAAATCAGGCCGTTCAGGCCAGTTCAGACCAATCAGACGCTCAGGCAGGTGGACTGTTTTCTACAGGTTCTTGCCTGAGTTCAGCCCAACTTTTCTGGGACCAGCCCTTTCAGACGTCGACAATTCAGACTGAACAGACCACGTACAGTCGCTCGCACAGACATTATTCAGGTCATTCATAGGCCGTAGCCAGGCCGTCTCATTGCCTCAGAACACGCATTTTATAGGCCATTCCAATCAGACGGTAGTTGCATCGAAAATGAATGTATTGAAGGCTATCTAGATACAACGAATACTACGGGATATACTGTTTCTAAAGCTACCACTCTAGCGTGCATCGCGCAAGCCTACGAGAACACGACGCGCGTGTACACGCCCGAAGGTTGTGCTATGCAGGTAATGGCCGAACACAACGCGCTTACCAAGTCGACCTGGCATAGGAGCATTGTCAGAGATTATACTTGACGCTAGAAAAGCTGGGGATGCACGCACCATCTTCAGAGCGACTGCACCGCGTCTGTGGAATGGGTCGTGCAGAGAGCTGGGCGACACGCCCCTACATACAGCCCTAGGAGGAGCCTGCAGCAAATGAGTGACGACGCACCGGTTGTACACTAGCACACGCACCTATAAGCGTTGACACAGTCATGCTCATTCCCTGATTCCCGTACTTGACCGGGAATCCTATGTCGACGACCGGGCCTGCCGGGAACGAGCAGCTTCAGCGAGGACGACAAGGGAAAGTAATCCGGGCCGCACGACAACGTTGAGGAGGTCAGAAAGGGCGGGAGTCGAGGACAGCGGATAGGCTTGTTTGTTTGGCGCTGACGCGACAACGTCATCAGACGATCGACTTTAGGGCAACCCCCTGTGACTTGGCGAATTCCCGCCTTACCCTCATGAAGCTTCGTTCTCTGCATTGACTGCGTTGACCCGTCGCCGCGCCCCCGTGCCCGTGGGCAAATCCCAGTGCTTTACATGCACAAGTGTCTCGCCGCATCGGTGACCTTCTCGCTGTCGTGGCGCATGAAGCAGACTCTCGCCGCGACGGCTTGTTCTGACCAGCAGGCATAGCTCGCCGCATTGGTTGCCGTGACCGCATCTGCCTTTCCTCATCGCTTTCCCAGCGACTCGCGCCGCGCTGCTCCCCGACGACCTTCCCCGCCTCACCAGCTTCCAGTCGCGGACTTGCGCGGCAACGTGCGACGGCGCGCGCCCAATCCGCGATGCCGAGCGCATTCGGCCGGTTTCATTATCGGCCTTGCACTGTACGCTCGCTGCGAGATATCACTCCTTTCATCGTCCCTCGTACCCTACGCATCGTTAAGATCCCTTTCGCATGCATAGCGAAGACCTTCTGTACTTCTACTATACCGCACATAACTAGTAGCTGTCTATCAGACTCGATTCAGATCAGAGTCAGACCAGCGCCAGACGAACCTGGTTAGCAGGCAGCTAATTGGTCTGAGAAATTATATCTGCACCTGTATTTGGTCTGAACGGGCCTGAAAATCGCGGCACTCAGACAAATCAGACGAATCAGGCCACTCAGTCCACTCAGAGACGTGTACGATTGCTGATGTCGTCGCCGCGATAGCATTCTGTTCGTAGCAAGCATGCTGACTGCACAGAATCCGGCGTAGTGGAGGATTCTGTTCGTCCGCTGCGATATGGATGAATAACGTACATTTTTTCGAGAAGGTTCGCACACTCACACTAAGACGCTGGTCCATTACGGTGTCGACCAGGTTTAGGGTGCTATCGAAGTCCCTCTGAGATAGTGAGCCATCCTCGAGGTATGGCGTCAGCTTGGCGACTGCTCGGTCATGGTTTTTCCCAAGCAAAGCGACAGCCGGCGGAAAGTCATAGAGAAAGCTGTCTTTGCTGAGGAAGAGGCGGTCCATAGCAGGCGTCAAATGCGATGAGAGTCCGAGTACAATCGAGATAGTCCAAGTAGTATACAATCGGCAAGACGAAAAGTGGGTGAAAGACGACAGGAGGCTAGCAACGGGGGTCGCAGTGGTCGGTGGCAAGAAGAGTTGTCACGCGTGACGCAACTTCAACTTCCGTGCCTATGCATCGGCAGATCCCGGATCAGCTATCTACCTCCATATCCGGCGCCGGGGAGTCCACCGTGGACGACTCTGCCCCGGCGCTGGCATCCTCTTTGGCTGCTGCTGAGGGCCGCGCCCCTCTCCCCCTGCCTCCCCTCCCCCGACCGCGCGGGCGGCCGCGCCCTCTGCCCCTTCCCCTCTTTGCTGGCGCGGGCGCGTCGGACGCGCTGTCGTCGTCCGTGTGAGGATGTGGCACCGCGTTCGCCCGGGTGCGCGTACGCGCTCGCCGGGCAGGGCCCGTTCGCCGCCCGTACACGCCCGACGTGTCCGCCTCCACGTCCTCGGAATCAACGCGCATCGAATCGCTGGCACCCTCAGGCTCGGCCTTCTCTTCTGCCTCGCGAAACTCGCCGGCCGACTCCGCGCCGCGCTCCTCTGCTTGCTCTTCCGCCGTGCGCACCTCCTCGGCGAGCAGGCCCTCGAGGTCGGGCGGGATCTCCTGCATCTGCACGCTGGGCGCGCCCTCGAGGTAGCGCAGCTTGCCGCGGATGGCGCTCGTGATCTTCGCGAGGCTCTGCGGCGTATTCTGGTTGTCGACGCGCCCGGTGAGTGGTGGATGCAGCGTCCAGCGCGAGTCGGCGAAGAAGGAGTCGTAGGGTGTTCGGGGAAGGGCGTCGGGCACTGTCGCGCCGGCGAGCACGGCGGTCTCGTATGTCCAGCAGCGGCTGACGTTGTTGAGCGTGTACCCGCCACCACCGACGACCAGCAGTGGTATACCGAACGCGCGAACGTGGCCGACGCACGCACCATGGGCTGCAATGGACAGATTGAACGCGCCGAGGCGATCGCAACCTAGCGAGTCCGCTCCGCACTGCAACACGATAGCGGAAGGCTGGTACTTGTCGCGCACGTCGTTCACGATGCTCTTGAATAGATCCAGATACATCTTATCGTCAATCCCGTCTTGCAGTGGCACGTTAAGGGCGAAGTGCTTTCCCAGACCTATGCCGTTGTCGTCCAGCTTGCCGGTCCCCGGGAAGAACTCGCCGGTGTATTTGTGGAAGGAGAGTGTCATGACGCGGTTCGTGTGGTAGAATGCCAGCTCAACGCCGTCGCCGTGGTGGATGTCGATGTCGATGTATAGCACTCGTGGGTAGTATCTAGATTCGGTTAGCAATTCTGTATATTGGACGATGTGAAGAGCTAGTAGGGCTAACCTCAGCAATTCGAGAATACCCAACACAATATCGTTCACGTAGCAAAACCCGCTTGCCTCGCCTCGCTTTGCATGGTGAAGCCCGCCAGACCAGTTGATAGCGATGTCGGTCTTCCCAGAACACAACTTACGCGCCGCGGCGAGCGTCCCGCCGGCGTACTTTTGACAGAAATCGTACATGCCGGCAAAGATAGGGCAGTCCTCGCCGCAGTTGTGCGCCTCTACCTCAGCTTTCATGGATTTCTGGTTTTGTGGGGTGACTCTGGAGCGCGGTGGGTGAGTCAGTGAGTCGGGTGAGTCGGGTGTCGAGAGGATGGGCGAGGAGATGAAGAGTCGCAGAGAGCCGAACGTACTTGCTCAGGTATTCGATATAATCCGCGTCGTGGTATACTTCGAGCTCTTCTCGGGTGGCTGGTCGTGCGTCGAAGATCTCGTGTATTTGCTTGTCGAGCCCGTATCCCATGACGAGCGCGTTGGTAAGCGTGAGCCTATGCGGCTTCATGGGATGTAGTTCCTGCGGAGGGTATTTGAGTGTGACAGAAACTTATAGAACTCTCAGAGCTCACCCCGAAATGATAAGAGCCCACGCCCTTTGGGAAGTAGTACGAGACAGCGGGTCTCGAGTGCGGCTGCAAAAATTAGGATCAGCATACATCCTGACCTTACCAAGGCCTCGCCGTGGAGCGCCTGTGCAAGTGGTTTGCTGAAGAGGAGGGAGACTCACGTTGATTCGTTCTGTTATGGGTTCTGCCACTCCATACGGGCCGCGATCGGGAAAGTAGGGAGAGCCGGAGTAAGTGAACTTCTCGTATGTTCGTACCATCCTGGTTTGCCAATGGGGAGAACTGTCAGGACTGATGGATAAATTAGTAAAAGACCACAGGGTTTAGAGGTAAAGGACAAGTGAAGCCAGCTAGAATGAGGCCAAAAGACATCAAAGAGCGAAGAAAACCCAGATAGTGAGAGCTGACTGGCATATATAGACTACACTTACACTTTCTATGTTCGGTTTACCCCACGGATGCGTTCGTATTGCGCGTCCGGAACAAGATGCCTTGTTGTTTGCTCAGCGCCACTTGAATATGCTCAACTGTCGAAGCCTGGATCTCAGCGAGTGACGCTTTTGAGGTATACGCAGCGCCCTGGATCGAAATTTACTGGGTGAAAATGACCGTAAGAAGATTAGTCGCGAGGCAAGTCGCTTTTGCTTGTTCGGTGTTGAAGTCAAGAGCACGTCTCGTGGAACTTAGGTAAGGGTGATCGCATTCGGCTTCTTCCGCAGACGGCAAATGCCGAGAATCTCTGCTTTGGGCCTTTGGCACAAGCTCCTGACTTGTCCCAGCATATCCTAACTAGAGGGAAAGCTTGAAATGTATAGAAGACTATGTTCCTGCTACCCTAAGAGAAATCGATGTTCATCTCAGAGGGCCATGACCATCGCCTTCGAGTGAAGTCGACTTGATCTCCGGACTGTGCGAGTAGGTTGAGAGTCGGACAGATAAAGTCCAGCGGTGAAGAGAGGACGAACACGCCATATCAGAAGCTGTCAATACGGTAGTGCTGTTAGACGAACTACAAGGGATGGGGATCGAGGTCGAGGTTGAGTCGAACTCGAAGCTCATCGTCGTGATGCGCGCCACGCCGATCGACGATCACCGCGCGTGGCGTCGAGCGCGTCAGTGAGTCGGCGCCCCCTCACCGCCCTCTCCTCCCACCATGAGCACCACCGCCACCACCGCAGCCGCGGCCGCGGCCTCCCCCTCCCCCTCCGCCGCCCCCTCCCCACCCAAGCGCGAAAAGGCCGCGCACTCCCTCTTCGCCGGCGCGACCGCGGGCGCCGTCGAGGCCTTCATCACCTACCCGACCGAGTTCGTCAAGACGCGCGCGCAGTTCGGCGGGAAGCGGGAGGCGCCGCTGAGCATCCTGCGCAGCACCGTGCAGGAGCATGGCGTGAAGGGCCTGTACGCGGGGTGCGGCGCGCTGGTGGTGGGGAACGCGGCGAAGGCGGGGGTCAGGTTCCTGACCTACGATCACCTGAAGGCGATGCTGGCGGACGAAAATGTGAGTAGGGGTGACGGGCGGTGAGGAGAGAGTGCTGAACTGATATGCAGGGCAAAGTGAGCGCGCCGAGAAGCTTGCTGGGTGAGTTGGGACTGGTCGTGCCCGGGGGACAGGCCGCTCATGAGGCTTGCAGCGGGGTTGGGCGCGGGAATGGCCGAGGCGGTACTTGCGGTGACGCCGAGCGAAACTATCAAGTGCGCGCGTCTGTTCCTTCTTGATGAGAGCATGCCCACTCATACCTCTCTCAAGGACCAAGCTCATCGACGACGCGAAGCGCCCGAACCCCCAATACCGCGGTCTCGTGCACGGCACTATATCCATCGTGCGCACAGAGGGCATCCGGGGGATATACCGCGGCTTGATACCAGTGGTGGGTGCTCATGAAGATTGACCTTTGCTCTCCTGGAGTAGCGACACTTATATCTCTTTTAGATGGCCCGACAAGGCGCGAACTCGGCCGTTCGGTTCACGACGTACACGACGCTTAAGCAGTTCGTGCAGGTGTGTGGCCCTCCCCATCCTTCTTGAGGCTGTATACTCACCCTGCATGTAAGTCCACCGCACGTCCCGGCCAGCAATTACCGTCCACGATCACATTCGGTATTGGTGCTGTCGCGGGGCTGGTCACCGTCTACACAACGATGCCGCTAGAGTGAGTCTTCGAACTCCCTCGTGCTTCCCTCTTTCACCTATGTGCGCCATGCGTGCTGTCTGACCTCCTCCTTTCCATTTTTCGTCTACCCTGGAATTGTTCAACGAACATATGCTTACCCCCCTTTTTCAGCGTCGTCAAGACCCGCATGCAATCCCTCGACGCGCGCTCACAATACCGCGGCGTCTTGCACTGCGCGTACCGGATTGCCACCGAAGAGGGCATCCTGCGCTTCTGGACGGGCACGGGCCCGCGGTTGGTGCGGTTGGTGGTGAGTACACGATGTTCAAGCTGTTTCTTGTGGCCGCTCTGGCTGGGTCTTGTCAAGGTTGGATTTGCTGACGATCTCTATAGTGCAGCGGAGGCATCGTGTTTACGGTGTACGAGAACGTCATGCGGCTCATCGCATAGATGAGGGCTTGCATTATGAGATGTGGACCTCGGGGACGAGCGCACGTCCGATGCGGGGAATGGGGCAGGTTCGGCTGGATTGGTACGAGTCGGTGCGAATGTGGGAGGGCGTACTGGGACACACGAAGATGCCTCGGCGCCTCCGCCTACGCGTAGCACGCGATGGCCATCTACGAAGCCGGCGCGATTGGATGCGCAAAGTGGCCTCGGGGACGTGCCGCATCGCCAACGTGATGATAGACTGGCTTCTACCCATCTGTACCCGCTTGCATATAGATCGAAACAGCGCTCGTCGGGCAGAAGATTTGCATGGCGAGTTGCGATCCTCATTTTGCGAACAACTCATCTCAAGGCCCTGCCAACGCTCGGGACAGTAGCAAAATGGTATTCTTGTATATGTCAGTATCCTTGGCTTGAAGGTGCCTCCCTCGCATTCTTGGCTGCGCCCATGCATCAGCTGGTGGACAAGGTTAGGATTGTACGCGATATGCTGCGAGTTGAACGTTGAACCACTGCAAGGTCAGAATCAGTTGGGTCGGTTCGTCCCTGCAAATAAATCGCGAATGTGAGCTTGAGGGGATGGACGAGATGAATACGAATCAGCGATGGGTGATTCATCATGCATCATGACCAGTCTCGATGTCCTATTCTTACTCTGTTCCGGGCCGATGATGTTTCGCTGCGCGTCCGGCGTCCGCCTCGAGGACCGGGGTCTGTCTGCTTCCTGAACACCGCCCACGAACTTTACGCGAGGACGAAGAGCCGATCTGCAAGACGTGGATCCGACACTGACGAAGGGGAGTCGACCGAGCGCCCCACGGTCCAGGACACGGCGTACAAGAGCAGCGGCTGCAAACGGCGACAACGATCGACAGGCACATTTGCCTCCGCGGACCCAATAATGTCCTCCCCCGCCGACGTGGAGAACGGCCATGGCCCCGACGGGCAGGCAGGTGGCGATAATCCCAGCCCCCCACCGCGTACGGGACTCAAAGCCATCTGGGCCGAGATCAGCGACCTCAACTTCTTCCGCGTCCATCTGCTAGCGTTCACGTTCATTCCCCTCATTCTGTCCGGCATCTTCTATGCGGCTGGCCCGCATGACGGGTCCACAACGACCACGACGTCTGGAGATGAGCCGATCAACCTTGCCTACCTCGACGCGCTGTTCCTGTGCTATAGCGCTATGACCGTGTGCGGCCTGGCAACCGCCAACCTCAGCGCGCTATCGAAGGTCCAGCAGGTGCGTGTCGTGTGCCCCGCTCCCTATGTTCACCAATGGACGAACTGACGCGTATACCCCCAGGTCATTTTGTACATCCTAATGCTCTGCGGCAACATCACCACCGTCTCCTACTGCATGCTCCTCGTCCGCATGCGCTACTTCCGCGTCAAGTGCGAGTACGTCGTCAAGAAGGAGCTCGAGGAGCACCGTCGGCTCCCCATGTGGATGCAGCGCACCAAGAAGGGCATCATCGACCAGTTGTCTGCCCCTACGACCACCGAGCCGACGCTCTCCGCTCAGGCCACTGCGTTGGCCCCCTCCACCCATGCTACCCTCATTCCCTCCGACGGTCGTGCGACACCCAAAGTTGGCGTTCAGCACCCGACGCCAGGCCCCACTCCTGCGGGGACCCTCGTCGAGAGGGACCGCCATCGCTCCGGCTTTCTGAACGATCTGCTGCACGCCGACTCCGATTCCGACTCGGACACGGCGGAGGAGCAATTCCTTTCAGATGCGCAGATACTTAGTTCATCCCCGCAGTCGGGCAACATCGACCTGCCGCAGCTTACGCCAGTAGCCTCGCGCGCTAGCGGGGTGTCGTTGGGGCACAGGAGTCGGGCGGCCAAGCGAAAGGGTACTGGTGTAGCTTTTGCAGACGCGGTAGAGAGACAGCAGAAGATGATGGGTGAGTTGCTGATTCCTCGCAACTTTTCCGTCTTGCACATTTGCTCAACATGTCTCAGAACGCTTCCCCACTCGTCGCGGCACGACTGTCCTCGCACCTCGAGGAACCATGGTCTACCCGCCCAATCTCCCGCAACCCACCCGCAAGAACACACCGGCGCGCAAGAACGCCGTCGATATGAATGGGTACGTGAACTTGCGTGCTTCCGGCGTCTGTTACTATCCGTCATCTTGGCTCCTTCCGTTAGACATTCAATCCCTTTCGTCTCACATTCAATCCCTCTCGTCACACTGTATATTCCTGCCGTCACAGTTGATACAGGCTAACTTTGCGCCTGTCTTCTGACCTTTCATATGAGGTGTCTTCTCACTTCATTTGAACCAAATTTGTCGTTCACCTCATTATTTGTCGTTCGTCTCATTTGCCTTGCTTTTGGCTGTCCTCCCCCTCTTCACCTTGACGACCCCGCTGATCTCCACTACCCAGCCCGCCCTACGCCGACCCGCTCTCCACCCGCTATGAGTCTCCGCACAAGTACACCGGGCTCGGCGGCTTCCCTGGGCCTGCGGCGCTGTTGGCAGCGGCAGCGAGAGCGGCTGCGCCGGGCGTGACGGACAAGTTGAAGAATGCGCTGGAGGTGAAGGTGAGGGCGCACTACTTCGTCAGCTCACACAGCGAACTCACATCACATACGCTCTCGCCCGTCAGACAGAGCACCACACCGGCCACGACTCCTTCCTCGCAGACCTCCGGGGTCGTCTGCGCGTCTGGCGGAACGGGTACTTCGAGACGGACGAGCTGACGGAGGATGATGTGGAGAAGATCGGTGCGTGAAGCGGCGGTCTGCGGCGTCGGCTTCAGACTGACTGACTGACCGTAGGCGGTGCGGAGTATCGCGCGCTGCGGCTGCTGTCCTACTTGGTTCCCGCGGTTTGTCTGCTTCCCGTCTTCGACGCACGATGAGGCTGACGGTCGACTTCAGTACCTCATCGGCTTCCAGGCTGTCTCGTGCCTGATCTTCGCACCATGGCTTGCGGCGACGAATGCATACGCGGACGTCTTTGGTCAGTGGGCGAGCGTGTATATACGGTTATCCACTGACGAGCAATGCCATTCCAGCCGCTCAAGCGGGTGGGCAAGTGCGTCCGGTCACCATAGGGTGGTGCGTGCATCTGTGCTACTGTATTGCTGCATGAGTCTGATCGCGCCTGCAGGTTTTCCGTCTTCCAGGTCATGAGCTCGTATACAGGCGGTGGCATGTCGCTGGTGGATGCTGGCATGGTGCCCTTCCGCAATGCGTGGCCGATGATCGGTGAGTCGATGGAATCGTCTAGTTAGGGCATCGCCGACCCGACGCATTGCTGACACTCTTCAGTCGGCATGAGCCTGTGCATCCTTGCAGGCAATCACGCTATGGTGAGTGCCTGTGGTCCCTGTGCTTCGCCGTACGCTCATGTCGCATTCAGCCCATTCTGTGAGTGCCCAAAACATGCCTGCCTTCGCTAGCTGAGAAAACAACATAGGCTCCGCTTCACAATGTCAGTGACCGCTTACCTCTTTGCCGCCAGCCCGCTGACGCTGTATCGCATAGCTGGGTCCTCTCGAAGACAGCCGGAGACAGAAGCGAGCTGGCCCAAGCGACCGAATTCCTGCTCAAGTACCCCCGTCGGTGCTTCATCTACCTGTGAGTATGCTCACCGTTACACCCCCTTCTGCTCTGCATATGCTCCCGAGCTAAACAGCCAACTCTCAGGTTCCCCGCGCCGCAGACCTGGTTCCTCGTCATCTGCCTCGTTGTCTTCAGCGCGGCCGAGTGGCTGATGTTTCCGGTCCTCAGTACGCCTTCACCCGCATCTGCCACCTTGGCGTTGCACGGCTGACTCGCATCGCCCAGATTCTGGCCTCCCCTTCTACACCGCGCTCCCGGCCGCGGAGAGGGCGGTGTCGGGCTTGTTCCAGGGCCTCGCTGCGCGCGCGAGCGGGTTCCCCATCGTGCCGATGACGGATATCGCGCCGGCGTTGCAGTGAGTCCTGCGCCGGACCCAGTTCTGGATACTCACCGTGGCTAGATTCCTGTACATGGTCATGATGTATATCGCTGTGTATCCGGTCAGTGCTTATCTGATTTCCTTGGTCTCGCCCCCTTGCTCGCTGACTGCTGTACTTTGGGCGGGACTGACGCTTTTTGCAGGTCGCTCTCTCCATTCGATCGACCAACGTGTATGAAGAGCGTTCGTTGGGCGTGTTCGAGGCCCCGGAGGAGGACGAGGATGATGAGCCGGATGTGGTGAGTATCTATCTCTATCTCCGTCATATGCTAAGGCAATTACTATACGCTGGCCATCCGCACTCTCCCCGTCCATCCGCATCCCCACCGCCCAACACCCTCGAGCTTCATCACTTAACTCCCTGCATAGGTCGACCAGGACATGCGAGAACTGGCACCTCGCGAGCGGGTCGGTCGGTACGTCGGGTGGCACCTAAGGAGGCAGGTATCCGTAGGTGTGTACTCGTCTCTTTAGCTAGCCCTGATTCCGTGTCATCACTGGGTCGCACCGTTCGCCGCTGACGTCTCACAGATATCTGGTGGCTCGTTTGGGGCGTCTTCCTTGTTGCTGTAATCGAGCGTGGGCATCTCATCGACCCGGACAAGAAGTGGTTTGACCTCTTCCGAGTGGTACGCGTCACCGGCCTATCGTTTGGTCAACATTTTGTCGTCCGAGAATCGCTCTGACAGACACCTGCCAGATCTTCGAGCTCGTGAGCGCATTCGGTGGAATCGGGCTGAGCTTAGGCTTTCCGAGTGTGAGTTGTCAAGCTGTTGATACTGTGCTTGAATACTTAATCTGCGGTTGCAGGATAACTACGCTTTCGTCGGCGCCATGCGACCACTATCGAAGATTGTAGTCATAATCATCATGTACGCAGCTCTTTCCTACCCTTGCCTTTCTTCTCATCACTTTCACAGGGTACGGGGCCGGCATCGTGGTCTCCCCGTCGCCGTCGACCGCGCCGTGCTCCTCCCGCGCGAGCTCGTCACGCAGAGCAGTGTGCCAGCGACTGACGGCGCGGGGCAGGAGAAGCCCGACGGCCAACCTTCTCAAGAGAAGAAGTCCGAGGAGAGCACGACCGAAGGGCATAGCGCCACCATAGCGGGCAGCGCGACGGCTCTCGGGAAAGGTGCCCCCAGCGCCATGAGCACTGAGGAAAGCGACCACGCAGGCAAGCCGGATGCCCTCGTGGAGGCGATCCCTCTGCGACAGATCGGGTCTCGGTGAGCCCCTTGGATGTAGAATTGACTGTAATGGTGCGCGTTTGTGTTCAGTTGTCTTCTCGCCCGCTAACCCGCGCAGCCTTGTGTATGAACCAGCGGCAAGAGCTATTATTTATCGACCGCCAGAATCTCTGGAGGCGCTAATTGGACGGAATCAACCCTATGTTCTCATACCCGCTACAGGAGCACGTACGAATATATTCCCCCAACACACTCATCATCAAGACTGGAAGATACGGACTGGCGCTTACTATCATAGACCTATTTCCCTATTTCTCTGCTATCTTGGAACAATTAGATAGACTGGATCGGTTGCTGTGCTTCGTACCCGCATTGTTCGAGTGTGAAAAGCTAAAACCACTGGCTGGGTTTTGATTCCGGGTGTGACATGTTCAACCGTCACGCCACGTGAGCCGGAGACAAGGCACATGCGTAGCTCATCCCGAACAGCCATGTCGAAGTTACGACCGCTGCAGCTTGCTGAACTCTGCCTCGTATGGTATAGGGACTGTGTCCACGCAGTATATCATGCAGGCTAGCTCTCATGCATTGCTTGAACAAATTCTATAAACAATGGCAACAGTCGCGTCCTTAGACAGCAACCATCCGGGACATCTCATGTCACTCTCTCCCGATGTCTTAGGTTCCTGCAGGTTGTCCCGGCTATCGCTGAACTCTTGCACTGCCAACGCGCTTGACTACGACCAAGACTGAGTATGTCCTACCTCTAATTGGCAGCTCCACCCAACTTCTTGGCTCGTACTGCTCCCGTCGAAAAGGATCGTCGTATAAAAGGTGGTCCTTCTCCCAGGTTATCTGTACCCCGACTCCCCCTCAAGCGACACT
Source organism: Schizophyllum commune H4-8 (assembly GCF_000143185.2). Lineage (NCBI taxonomy): Eukaryota > Fungi > Basidiomycota > Agaricomycetes > Agaricales > Schizophyllaceae > Schizophyllum > Schizophyllum commune. Next base: position 1,443,492 of record NW_026089548.1, on the reverse strand, counting down.
GCCCCTCTCCCTCAAGCCGATCCCACCGACGCCACTTTTTTGTTCATCATCTCTCGCCGCGCCTCATCCACCCTCAACATGAAGACCACCATTCTCGCGTCAATCGTTGTTACCGTCGCATCTCTCTGCTCCGCCGCACCATCGCAGACCACGCTGAACAATGGGAACCAGTTGAGCAATGGCAAGGCAGGGCAGCTTACCTGGGAAGCTTCGGGTGCGTACCATCTTGGCGGTCACCCCCGTGCGATGCTTACACTCACGCAGGCGTCCTCAAGACCCCCTGCACTGACTCCAAGATCGCCATCGGCAACTGCTACTCTCTCTCCCTCTCCAAGGACCCAAAAGCGAACCTGGACACCAATCACCTCGATTCCCCTCGCCAGCGCAACGAGTTCCGTGTCCCCTACGCCGCCGCAGGGGAGACCCACACATACTCCTGGAAGCAGTACCTCTATACCAGCACCGGGTCGGGCAGCACGTTCTTCCACCTCATGCAGATCCTCGACTACAACACCCTTCAGCCGGTGATCACGCTCGACGCACGGAACGGGCGCGTACAGGTTGAGAGTACCAACTTGTGCAAGAGCGGCTGCCCGAGTATCCCGATGTCGAGCTACACGGATAGAACGACGGTGCATACTATGAAGTGAGTGCGCGATGCCTCGTCGCTCGAGCGGGTTTACCCCTTGTTTGACCGCTTTGCTAACTGCCCGCGCAGGATCACCTACGGACCCTCTGGATCACTGACCTACACCGTCACTGACGCATCGACGAAGAAGACTTTACTCACATATTCGGTAAAAGGGGCACTTGGCACGAGCAAGACCGCGTACGTCGCCATCCTTTTCATCCACATAAATCACGCCTTCCTTCTCTCCGTCTACCCACATTCATCTACTCAGAGCGTTGATTCCGGTACTAACATACTGATGCAGACTCAAATTCGGTACTTACCGCGCCGCCTACCAGGGGATGACTGCTGTACTGTGAGTGATCCACCGCACTATGTATGCTTCAGGCCGCTCACCGAGTTTCTCCAGTGCTGGTGTCGGAGACTACACTCAGAACTGATTCAGGAGAAGGGCCGCGCTTGTTTTCTGTTTCGTGTACCCATGAGTTTTGTTATTTACCTTGCTGTCGTTCACTTGCCCTCCGCTATAAGTATACTACGCTACGTTATGCCGTTGTCGCCTATGCTTTTCTGCTCAATAAGACTAGCTCTTTCGTCTCAATTGGTCTCTCCATCTACAGTCTCTGAGCGCAGCCGCGTCTTTTTCTTGCGGCGCGGTTTGACTTTGGTCTCGTCACATGACCGTGGGCGCCGTCGGCTAATCCCGTGAAGTCTCACGGCGAGCCTTAAACCAGCACGGCCACGCTCTGTCTAAGACGGCGAAGGGTTTGGTAACTAAGACGACGCGTCTCATGCTCGACACTGCCTTACTGCTGTGTATGCATCCTGACTACGATGACGCTCACAATCCTTGCGCACAACTGGCAAATGGCCATCACCTCTGTTCGACCCAAACACCACTAATGCATCTATATCCCAGGGAGAGAATATCATAGCAGGCAAGAGGACCCTCAGAAGCATAGTCGCTGACATCTCCATCATATCTCTTTAACTTCTATGACGGCGTACAATGAGACATGCACTGCCCCTCGCCTGAGGGAGACTTGCACTTCTCCTCTATCCGCTACCCGTCGATTAGCCGGCTGTGTATGGACTTACTCACATATGAGTCCTGGGCAATGGTTCTCTTCAGTATATAAGGGCTTCCCGAGATGGGGGTCGACATCTTAAAACCAACGCTACCTCAACATAGCACTACTCGCCGACAAGACATAACTCGCCGATACGACACAACTCCATCCAAGACACCATGAAGACCTCACTATACTCGTCGGCTCTGGCCCTCCTCTTCATCTCCGCCTGCCGCGCCGCGCCGGCTCAGCAGACGCTGAACGACGGCAGCTCACTGAAGTACGGTACCGTCTATGGTGGTCAGCTCTCCTACGACTCCTCAGGTATGCACCTAACCCTCATCCTTCCACTCCTCGACTTTCTAACCTCTCCCTCTTCCAGGAGTCATCAAATACCCCTGCGCTGACCCTAAGGTCGCCATTGGCACCTGCTACTCATTTCAACTTTCCGCCAACCCGAAAGCTAACCTCGACACCAACCACCTCGACTCCCCGCGTCAGCGCAACGAGTTCCGCGTACCGTGGGCGGTGGCGGGGGAGAAGCACACGTATGGGTGGAAGATGTACTTGTACGGGAGCACGGGCACGGGCTCGACGTTCTTCCACTTGATGCAGGTGTTCGACGATACGACGGGGATGCCGGTGGTCACTCTTGATGCAAGGAATGGTCAGGTGGGCATTGAGAGTCAGACGCTTTGCCAGTCGCAGCCTTCCTCCGGTGGAGGCCTGCTGGGTCTTGGCGGCGGTGGGAGCAGTGGCAGCAGCTGCCCGAGCATTCCGCTCTCGCAATTTGTCGATCGGACGACGCTGCATTCTATGAGGTATGTATGCCGTGTTACACACATTTAGCTGATAACTGACGACCGCCATAGTATCACATACGGCCAGCAAGGCTCGATCATATACACGGTCACTGACGCTGCGACTAAGCAGACGTTACTGACGTACAGCGCGAAGGGCGCGCTTGGGTCCAGCAAGACTGCGTGAGTATCGCGTCGTCCTACATCAGATGCATGTTACTGACGTCCTCAAAGTGCCAAGTTCGGAACCTACCGCGCGACCTACCAGGGGGAAACTGCCGTCATGTAAGTCCACCTATCCCTTCTTTTAAGGGCTTCGTCTGACTTGCCTTATTCAGGGCTGGCGTCGGTGACTACACCCATTCGTAAAGGCTTCTCCAAGACCTCGGCTTGTAAAGAACCCGTCCTCACTGCATCATCTACTAGCTACTCCTGCATGTTCACATATTTACCATCCTCTAGCGCTCCAGCGTCGTTGTCATCGCAATGCCTCTCATGACCTGCAAGCAATATTTATGCATGTTTTCTAGCTATCTTCGCACTTTGAAATGCATTTGCTCTCCCCGAACACGATTTCGCGCACTGGCTGCTCGAGCTCCCTTCCATCGAGTTTAACTTGAAAGCGCAGATATCCATTATGGTTCAGTATGCTCGGACTATGCACTTGTACAGCGTTCCACACTTTCACTCTGTCGTGTATGCGCAAGTGCAACTGGAGTCCTCTACGCCTTGCACGCCTCCCAAGCCGGATCGTGGAAGAATTGCTCGACGACGGGGTTGAAGTCATACAGCGTCGGCTCGGCAACGATCTCCCGCTCGCCCGTGAGCGTACCGCCGACGTTCTCGCCATCGCGCCACATGCCGACAGTGACGAAGCCGGGCTCGAACGGCTGGGTGAAGTGGTTCAGGCCGGCCTCAGCCTGACGAGGAGGTTAGCATCGCTAAGGATATGGAAGCGACTTGCATCTCACCTGGAACTTGCCCTCCAACGTCCCAACCTGCACGCGCACTTCAGCAGGCGCAGACAAGTATGCAGTGATGTAGATCTCGTCCTTGAGCAGTTCGGCACGCTCAGGAAGGCCCATAGGATCGGCCCTCGCTGTCGCGTTCGCCGGATGCGTGCGGTACTCCCAGACAATGAGGTCAGAGCCGAGGGCGGCGGGCTTGCCGGTCTTGTAGGTTTCGATGTACGGTTTGGTGATGCGCGCCCAGGGGAGGTGGTTGTTCGCATTAACCCATGTAGTGTTCGTCGGCTGGAGCTGGACGGATGAGGGGCGCGGACCGATGTAGTGCGACTCGCCGAAGTCGTTCCAAGCTGAGGATGATGGTCAAACGCCAGTCCTCAACGATGTGAATCCCCGAAGAGCATGCCGTGTACTCACAAATGACCTGCACCATCGGCGCATTGATCTCCGTCGCTTGTTGCCAGCGCTTCGCGTAGTTGTTATTTGCGCGGTAAACCCAGTTCTTGTTGAGTCCCTCCTCTGGATAGTGCGAGAAGAAGGTCGGAGAGATGCCGGCCATATACGTCTTGTTTGCGCCGAGCTGCGTCGCCCAGTTGTGGTCAGTGGACTTTGAGACCTCGCCGTCGTCCATCGACCACGCGGAGTTCCATTGGAAGAGGCCCTGGACGCAGTCCTTCACGCCGGCGATGGTCTGGTTGTTGGCGAAGAAGAAGGCGGGGACGAAGTACATGTCGGTGGGTACGAGTGAGCGAACGTAGTCCCAGCTGGTGAGCGTGTCAGTCGCTTGAGAAGCGCATTGATGATCCGTGAACTCACCCGCCGCACACAGACTTCCCAAAGGAGGAAGAGTACTGATCGCCGGAAAAGGTTGAGACGAACGGCACGCCATTGACCTTGAAGGTGTACGGATTGGTCGCGTACTCGTTGATATACGCGGCAATCTTCACGGCGTCCTCGTCGCCGGCCTGAGGGAAGGTGTTCATGTCGAACGACCAATATAGCTTGAGCGGGGTGTTCAGGATCGCTGCGGCTTGGTATGCAAGGTCCGCGGACGCCTTTTGCCAGCAGTCGCTAAGAAGGCGTCAGTCGGCTCCGTCGAAATAGTTGGTGAGCAATATTTACGGGCCAGTGTTCAGCGCGACCGCGTCAAAGCCAGCCTCCTGAATGAGAACGAGGTCGGTGATCCAGTCCGCAAGGCGGTAAGTATACCTATGACACTCGTGAGCATCAAGTACAAAAGTCACAACTAGATGGAAGACGCACGTGTTGCCTAGCATATGGTGAACGATCGCATACTTCTCGCCATCGTACGCGATAACGGATGAAGTCGCTGAAGGCGCTCCAGAGGTAGCAGTGGCCGTACCGGATACAGCGCCCGGGCCAGACGCAGTTCCAGTAGCAGCTCCGGTTCCAGATGATCCAGGGGCGCTTCCAGTGATGGACGCGCCAGGAGCGGAGCCGGCGACGGTGGTGGCTGGCGCAGTTGAGGCCACCGCACCACCGCTGCCGCTTGAGCCTGGAGCGCCTACGATGCTGGTGGCAGTCACAACAGGCGTAGAGACACCACCAGTAGCAGAGGTAGCGCCAGAGGACGGTCCTAAAGCAGAGCCGGATATACTCGATTGAGAGCTACCGTCTTCGGAGCCAGAGTGGCAGCTCTCGGCTGAACCGCCGATGCGGATGCACGCCTCGACGTCAGCCTCGATGAGCGCGCGGTGGCTAAGGTCGGTGTCATGGCGGACACGGTGGACCGTGCGACGGCGGTGGGCCGCGGCGGGGGAGGAGAGGATGGCAGTCGAAACGAGCGCGGTGAAAAGGAGTGTAGGCCGCATTTTGCGGTATGAAGAGTGACTGGGGGCAGAGGCGGGATAAACAAGTCGCTTCACGAGAGGAAGCGACGGTGAAGAGCAGGAGCGATTGAAGAGAGGACCATTTTATATGACCGTCGCCCAGGACCGGAGAGTTTGAGCGAAACGCGGTCGGAAAGAGCGGACCTCTGGCGGACCTGGCGACGAATCGTGGCGAGATGAGATGGCCGGGACCCGGATGGGTACGGCCCACATCATTCTTGCGAGGCGATACTTGGTGTGCGATAGGGCGGCGACGATCGCCAAGCGAGATCCTTTTGTCTGACGAGGTTGAAGCTCAGTCTCGGATCGCGGAGGCCGTGAATATTGAGCTTCGCTGATACATATCCCCTGGCGATCTGGGAACTTCTCAAGGTCAGTCCATAGCGCGAGAAGTTTACTCAGAAAGAATGGATCTTACATCCCGCCTTTGAAGTGCATTGAACCCTTCCAAGACTTGCCTTTCTCTACTCAGTGATTAGACCATCCCGGTGCTCCCAGCTGCGTCTTCTTCGGCGATAGCACATACACATATCGATAAACCCATGTACCACCTCGATCCTCACCTCCCTGCAGGGCATGACCGTGACTTTCGGAGTCAAGCAACGTGCGCACGGAGGTGAGGATCAGCCTGGGAGAACCGGGGAATATTTTCAACGTGGGATTTGATGCCGAGTCTGAATGTTGCCGATCCTCATATGGTCGCAGAGGCCGGTTTAGTATGTGCCATCCTCCCTTCATAGCTGGAAATCGTCAACGACATTGTACTCGAATCGCTGCAAGGCACTTACGAAGCAAGGCCAACAGATGGATAAGACGTTCCCGACGCTCGGAGAACGTTGTCCGACAAGGCCGCCGAGGGTTCGAGTTTCGCCTCGCGAAGGGCATGACCGTGCGCAATGTTCTTCGGCGTATCATATTGAGGAACAACCGTTCATTGTATGCGTCTGACGCAGACTCGATGTCAGTTTTCCTGACAGCCTTGCGGAATATCGGGACTACCTCATAATTGGGCGAGGGTTGGTTCGCATATAAGGGGCGAGTGTAGGAGACGGCTTCGAAGTCAGACGACCTCATCAACAAGCGCTTCTGAGCCAATAGAACTGCGGCCACACACACAAGTATTGCAGTTCGAGTTGCCGAGGTGGAGAGGTTGCATGCGTAGCGAGCTGAATATAACAGCCGACGGTCAGCGCGAGCGCCAAAGGAACAAGCAGGCAACGCACCAAAGCATTGGGCAGGATACGCCACCCCCAGTGCTACATTGGACTCGGTCCGTAAAGCTCATAATACTTACCGAGTTCGACGTCGGATTCACTCGGAAACTAACAGGAAATTCGTTCGTATCATCGTAAATAAGATCCTTCACTGCTTTTCAAATCTACAGATGGGTCGCCATCCACTCCACCACAGCCTTGAACGCGCCCTCCTTCCCCGCCTTTACGGCCGGGATGCTCCCGTCGCCGCGGTTCGCGAAGCCGTGCGTACACCCAGGCCAATAGTCACGCCTGTAGCCGGGCGCGAACTTCCCATCGCCCAGAATCGCGTCCGTCTTCGCCTGGAGGTCCGGCGGGAACATCATATCCGTCTCGCAGCTCTCGACGAGCAACGGCACGTTCGTCTGGGCGTACTTCTCAATGTCTTCGGGGACTTTGAGAAGCGAGGGGTGCGCGACGGCGGCGGCCTTGATGACGCCGTCGAAGGCGAGGTCGAAGACGTAGCGGCCTGCAGAGGTGGTAAGGTCAGAAGAGGGTGGGCTGAAGTGGTGGTACGAACGTACCACCAAGGCAGTAGCCGACGGCACCGAAGGTAGTGACGCCCTGCTCCTTCAGGCCGGCGATGACCTTGTCAAGGGGCGGGCGCGTCTGCTCGGGGCCGTGATTCGGTATCCAGTTTTGTACATTCCAGCCGCTCTGTACATAGTCAGAAAGTGGGAAGACACTCATGTTTCGGTGTTATTCACGTTGGGCGCCATCGCATTCGCGGGTGCTGGATCGCCATTCAAGTAGTCGGGAATAACGGTCCGGAAGCCATTAGCGGCATAATCATCGGCGAGGAGCTGGAGAAATAATTTGGTCAGGTCGATATTCACGAGTAAAGGAAGTCTGTAACGCATACCTGAGTGTTGACGAGCGGGACGCCGAAGATGTCGGTGAGGAGCAGAAGGACCTTGTCTTTCGGGTAGTCCTGCGCGGGCGTAGCGACATATGCGTCGACGCCATTAATCTTCTCAATCTTCCCCTCAGGGGTACCCTCCCATCGAACGCCTGGCGCCTTTCGGTGAGGACGGCTCGACGCGGGTATACTAGAACGTGACTCACCACGAACGCAATCCTTGCAGAAGCTCATCGCAGTTGTGTTGTGGTTGTACGGGTTGTCCGAACGTCAGAGAAACGAGGCGAGAGGCTGTTGGCATCGTCTGGCAGCAGTGCCGCTCTTTATATTCGCGTTCTGCAGGGGGGCGGGCACTGAGTAGATGGGCGAATTGGATATTCCTCGTCTTTGATGCCGCCGGTAGCGCAACCGCGGGTCCTCTACCGGCCAGAGATTGCGAGCCATATCCAGCTCGGTGGGTTATCTTCGCATGGACTTGCATGGGCATCACGGTCTCGACGCTCTGCATAGCATGAGCGTTGTCTGCACAGACGAGGAAGTGGCTTTTGGGAGGAGGAGGAAAGAGTATTGTTGCCATCACGATCGGCAAGTCGGCAGGTAACGTGATGTGTCGGCAAAGCCCGAAAAGTCGAACTTGACACGTGTTCGATGTTTGTACTATGCGTCGCGCGCTTTAACGAAGGTGGCTGCACGATAAAGTGAGAGAGCACGCATCAATAACACAAAACATGACAGCGTAAGAGATGCGCTCTTCCAGAACTATCGTCCATAGGCCCTGCCCTTTGCCCTTCGCCCTCTACTCCTAATTCTGATAGTAATGGCCGCCGTTGTCGCTTGTGGTCTGGGATGCCACCCACTCCGCAAATTGCTTTCTGAGGTATCTCAGCTCTTCCTTTGAGTTTGCCTACAAGATCTTGTTAATATCGGGCAATATGCTTTCGATCCTTTTGCTCGACTTACCACTGCAGCGATCGTGCTATCGGGATCGACGTCCCCAGGCGTCGGACGCAAAATACGCGCTTCTTCGTCTTCAGCACTCGCGGCGCGACGGAATTGCTTGAGCCTATAGGTTTCGTCCACTGGCGCGTTGGGATGGTCCTCTCGATACTCGGTCACCCATCGCGTCACGTTGACAACGAACTCGTGCACTCTTCGTGCGCGGGTATCTGGATCCACTGCAGCAGAAAATGGGTGAGAGGTCATTTCTGTGTGGAGTTGACGTGGGCGGATAAAGGTACAGCTGAGGGCGGGCTACGAGCTTTCGGACGACGGACACCATCCATTTATATGAAGCAGACCGTGAACAAAATCAAGGTCGTAACCAGTGTTTGTCGAAGACGCCTCGTCGAAGCGGTATTCAACATTTCTTCATTCTCTAATAACATTAATGTCACAAAATGGCCTGTACATACGCCTAAAGAGGAGCATCCGGTCGCCTTCGAAGCGTGAGACAAATCCCCTGTCACTGTCAGAATAATGCCCGCCTTCGGGTTGTTCACGACCGTCATCACGGCAGCGAGAATGGCACACAATTCACTGCTATCGACAGCTCAACTTCACTGCTAACAAAACCTATCTGATACCATACGCTACAACACGCTGGGTCGCACGTGTCGGTTGGACATGCCTTTGAGAAGCTCTCATTGCTTCCGGGACCCGGGCCTTTGCCCGTCTTGCTGATGTGTGCGCTGGCTGTGCAGCTTCGGTTCTGCTGTTGACCTCTTACCACGCGGACCATAGCTCACTTTGCAGTATACGACCAGGACGATACATCGATGGCGATGTTAGAGGAGACTCCGCATACGGGCGGTCAAGACCCCAAGGGTATGCGGTCGTTCGATAACTAAAGCGCGATCTGCTTTGACTAGAATCCATATAGCTTCCGGGGATGCAGGCGATCACAATCGCCCCTCCGTTGAACATAACAACAAAGCTGAAAACCTGGTTCACGGTAAGGACAATCTACAACGCCACCAGCGATGAGCTCTGATCCCGCCTCCGCAGCCACCTCTGCGGCGATTCAAGGAGCGCCCTCGAGTGCGAACGTCGCAGAGCCCAATCATGCGGCCCAGGATGGCGGGACACGGCCTTCGGGCTTCCCATCGCAAGCGCATAACCAACCCGGCGGCAATGCCAATCGAGACGAAACGCCGCGGTTCTTCGGAATACCCAAGTATACCGGGGTACCGACTGGAAAGGGCGGAAGTAAGTGCTTTGACTCGATCATCCGCGCTATGCTCAACCTCTCAACCTCCCTAGTCGGCGACTATCGCGATATGTACCCCGAAGACCCTTACGCTGCCGAGATCGGAGAGAACGCGCGTGTCTGGCGGGTCTACCTCGATGAGAGCGGCCAGTTCGATGATGATATGATCAAGGGCTTTAGAGACACCCTCGACGTGCACCTCGTCTTTGTCAGTCCATCGCACTACCCAAGCGCGGATACTCACTGACGTCGTTCAATAGGCCGCCTTATTCTCCGCCGTCGTGACCACCTTCGTCGTCCAGACCTCCCAGTCGCTGCAGCCCGACTACGGGCGCATAACCTCGGCCATTCTGCTCGAGCTCGTCGCCTTGCAGCGTGCGCGCTCTCCTGAGGACGTGCCCTCCGCGAACGTCACTCTGGACACGCTTGCGCCCTCAGCGGGCGATGTGTGGGTCAACGCGCTATGGTTTACTACGCTCGGCCTCTCGCTTTCTACGGTTTTGATTGCGGTGCTCGTCAAGCAGTGGCTGCAGGTGCGTCTTCACATTTGTCAATAACACGCCCCATTGATCCCGACTATTGATCTAGGAATATGCCAAGACACCTCCCGGACCTCCACGAGACCGCGCGTTGATACGCCATATGCGTTACAAGGCGCTTATACGATGGAGGATCCCCTTCATTATTGGCCTCGTGCCGATGCTTTTGCACGTCTCTCTCGCTTTATTCTTAGCGGGACTCATCGTCTTTCTTTCCGGAATGTCGCCTGTCATCACATGCGTTGTCACGGCCCTCACTGGCACAACGTACATCTTCTACATCGCGACTCATATTCTTGGCTCAGTCTATCGGGAATGCGCCTACCGAACACCTATCTCTCTAGCGGCACGCGAGTTGTCGCAACGCAGCTGGAGGGCGTTCGTTGCATGGCTCACTGCACGGTTCTCGAAGTTTGGATTACTGCCAATGAAATACGCCTCGGACACCTGTCCAGAGCCTGTCGCGCCTCGTCCTTCGGGGTCTGCGCAGGAAGAGGTCGCCATTGTTCGGCTACGCTGGGGACGATTAGACCAGCAGACTCGCGGTCTAATATTTCATTGCGTCTCGTGGCTATACGACAATGCCACAAATCCTTCCGCGCATCACGTTATTGCCGAAGCGTTTTCTGGCTGGGACCATCGAGTGGCCGACTCTGAGCAGGATGTCTCGTCGATGGGGAACCTGCGCACAATCTTGATCATGAATTTACAAGAAGCTCTCACGCAGGGCAAGCTTGAAGACAACCGTAGCTGTCTGGCGTTCGACCGGGCTCTTCGGGCACTCTCTTGCATCACCTGGGGTCCGTGGAATCCGCGGCTGCCGTCCTCCAAAAAGCTGGGGTATGATGCGAATCCTCCGATGTCTTATGACCAGTGGGCCGATGCCACAGATGCCTTGGCCGCTATTCTCGCCACTGGCAGTTTAGGCAGTCAGCAACTTCTCGCTCAGCGCGTGCTCTGTTTCGTCACCTTTCACCCATGGAGACCCAGGTTCTCCCTCCCCTTGCCGATTAGCGAGATGCACCGCTTTGTCATGAACCCTGATACGAAGCTGTCACCTGCAACTTGGTACCTCTTGTTGCATTGGTCGCGCCTCTATGAGACCTCCCCGCGCGCCTTTGTTATGGAAGCTCCCCCTTCTATAGGCTTCTTCTTCGCCCGTCACAACACCACACTCATGCCATCAACCGACGAAGTGCCGCTAGTAGAGCAATGGGTGAATGATGTTTTATGGCTCGTTCGTGCGCGGTATGGCCCCAAGCAGGTTTCTCGGCGACCCCCGTGCCCCTCTCCTTCCTACAAGCCATTTGAAGAACCTGCGAGCCTGCTCTTTACATGCGGCTATGATACCGATGTGAAGGAACTCTTGACGCAACACATTGCCTCTATCTTGCGCACAGAGAGCTGGTGTACGTCCTTTTCTGTCTCATGAAGCACGATCTGACTCAACCCTCGCAGCTGAAGCGTTGACTACTCTAATCAGGTGCCTTCGCTGGGCAAAAAAGCCTGTCCCTGAATGGCTAAGGGACGCGCTTTGGGCCGAATTCCTGACCTTGACTCCACAGTTCCATGCCACTGTCCAACGGCTCCACCGCACCTACACTGAGAACTTGCAATCACTCAACAGTGAAGAGGTGTTTAGATCGCTCAAGGGTCCAGTTAAGGCATTCTGCGTCATCTCGGATCTTTACCTGATGCACAGTGCTCAATCCTATCCTGAGTGGAACAGAGACTTCGTGTACAAGTGCATGGTAGACACGGAACGACGCAAACAACCGGATCCGGTGGAATCGGCCTTCTGTGGCATCGCGCTCCTCTTGAAACTTGCTACGGTTCTCCACTCCGCTGGGATGACTGAACCCCTTCGCATCGCTGTAGCGTCTATGCAGCAGTCCTTTTTCCAGTTCCTGCAGGAAGTGAAGGGTTTCTATCCGAGCTTGTCGATGAAGATCCAATCCGACGTCGTTCATCGCTTCATCGATGCGATTGCCCATGTCAAGGCTTCCGAACCGACAGCTGTGCAGGTCTTCCTCGATGTCGAGAGAGTCGGAATGCTGGCAGAAATCCTGCGCGCTGCCTCTGCGACGACGACACAGTCACGCGAGCGCGAGGGGCCACTTCGACAACTTCATCTCATGACGCCCTCCGATACCAGTACTATTCATCACATATACATGGCCTCGCTAGACAAGCTCCACCGTGAGGCTGCGGGCAAGGGTGATTTATGGTCCTCAACATCAAGGCGGGAGTGTGCGAGACTTGCTAGTCTTGCGAGAGTGCTCAAGGTCAACCAATGGGGGCCAGATGACTGTGAGCGGCACGCGCTTTACTACCCCACAACTGTCCTACACTTGCAGCAGTCGTGAGTGCGAGATCCTCTTTGTGAAATTGTATGCTCAGATCACCCTCCAGCGGTGCCAAACCCCTAACATGTGGCGACAAGCTCGTCTACGGACCGTATATGATTCCTTATGCCGACTTCGACAGTCGTCTGGCCGGTCCCGTACGGACGACGAAGCGCCGCGACGATCGCAGCCTGAGCCATACGTTGAAATCCTGGTATACCGCCATGGTCGCACGTTGTCAGCCTCCGTCCTACGTGACTCGTCCGAGTCGTGCCTCACCGGTGTCATCATATGAGCTGGTTTAGCGCCATAAGACGGTGCGTGCCACAAGAACTTACTTTTGAGCTTGATCAATTGACGAGGCCTCAAAGAGAACTATGCAATCGACGACAGGACCGAATGATGAGCGTATACAGATGGGACTTGAAAAGTAGGGTATAGATTTTTGGATTATTGACAAATGGTGAAAGGCGCTACATTGCATGTAAAGTTTTATTCTTGAAAGCGTAGCGAGGACCAAGATATGCGTCGCAACGAGCTTCGTGGACATTTTCAGCGGAGCGACGCGCAGGCGACCTTATGAGGAACTGTCAAGCGAAGCGGGTATATTTGAACGTATCAGAGGGTCAGCAGCTAGATAAGAGGTCAGACTTGTGCCGCAAGAGGAGGGATGTCGGTACGCACGTTATGAAGAATGCGCACGCCTCGACGTGCAGTCCCTGAGCGTTGTCGATTCGGCGAAGGTCCTCCACAATTGAAAAGATCATCAATTCTCGATTGAAGACGCCGATATAGTCGGGGATGAAAAATCTCCCTCCGCTCGCCGACATGAGTATCTGGGAGCGGGATATTAATTGTGGCGTCTGTACTGAAGCGTGGGGTCAGCCTTCTGCGCCATACGACGAGAGGACGTTATAAGAGTGTATATACGAAGAAAAGGGATGTACTAGATGATGCAAAGACTGTGGTCATTACGCCTGTAGGACCAGTTACGCGACGTCCAGCCCATGGAGCAGCCAATTAATCTCGAGCTTGCCCCGCGCGAAAAGTGAAAGCATGCCGTCCACGGCGATGCCGGAATTGTGACGCGACATTTGTTGCTTGAGATGTTGAATTGAGCGCGTGGGGCGAACGGAGTAGGTAAGCGTTTTGCCGCAACAGCCTTTGACGAAGGTGTCGAACTTAGCGAGTCTATCGTAAGGATGACGCCGGAGAAAGTCGCTTTGCGCGTCGCTGGAGTCTGTGGAATGGTCCGGCTCGCAAAGCGGATTAGCTGGAATTGATGTGATGGCGGATTGTTGAGTCTTCTCGAGGTGACGGTGGCGGGTGGAGAATGACCATGTCCTCCGGGCAGTCCTGCAGCGGCGATGTACGCATCGACCCAATTGGTCTTCTTATTGTTCCCCTCGGGAGTACCCTCTTATCGGACGCCTGGCGCTTTCCGGTGAGTGTTCTCACGGCGCGGGTATAATGGAATGTCACTGACTATACCTCGAACGCAGTCCTTGCACAAGCTGATCGTTGTTGCTGTTGCAGGGTTCCAGAGTTGAGGGAACAAGCTGCTTAGATCGTCTGGAAGGATACCCTTCTCTCGATACTCAAGATATCTGCAGGAGCCGCTGGTTATCGATGTGCGAGTAGTATACGGATCGTGTTTGTTGCACCGGTGGCCCAACCGCGGGTCCTCTACTGTATCGGCCGAAGATCATCAGTTATATCTAGCTCGACATACTATTCTGGGGACAGAATGCTAACGTAACTTCTGCGTAGCATAACGGCCTTCGTCAGTATAGCCGTGTAGACGGTCTGTATGGGAGGAGGAAGAGGTTTGCCATCATGATTCATACGATCAGCCAAGCCGCCAGGTAACGTGACGTATCGGCAAAGCCCGAAAAGTCGAACATAGCACGTGCGCAGTGTTTGCGCTCCTCGTTACAGTCCTCAGTGAGGGCGATCTCAATGCAAGAAGCAGAATCTCATATGCACGAGGCTTAGAATCTAAGGTGGACGAGAGGTGCTCGGATGAATACCGCCCATGTTCCCTCGTCCTACTCCTACTTTTGGTAGTAACCGCCGCGCTTGTCCTTAGCAGTCTCCGCGACCACCCACTCCGTGAACCTTCGCATGAGGTATTGAAGCTCGTGCTCCGAGTTGGCCTACCCTCTCTTGTGAGCATCGTTGCTAGTCTTTCAACCAAGCCTCCAATTTTACTCACCACGGAAGTCAACGTCACCACCGGATCGACACCCCCAGGCGCCGGGCGGATCCTGGCCCTTTCCTCCAGCTCCTCCCGCGCGGCGCGGTCGTGCCGCTTTTGCATGCGCGCCTCGTCAACGGGGGCGTGCGGGTGGCGCGCGCGGTACTCGATGAGCCAGGCGCGCGTGTTGACGCCGAATTCGTAGACTCTGCGCGCGCGGGTGTCTTGGTCGACGGCGGTGAAGAAGGGATGGGAGGGCATTCTTCTTGGGTATGAGGAAACGGGATGGTGCGGACGGGTTGTTGGGCGAGTGAGAATCAGGTTTTCTGCAGCGGTGGAAGGTGTGCCATCCTCGTTATATATGCCCTCGAGACTTGTAGGTGTAGGAGCATACAACTTGTCCAGCACTAGCAAACCTATTCGAGAGCAACGTTGGGAGTGGGCGGGCCAGTTTGCCTGCATACGTCGCTCCACCTTAATGAGGACGTCCGTCTACATCTCAAGGACAGCATGATGGAGACAGAGGCGCTGTGTCGTCGTCGGGTATAATGAACCAGCCAGTGAACAGTAAATGCAGGATATCACTTGGCGCGTTCTACGCGGTGAACAAACAGTCGCGAAGGGAAGAATGAGATATGGGCAGCATTAATACTTGAGCAAAACAACACCACACAACTTCAATTGAACGGTCGACTAGCACTGAGGTAATGTTTGTTGAGGCAGGCATTATGAATGGCGGCGCACAGCACGAAATTACAAAGTCAGACCCGAAGGCCAAGGCGTAGACAAGGTATCGTAAGGCATCATGGCGAATGGGTGTTTGGGAAGGGAAGCGGTGCAGGACGGGGCGTAGCAGAGGTCGGTCGAAATGTAGCAGAGTTCTGATGAAGCAGGAAGGATCAGAGTCGCGGAGCAAAGGGGAGAGGAGGTATATGCGTAGATGAAGTGGGATATAGAAGTCGTGTCAAGGTATCAAAAGTCGTCGCAGACGCGAGTGACCTCGCCAATTTTCCATCGTCGTCAGTCGTCTGTCATGAAGCCCAAGCCGCACGGCGATCGAACAAAGTCGTCCGCGTACGCGCCTGAGCAGCTGCCACCAAGCCATGAGTGCAGAGCCAATGTCTAGTTGCGCCTCAGTGCAATCCTCACTTGGCCGCCAAAGCGAATAGATGACGCGCCCTCTAGTTCCGCCTGAACGCGCGCTTCCAGAACGGCGCGCGCGCCTCCGTCATCGGGTACGCTGTCGCGCTCGACATCCGCTGCCTCCGCCGACCGAAGCACACCGTGCAGCCGGCGAGGAGGAGGATGACGAAGGCGACGAGGGTCATCCAGAAGCCTGGGAGGTCGCGTAAGTCGGGGTTTGTTGGTTGTGTAGCGAGACGAGGAAGAATGGGGGAAAGGCTTGCCGACGCCACAAATGGCTCCACCAGACGATTAATACGCCGCAAGGTGGCACGAAGGATGAAATCCATCTCGCAAACAAAGCCCAGCTCCCCAACTCGAACAAGCAAACAGCCACTCCGAGCTCAAACAACCCAGACAAGCACTCCTCAACGCGACCAAACAAAGCACAACTCCCCCACTCGGCCGAACAAATAACCCAAAAAAAACACTCACCCGGCCCCGGCTTTCCCGTCCCCTCAACATTGGGCAGCTTCTTGATCTGGTGCTTGACGTACACGAAGAGCGCGATGTCAATGGCGAAGGCGATGAGGGTGAGCACCGCGGAGAGGAAGGAGAGGAGGGAGGCGATGAGGGAGACGGCGATGTGCGTAGAGAAGGAGAAGAGGAGGGCGATGAAGGTGACGCCGGTGGCTGGGGAGGGGGGTTAGTCAAGAGTATGTGAGGAGAGGAAGAGTTGGGAGGAAGCGAGGAGTCAACAGTCTGCGGAGGAAGGGAGAGAGTATGAGGAAACGCGATGAATGGGGGGTTTGAGGGAATGGTGCGACAGGGCGAAGAGACGTACCGATGGGGTGTAAGACGAGGCCGCGGGTCCAGGACGGTCCTACGGTGACGCTCACATCCTGCTCCTTAGGGTCGCTGAAGCCAACAGAGTAGGCGGGCTCTGTGTGGGGGTTAGCAAAGGTGGTCACGCAAGAGTTGATATGGCGGAAGACGCGGAAAGGAGTAAAGTGAAAGGAGGAAGTACGGCGCTATGTCGGCGACGAAGGGGCTGGAAGCGGAGGACACTACTCACTGGCATCACGACACGTTTTGGTGCCATCGTCCGTGTAGGCGCATGAAGACCTAGGCGCTAGTTAGGCGAGTCTTTGAGGGTGATGACGCGTTGACGACGTACCATACGCCGAACTAATGGAGGAAGTGCGCGTGAGGAGATTCATGTGTGGCACCATTCGTGGGCAAGCGAACAGCGAGCAGAACGGTGGGGTACGTAGGCGAGGGTAAGAGCAAGAGGCGAGAGGAAGTCAGCACGCGTTCATAACGCGTAGTCGTGGGATGCACGTACCCTAACTTCGCGCACGCCACTATCGACATTCCCCGCCGAGATTCCAGTGTTTACCGTTGCGCGCGCGACGTCCAGGGCGGTGAGGTACGGCAAAGAGATGGACACCAAGAAGTTGAGCACGAGTGCCGCGAAAATGAAGAAGATGCCCGGGATGCAGAAGGCGCGCGACATCGTGGGAGGCGTCGATCAAAGGGTGCAGAGCGTCAATCAAGTGTAAGGATGATCGCTGGAGGATGGAGGCAGCAGCGAGTCGAGCAGAGGATTCTTGTCTGGTCAACGACGTGCAGGGAGGTGCAGGACACGTACGGGACGTAACAGAGGGGGTCAGAGTGGACAAGATGAGCGTCCAGGACAAGTGTCAAGGAAATCGCGCGACGGGGCCACGACCGACGTGTGATGGCGGGGCTGCCCATGTGGCACTTCTGATCCGTTGACACGTGTAGGGAACGCCAATCAGTCAAGCAATGGCAAACAGGTTGCGGTCTTCTTCGCAAGCTCACTGAGGGCATGGGTAAATAGTGAAAGCGTTCTGCATTCGGTACCTTCGTAGACCAAGCCACATGGGGAGAAGCCAAGGGGGAGGGAACCCTGGCCTTCCATGATCTGCACATACAATCTGTCAAAGTCCCAAACAAAAGAGAACGCATACTGGGACTCCGAAGGAGCTCTTTTCTAACTCGTTTGATGCATTTATCGCTATATGGCTCAAGGGGTGGTCGATCCTAAAATCCGGCACATCCCCCGGTGCACGCGAGTGATTGACGGCCGTGTTGGCCGAGCAATGCCGAGCACTCGCCGAACCCAGCTGAGCGGCGCCTGCGGGTTGGCTGCCTTCAGTCGGCACTGGCCATGACAGCAAGCGAAAGATTGATAGAGACGAAAGTGCAGTTGGAGCGTGCGTGATCTGTGCTTCGGTGGAGCAACACGTGGGGCTATCCCCCAGCACATTTAAAGGCCTCTGACGACGTTCTGCTACCTAGGACGCTCGGTAATGCAAGGGACTTTTATGAAGCGCACATGCCGATAGGAATAAACCTCGAGGGAGAAAGGTCCCCACTCGCCTAGTTGCGCGAGCTTGAAGGCGCTCCACAGAAGCTGAAATCACGCGCGCTCCACCAGCGCTTTTGTCTCTAACGATCTTTCGCTTGCTGGAAGTGACACCGTGCCTCAGTCTCCAGTCGCAGTTCGCTACAGCGGCGCGAGAACAAGCCATAGAGGCGCAATTGAGCGCGTTCCTCATCAGTCGGCGACTTCGCCGCCTAGTATCTACACATCGATTCCTTTGTCCAGCGCCTATATCGGTGGTCTTCGATACCGGTATCGGACTCTATTATCGTCGAATCATCGACAAGAAATCATGATGAGCAAGCGTATCTGTGGTGCGCTCGTCAGGACTTCTCGCGAGCGTGCGCCGCGTCGATGCTCGCCAGCAGCCAGGCAGGCGCCGCTTCGATGCTCGCCAGCAGCCAGGCAGGCGCCGCTCAGCTGGGTTCGGCGAGTGCTCGGCATTGCTCAGCCAACACGGCCGTCAATCACTCGCGTGCACCGGGGGATGTGTCGGATTTTAGGATCGACCACCCCTTGATATGGCTGGTTAAGAGGCTGAGCTGCGCAAATTCGAACCGTGACACGCTCGTGACAGCCCGTAACTTGAACTTTAAATTGTGCCGATACTGTATGGTCCCGATTCCCAACCTTCACGCAGCACTATTCCAGACTTTGCATGTTCGAAAGTTCATGCAATCAGAAGGGGCCGGCTGCTTCTGGCCAAGATGTATCGAATACATCACTTTCGCCTTCGCCATGTGCCCACATACTCGCCGACATCGAAATCCTAGTACTGTAGTAAGGTTTGGCCTTGTTGAACCTACCGTGGTCCGTGGCATCCTCGAGGCGGCGACCGGCAGATTGCGAGTCTCTGATTCTTCTGCAACCCTCATTCCGGTCTCTCACCAACTTGATTCGCTCGTCTCCTCCCACCAAACATGGTATCCCTTTGCACCGACCAGCGCCAGTACCTCGATGCGCTTATCGCAGAGCATGGCGAGGGGAAGCTGCAGCAGTATATCAACGAGGTGCGCCACTAATGCCTCTGCGGTGCCCGCGAAGGCGGCGCTCACCTACCTGCAGAAGTTCACGCCGACCATCCTACGCCTGCGCAGCATGTCCCCTGTCAATGCGCACACCTGGATCGATCTCGATGTCTACGTGGACTGGCTGATCCAAGACTGTCAGAGGCGTGATCGCGCTCCTAGTGCTCCTGAACACGAGCCTGCAACCGGATCGCCCCCTGCTTACACTCCACCGTCTCCTGCCGCAGGGAGAGGTGAGAACGGCCAAATGTTAAACAGAGGACTTGGTGCTCCCCCGCCGTCTTCCACTGCGAGAAGAGCTAGAAACAATCGTATAGCATTCGGAGGACTCGGTGCTCCTCCTCCTCCTCGTCAAGCGCAAAGGACCCGAAACATGGAGAACCGAACGCAAGCGCAACCTGTGTCGCCTCCATACTTCCAGATCTTCATCAGGGGAGCGACAGACAGGACGATTACGATCTCTTCTCTGACGAGCAGCGCCACGGTAGAGAGCTTAATGAGCCTCCTAGAGGAGAAGACAGGTATATCGCCGTGTCAGCAACGCCTCATCTTCCGAGCAAAGCAATTGGAAGAACACCGAACCCTAGAGGATCATGGCATTCAATCTGAAGATACGATCAACTTGGTCCAGAGGCTGCGAGGCGGTAAACCAATCATCTATCTCTTCTCTCCGCGTCCCGTCGAGGCGATCGTCCGGCTGTCCCTGACTCACGACTGGTCCCTCTCGGCTATCTACCCCATCGTCCCCATCGCGAACAAAGACGGAGGCCAGGCGCTGGAGTGGAAGGTACAGACTAGGCCGGATGGCACGATTCGCGAGATCAACACCGGGCTGGACGTGTCGTACCTGTTTTGGGAAGCGCTGTGAGTATTGCACGCATATCGATGTCGAGGGTGCTAACCGTGATGCGCTTTCAGGACCAACAAGGTCGTAGACAGCCCGCCTTCGTCTCCCGCCATCGGGCAGGCGCGCGAAGTGTTCCGGCCTGGGATGACGGGCGTCTCCAATGAGAACTCAGTCATTCTCCCCGTTGCAGATATCACGCCGTACCTCGACAAGGCGCTCGCGGTGCTCGGACTCCACGTCGAAGCGCGCACTTCGTTCATAACGCGAGTGCCTTGTTGCGTTCAGATTGAACAACACTGTACTGATCTCAAACCATAGCTACTGGCTTCCCGATATGCTGAAGCACACCCACGTCGCCCTTCGCTTCCTCGACCAAGTCTCTTACGCGCACGCTGCGCCACTGAACGTGTCGCCGAAGCCCGACGTTGTGACCCGCGTCTTCATGCTCTTCCGAGGCGTGAAGGAGGTCGAGCTGGGCGAGTGGGAGGGCGCACAGGCGAAGGCGGCGGAAGCGGTCGATATGTGGCGCGAGGTAGTTGGGGTGAACTTGGAGGAGACGCTCGATGAGAGGCTTTTCAGAGTGATTGAATGGGGTGGGATGGAGGTTTTCCATTGATTGAGGGCAAGCCTCGATTTCGTGGTATCAAACTTGCGACATCGTCTGCTAGGATCCCTCTCAGTTCTGTATCCAGTACCCTCGTACCATATCCTTTGTATCGTCATCATCCTTGAATTACCTCCGAAATCCAACTTTGTAGGTCCATCCCACGTGTATCACGCGCCCCATGGGGAAATTGTGGGGAAACCAACATTGCATCATCGCGCCTTGTCTGTGTCGGCCTGGACGAGACCCCCAGCAGGTCAACAGACCTCCTTGACGTCTGTTGACTCCCTTGGCTCGAGTGGACGGCCCGACACCAGCTGGGCACTGAATTGGACTGCGACTGAATTGGACCCTGCCCCGAGTCCGCCCGCCTTCACGCGTTGTTGGCTCCGACGGTCGTGTTCTCAGCACCGACGAGCGACTTCTCGCACCGACGATCGTGTCCTTCACAAGGTCCCTCTCCAAAGATCGGCGCGATATCCTGAACTTCCCTCCGACATCATCTCCTGGGATATCCCTTCATCCCCCCGGATATCTCTTCATCCCTCGGATTTCTCTTGATCTCTTGTTTCCTTACGAAGCCGCGCGCGCCACATAGGAACCCTACGCGTCCCGGGAACGACCCTCCCCACGATCGATACCGGGCTCTTACGTCGCGCCACCGAGACCTATATCAGGGCGAGGGCCTGGCCGAGTTATCGAGCGCTTCTGTGACCAAGAATACGCGGGGACGAGGATAGAACAGCGGATACGCAGGGGCGGAGAATACAGCGGATACGCAAGCGCGGAGAATACAGCGGATACGCAGGGGCGTAGAATACGACATCAGCAAACCGCGAGAAGGACAGGTGGTGAACGTGCGTTGGCTGGGTACAAGAAGCCCGGACGACACCATCTACTCGAACGTCACCACCGACTTGAGCGCCATCCCACGACGATAGCCAGCACCCTTGAAGACTGCAGAGCATAGCTAGACCACCATGGTGCGTTCCTCCTCGCCCACACACTCGACGCAATTGCTGACCTCCCTCCCCCTACAGCCCACGATGAACCAGAACCGACCTTTACACGGCACGGATGCAAATGGGAAGGAGCAGTCCCGAGTCGTCAGAAAACCTTACCAAGAGGACGCCTTCAAGGGCGGCGCCGACAGCATGAGGAGTGGCAGCGACGACCTTAGGCCTGGCGCGAACAACTCCTACCCTCACCCTCCCTTGAACACCACCAAGCCGCCCTATTCCCGCCGCCCGTCCGATCCCGTACATGCACCGCATCGGGATGCGTATACGGCGCAGCATAACGAGGCGCTGAGGATGGCGTTGGGGAGTATTCTGTCGCCGGTGAGTGGGTTGTTCAGCTGTCGTGGTTCGTCGAGTGGGCTGCTTCGTTGCCGACGCCGGAGGGCAGCCTCCTGTTGTTCAGCTTGTCTGAACAATGAATCCTATTGTCATCGAAGAACATAACTCTCTTCCCTCTGAAGTCCATCAACCTCATAAATCGTGAACTAACGCCCACCTCAGAAACGCCCCTTCACGCCCTCGTCGACGTCCCATCCGGCCTCGGGCACTGCGAGTCCGGCGTTCTTCCATGCGCTGCCGTTCACTGGTACTGGGCCCAGTACGGGGCCAAACACGGGAGCGCAAACACCATCGGATGCGATGAACGGATCTACTCACCCTCAACAACACGCACATACCCACCACCTATATCCTCACTGGCCGGGATCGTATCATCATCCTCATCCGCCCGAACCTCGCCAGTACCACTCGGACCCGCACCACCCGTACCACCCGCATACGCCGTCGAGGCTGGGCGCGGGAGAGGAGGGTCCGGCTGAGCGGGCTCACGCAGCGCACGCGGATGACCTCCACGATCCAAGTCACCCACCCTCGCCTGGCGAGCTCGCGACGCTGCCTGCGGTGGACAATCTGCATGCCCCGGCGCCCGTGGCAGTCGCATCGGCAAGCCCACACTCTGTGCCATCAGGAGGCGCGCATCCCGCCCATGCAGGGGATGGCTCGCCCTCGTCTGGTGCTGGGACGCCTCGAGCCAAGTTCCTCGACACGTTGCAGGGAAAGAGCGCTTGGGACGCGCTGATACACGGGTCGTTCTCGTGAGCGGGTCAAGACCTTGAGCTCGAGGTCCCTGGGCGTTTGCGTAAGGGGACGTGAGGAGGTGACCATCGATTATCGGGCATATATCCTGGGGAAGAGGAGGCCATGGGGCGGGCAAGATGGGATGGAACAGGGGACGTACCCGCCATCGCCCGCTCGCTCGGACATTGAAGAAGAGCATAATCTCGAAGGTGATTGCTTTGAAAGAGAATCTTGACGCTGCTATATGAACCTGTACTAACAATTCGCTATGTATCTGACCCTGTGTATTTATCGTCTATGTTGCGAAGACTGACTGTTGTATGTACCTTTACATGTCAAAGCTGTTTCCTTGTCGTGGCGTGGGTAAATATTCACCTCTTGTAGTAAAAAGTTCGGGGAACCTGAGACTTGTGCGCGATATCTTGGCGACCAAGGGCGCGCTATCAGAACGCTGGAATTCCAGTCGGTGTGGATGGAGGTCGGGACCATGCATAAAGATTGTGGCGGAGCACGCAAGCGGAAGCATATTCTCACGCGGTCAAATCAGTCAGGACGCGGCACGTGGTGGTCCCTGGTCAACAACGACGACGAGCATGTCGCGAGCGACGTCGCTGCAGTCGCCGGCAGACTCGACGCCCGGGCGGAGGCGCCCGGCGTCCCAGCAAGTAGTGTCCTCACGCAGCGCGCCCAATAGAGACGACCCGGAATCGTGCGTGCCCAGGTGCTTTCCCGCCGCCGCACCGCGCTGATTCCCCGTTGCAGCAGCGCGCACCATTTTGCGGACGTGTACGCGCACCCGGCGGCGGTCGCGTACGCGGCCGCGCACCCGAGGCGGACGATACCCAAGTAGGCGCCGTGGATGCGAGCTGGGTGAGGCGGACGCTGATGTGCTGTGCGAACAGGTTCGGGCCGTACCTGCTGCTGCAGACGCTCGGCGAGGGCGAGTTCGGGAAGGTGAAGCTCGGGCTGCACGCGCAGTGGGGGGAGGAGGTCGCGGTGAAGCTCATCCGCCGGGGGAGCATCGACTCGGACGCGCGCATGAGCAAGGTCGAGCGCGAGATCGAGGTCCTCCGCACGCTCAAGCACCCGCACATCGTGCGCCTTTACGACGTAATCGAGACGGACAAGTATATCGGTGCGTGGACGGATGGCCTCAAAACAGGGCCAGCGTAGGCTCACTTGCGCCGACAGGTATCATCCTGGAGTACGCGAGCGGGGGCGAGTTGTTCGACCATATTCTGGCTAGCAGGTGCGTGCGGGTGTTGCTATGGGGCGCATAGTCGGCTCATGCGCCTGTCAGATACCTTCGCGAACGCGATGCGGCGAAGCTGTTCGCACAATTACTAAGTGGTGTATGGTACATCCACCAGGTGCGTGGCCGCGCTAGAATCGCGCCAGCGACCAACTAACATCCGCCCTTTGCAGAAACGGATTGTCCACCGAGATCTTAAACTCGAGAATCTGCTCCTCGACAAGGGCCGCAACGTGATCATCACCGACTTCGGCTTTGCCAACCGCTTCGGGGTGCGTCGCAATCTTCAGGAGTGCCATCGCCCATGCTGATTCCTCACTTCCCTTCTTTTTCCTCCCTTTCCTCACTCGTATCCCCTCTGTTCCTTCCTCCTATAACATGATACGACGACCTGCGCCCATACCGCTGTACCCCGCCTCGCCCTGAATATCTGTCCGCATGACCCACCTCTCCACGCTCACCCCGCAGAGCGCACCCCGACGCGGAGAAGAGAACCCTGCACAGGCTTATGGCGACGCCGATGCCTTTTCCGTAGCACCCGACCTGATGCAAACCAGTTGTGGTAGCCCATGTTATGCGGCGCCAGAGCTTGTCGTTAGCGAGGTATGCAGATTTGCCTCAATGTTCTCCTGTCCCAGTATCTAATCATCACCCAGGGCCTATACGTCGGCAGCGCCGTCGACGTCTGGAGTTGTGGCGTTATCCTATATGCGATGCTCGCTGGGTACCTGCCTTTCGACGATGATCCTGCGAATCCTGATGGTACGGGACTCTTATGAGTTTTTCTTGTTCACACTTACTCACGCTTCCCAAGGCGACAACATCAACCTCCTGTACAAGTACATAGTTTCCACTCCCCTAGCATACCCCGACTACGTGAGCGATGCCGCGCGCGGCATCCTCAGCCTGATGTTGCAGCCCGACCCGCGTAGGCGCGCCTCGCTAGAGAAGGTGATGCGCCATCCTTGGCTGGACGCGTTCTGGGAAGAGGGGTCTGGTGGGAAGCGAGGTAAGGGAACTGCAATATATGTGCTGAGTCCACCAATTGACGTCTTTTTTAGACAAGAACGCACCACCCTTACCAGACAGCGCGAAGCCTGCCGGCACCGCATTTGGGCGGACGGTCGAAGACCTGGAGAAGGAGGCAATGTCGCAGCACCAGGCCAAGCGGCTGGCGTACCAGCGCCAGATGCGCGCGCTCGCGGAGCAGAGGGCGAGGGCGAACGGCGCCGAAACGTCCAGTCGTGGATCGAGTAAGACCAGCTTTGCACCTCTGTTCAGCTGTATCACTGACATGCTCTACAGCTCGCCCTGCCTCCACCATGCCCGGCTCGTCGTCCAAGTCGACCCGCGAACCGAGAGAGAAGGAGAGCAGGGAGTCGCGGACACCCAGCAGCGTACAGCGCAGCCAGACGGAGAAGGTGGGTTGGCATGACTAAGTTTGATGCATGCTGATTGTTGACCTCAGCCCAAGCACCGCGAGCCCGAGTTCCTGTACGAGACGAGTGGCCGGTCCGACAGTGCGCCGGTGAGTGAAGAGTCATGTATCGATTTGAGCTGGGGCTTAGAGATTCGCAGCCCATCGCAGACGACGATCCCTTCGCGCCGCCTAGTGGGGCGGTCTTCAATGCGTTCAAGACGACTGGTATGTTGTCCTCGATGCCTGCATGGAAGTTTGAACTTATCGTTTGTGCAGACGCTGTGGATCCTCGCGACATTCCTGGTGGCTACGTCCGCGATCCCGCGTACGACGCGGAAGCCGCAGAGGCGTCTGTCAGTCGCACAGCTTCCAAGAGGCGCGCAGATAGGGAGGCGGAGAAGCAAGCCGCTGCGGACAGAGATGCTGAACGCCGTGCTGCTGAGCGTGAGGCCGAGCGACGCGCCGCCGCTGAGGCGGAGAAGCGGGCCATCGAGCGCAAGGAGGCGGCAGAGAAGAAGGCCGCCGAGAAGAAAAGCGGCTTCCGCCACACCGTCCAGGTCGAGTACGACGGCGACCGCAGCGAGCGGCGTGCGGATCGCGAGCGTGTGGATAGGGAACGCGAGCGTGCCGACCGTGACCTTGCGCGCCAGGACAGCAAACGCGCCGCAGACCGCGACCGCGCCGCGCAGCGGGAGATGGAGCGTGCAGAGGCGAGCATGGACCGCGAGGAGAAGATCGAGGGCAAGCAAAAGGCGCGTGGGCCGTCGGCGAGCCCGGTCGCGACGCTTCGCGGGGAGCACAAGGAACTCCCGCCTTCGCCTTCCCCGGCGCCGTCTGCAGGCCCGCCGTCGGCGTGGCACGACATCCAGGTGCCGATGACGCCGGTGAAGTTTGCGACGCCGCCGCGCGGGGATGCGGATTCGTCGGATGGACATGGCGATGTGCGCGCGTCGCCGATGGGCCGGTCGCACAGTGGTGGTGTGCAGAATGCGGAGGATATCATTCAGAATGCGCGGAGGATCGCGGCGCAGGCGAACGAGATTCGCAGGAGGGAGTCGCAGACGAAGGTCAGTGTTGTGTTTTTTGATGGCATGCGGTATCCTCATTCAATACAGGGGTCCGACGAGCGTCCTGCTTTCGCCACTCCGGCAAGGTCTGCTTCTCAGACGGTGAGTGTTCGCGGCTACCTCTGTTCGCTGTGCTTACGAGAAACAGGGTCACAAGCGCGGCCTCAGCGTCACTCGTTTGTTCGCCCAGAACGGCGACCGCGAGCCCGAGGCTTCCCAGCAGGAGAACCTCGCGCCGCCGGCCGGGAAGGAAGCCAAGAAGGAGCGTCGCAGCACGCTCACCGTCATGGTCGGTCGTGCTACCAACAGGGGCAAACGCGAGCCCTCCTCAGCTGTGGAGGCCTCTACTCACGAGCGCGAACGCGAACGTGAGCGGCATGCGATGGACATGCCTCCTCCCAATGTCCCCGCTCGCAGCCCTCCAGGAAGCTCTACCGAGATCGGCGAGGTCAACGGCCAATTCGATGGTGCGTCGACAAGCAAGGCTCGCCGCGTCATGGACTGGTTCCGCACCAAGAGCAAGGCGCGCGAGAGCAGCCAGTTCCCCCAGGGACACGACGACTCGCAGTATCGCTCGCACCACACGGGCGATGTTTCGGACGACTCTGGCGCTTGGGGTGGCCCGTCCGTGCTTGTGCATCCGCCTGTTGGCGAGGACGACGAGCGCGAGCGCGAGCCAACGACACCTCGTGTGGCTGCTTCCACACCCTCCGTGGCCTCCGCGCCACCTCCCATGTCGTCGACGGCAAGCTCGACGTCACATGGGGCTCCGGGCGCACCACAAAGGACGCCATCCTCAGCGACAGACTCGTCGTTCATGGCACGCATCGCGGGTGTGCGTCAATCCTTCGGGAGGACACCCAGCAGCAAGGACAAGGAGCGCACCGGGAGGAAGGAGGGCTTCCGCGAGTCCCTCACCGTCGGCGGCAAGAAAAAGGACCGGATGGCGAGCAAGGAGCGGACGCCGCGCACGCGCTCTTCAGCCTCCTATGCTCTTCGTGCGCTCCGACCGCACGCAGGCGCCCTCGATACGCGCATGTTGACGACGGAGGTGAGTCTCCCATCGTCCGCTTCTCAAGGTACAAAGCTAACACCGATATAGAACCCCGCCGTCGTCATCGCGCGCGCCAAGGAGGTCCTCGCCGGCATGGGTCTCGAAATCCAGGTGGAGCACGAGTGCAAGCTGCGCTGCATCCGCCCCAAGAAGGTCGGCGGCGAGATGTACAACCACAGCATGGACGGCGCAAGCACGAGCGGCAGCACACTCGCTGCTGTCGCCATGATGGGCGCGGCGGGCTCCAACGGTGTCGACCGGCGCGGTCTCCCTGTCCCAGGTCCCGAGAGACGCGGGCTGCCTCTTCCTGGCGCGAGCGCCGACCGCTCGTTCTCGGGCGGCCTGCGTGGCCTCGGCATGCTCATGCGGCGCCAGAACTCGCAGACGGCGGCTTTCGACGATGATGCTGTCGACCTCTCCATCGATGCCGAGTCTGTGCCCATGCAGGGCGCAGTCGAGCCGCTGTACGGCCCGCCGACGCACGACGCGCTTGACGAGGTCCGCTTCGCGCTGGAGATCACGGCGTTCAAGAACTTGGAGGGCCAGTTCCTGATCGAGATTCGCCGCTTGAAGGGTGGCTTGAAGAGCTACAAGTTCCTGTACGAGACCGTCAGAGAGTATGTGCCTTCCCTCTTATGTATGTCTGCGTTACTGATGGTGATTGCAGGCGTTTGATGCTGCAGCAACCATGAGTTGGTCGCAGGAGATGATCTGGGGGCTGAGGAAGGGAAGGAAGGGCAGAGGACGCACCGCGTATACCCCCGCCGTGGTTTCGCGTGGTTCGCAGTGGCATTCTCTCCGGGTAATACTCATAATCATTGGCACCTAGTCATCACATATACAGATACCTTTCTCCTTTGCTTTGCTCCTGCTAATGCCGGCCACCGTTTGGTGTCCCCGCTCCTCCGAGTCCGATAGCCTCATCATTTGAGTCGGAGCTTTGTTGTGTCGCCCTTCCGTTGGTCACCGCACCCATCGTACGCTATCCCGCCCATCCTTTTTTACTTACTACATATTTAGATACGACCATCCATCCCATACATCGTAGGTACATTTCTGTTCTCACGGCCTCTCATACTCAGGAATCTTGCACTCGTTTGGCACTCGGTATGCACATGGTTCTCAGTCCGTCTTTGTTTCCTTTGGTATATACAAATGCAATTATCGCGTTGTTCAGCTTCTACGAGCTGTGGACGTGTCAGGCTCGAAGCAAATTGTGGCGACAAGCCAGGGGAAGAATTCGAAGTCACTTTAGGCGCCCTTTCTACCGACATATGTAGCAGCACGCGTTTCTCCTGCACTACGCTGACCTTTGGAGAATCGCCCAGATTGCATTATACACTCGTTCTCGGCATGGAGTTCGGTAAAGAGGATATTTATCTGTCGTCTGAGAAGCTGTCAGCGTGTGTGATTCCCATTTGAGAACGAACTCACATATATGTTCTACAGGTACGCCTCTCCCATCCACTCCAGCTTGAGACCTGTCAGCCCCTCCAATTCCAGGAGATCTGGCTGGTTGAGTGTAATAGACCATTGCGTGAATGGTGGCGGATCCATATGGTTGCCCATCGGGATGATGCTATCCACCTCGATGCCGTCGGGCTCCGGAATCGCCTGGCCATTTTCATCGACCCGATACTTGAACTGCCGCTCCTGGGGCATGCTCGTGAATCCCAGCACCATATCATCGCCGCGGATGTCTTGATAGGCGCCCGAAGTGCGGATCGTCATCCAGACGAGAGCCGTACCGTCCTGCGAGAGTGCCTCTGGCTTGGGGACGACGCCCACGAGGAAGGCGCGGAGGCCGAAGACGCGGAAGCAGCTCCCGTCGGTGAACGGTCCTGCGTTATAGGTGGCCGATGGAACGGTAGAGGGACTGGGTGCGAGGGCGAACGTAGCCTTGTACTCTTCCTTCAGGGAGGCAATGATGCCACTTCCTATGCCATTGAAGCATGGCTATAAAAATGTCAGCCGGACGACCTTCCAGAGATCATTGCACACATACGTCGTTGACCTCCCTAATGAAGTGGATGGCTACAATGAAGTTAGTGTCTATAGAGGCAGTGGCAGAATGGACTGACGAGACTTGTCGCTTGCGAAGCCTTCCTCCCACTTCTCGACTTCTTGAATCAGAAGAGCCAGATCTCCCTTGTAATCCTCCATCGCCTTCAGTGGGTCAAGAACCACCTTGCTGTCGGTCAGCGTGTAGAACTTGAACGCCCATACCAGGTTGCGCAGCTCGATGAGGACGCTGGTACGCATGCTGTCCAGGCGATCGTAGAAGTACAGCCGAGCGGACTCAAATTGGTCCTTCTCTCCCTGGAAGCTTTTGCGCAACTCCTGCAAGCGCGCTAGGTCCGCCTGCGCAAGCTTCAAGGAGAGCTGGACCTGTACGAACTCCTGCCCAGCCTTGATCGTCTGCGCACTAGCCTGCGTCACCAGCTTTCCGTCGATAGCGTGCTTCTTGAGCTCGAGGAGGTACGCCGATGCGCCCCCGATGTCCTCCGAGACCGCGAACTGCATCTGATCCTCGATGTCGAGGGTCCACTTGTCCCACGCGGCGACGCCGGCAAGCTCCTCGAGGTCCTCGTTCCCCTTCTCGGAAGCGGGGAAGGGCGAGAGTGTCCCGCCTCCACTGGTGGCTGAGATGATCGAGTTCACGTTCAATATCGTGGTCTCGAGGAGGGAGGAGAGCATCTCGATGAGTTTCTCGAGAGACTCGAGCGTCTTCTTCGAGATGATCTTTGTGACCTCGCTCGCGGCCTCAGCTGCCGCGGCGACCTCTTTGACAGCCTCAGCAGCCTCCGTGGGGGCGCCGGCGGCTGGCCCCGGGTCGCCAACACACATCGCACCGATAGCAATGGCGAACGCTGCGATACTCTGTTAGCTACGTCCGTCCAGCGATACGAAAAACTCACTAACGACGGCCTTGAGGATGTGGACAACGGCTTCGACAATCTGATGCACCTTCCACACCTCGATTCCTGCCCGGAATTCGGCCGCCCTATCCTCGAGGGTGAGCTGATGGCTTCGCATATCGTTCTGCGCCGCGCGTAGGATCTGCCGCGAAGCGTCCCACTTCGCCTTCGCGTCATCAGCCAGCTGTTGCAGCATCACGAGCGCGCCCTCCGCCTGCTTGATCATGATATCCCATGCCTGAAGCTGATCGTCGAGGGTCGCCGCCTTGTCGGTGAAGCGGTCGTACTGCTGCTGAAAAGCGGCACCAGCGTCGAGAACGGGAGCGATTGTGTTCTTGTAGTACTCCAGCTTCAGGACGGGGGCGTAAGTGAGGCCCGGGCCCGCTAGCTGAGATGCGCCAATCTGTTGTTGCAGCGCGGAGGCCTGAATATTGAGGGCGGCAGAGTCATGGGACTGCGCGGTAGCGCGCACGACGTGCCACGCAATCGCGGAAGCGACGGCGGGCTGGGTCCAGAACAGTGTAGAGGCGATGCGCAGCTGAGTGGCGAGTAACTTGGCGAGGTGCCCATTCGCATCCAGGTCCGGCGTCACATACTTCGGGAGGTAGGTGAGGGAGATGACCCCGTTCTTTACGACGATGGACACGCCAACGTGGTCGGAGTTGGGGCCTAGGTTGAGCAACTGCGGCTGCTGCCCTTTAAGCGCCACAGATAGCGGTCGGTCAAGGTAAGTAGCCCAGAGGACGACCTGCGCCGCGGAGTCGCGCGAAGAGGGACATAGCTCGAGAATGGTCGGCTGGTCCGATGTGATCACCCTTGCGTAGAGGCGTACTAATGCGAGTTTGGGCAAAAGTAACTGCATGATTGCCTTCGAAGAGAGAGCGAGTATATCGGTGTATACACTCGTGAAATCAGATCGGGTTAGGTTCACGGGAGCCAAGTCGACGAAGACATCGTGTACGAATGTCTGTGCCAAGGGAGTGTAAGTGATAGTGACTGAGAAGAGTATGAAGTGCGTACGTTGACTGAAGTCTGCTCGAAGCTCTTGGTGGCTGGAATTTTTGTCACGACCGCTGATCTGGCCCATGCGGACCATCCTTGCGGCGACGAGGGAATGAAGTCAGACATCGTGTGAGTTCAAGCGAGGCCGGTCGTGGAGCTTGGCGACAATACTGCAGCACGTAGCCTACCTCTAGACCCTTTTATAAAGCGCGATGTATTCCAAGGCCAGCCGAAGGTAGAATTATCGTTGTTTGGCCATCAATCCTTCCGACGGTTCGTCGGTGGCTTGGTCTCGATTGAGGCGCCCTTGCGATAGGTGCGAAGACCTTCTCATGGATACTGTGTCCGGTGGTGATGCAAGCCGGCCATGACACCTTCATGTCATGATGCATGAACGGCGGCAGGAAGTTGGTTCAAACTAATCATGTCGTGTGGCGTGCCTGACTAACCTACGTACCTGTTCTTGACGGTCATTGTTGCGGAAAGGTATCAATGCAGAGTACGACCACATCCAGAGTCTGGACGTTGATTTCTGGGCCTGATAGAACGAGTCTCATGCGCGAGGAGTCAAGCTTGAACCCGGTGCGGAATACTGGGCGCTTTTGGAACGGGAAGTGGATGATCATTCATGGTGAGCATTTCGATGTTGACTGTCGCTTTCACACGTACAAAGCTCTTACATGAGGAACTGACACTGTGCTCACATAGCTATCGACAGACGTTTACGTTCTGGACGTCGAGTATGGACGCGAAGAGAGGCATCGCTCTTGGAAGCGCCGGATCACCGACATGCCTGAACACAGGACCTGCTCTACATCTCTGACCGGCGACCGCAACCGGCGGTCTCGACAGGCGTCAGGAGGAGACTGCATCAATGTTAGACATTGTTAGTGCTTCAAGTGGACAGCATTATGTCCCAGAACAACACGGAATAGGGTACCGGCCCTTAAGTGGTGCTTCCATTCAGGTTCGTTGATATGCGCTTCGACGGCGCCAGCGGCTCATCCACAAGACCACTCAAGGGCGCCTCCCATTGTGAATATGCCTACAGGAAGATATTCCCTCGAGTATATATACCTTGCAGGAACTTTATCGCTCAACAGACCGCCACGAATTTTCGTCGTCTACTCCGCTGTGCACTCAGCTCCATCATGGTTGTAAGCTCCGACGCCTTCGAGCCTAAGGGCCTCCTTAACTCGGACGACAACTACATGCTCCAA
The DNA here is from genome assembly GCF_000143185.2 of Schizophyllum commune H4-8. NCBI lineage: Eukaryota > Fungi > Basidiomycota > Agaricomycetes > Agaricales > Schizophyllaceae > Schizophyllum > Schizophyllum commune. The sequence continues at coordinate 1,410,737 of NW_026089548.1, read as the reverse complement.
CAAGCCGACGTCGTCCAGCTACTCAAGTATGTCTGGGGTGGCGTATTGCTCCCCTCTACGGAAAGTGAATATCGGTCGCGGCTTCAAATTTCGAACGACGTCTTCACCAAGCTCTCTGATGTCATCAAGCCGCTCGTCCAAGCGTACGCCGTGGTAAGCCATCGTCCTTACTTGTTCTGTGGCCGATACCTTACTTCTCTTGATACACGCAGACGAAGGAGCACTGCAAGGTGTTCAAAGATACGACATACCCCGGCATCATCAACATCGCTAGCGACGTATACAATTATGCGCAGAACGCAGGCGGCTCTAGCCAGGACTCCTACTACGGTAAGCTTTGGTTCTTATCTCTCCGTGACCTCTTTCGTGCGCCTGACAGCGTCGCCCAGCGTACATCTTCCAATGTATCAGGAAGCTCGACCACGTGACGTCCGAGGAAGAAAAGGCAAGGCTCATAAAGACGATCAACGAGCTCGTCGATATGCAAGTCAAGAATATCGACAAGATCTGCACGAAATCCCAGGCTGTGGTTGCAGATCTCCGTACGTTCCACGATAACACGAGGAAGGACCAGTCTATCTTGCAGGAGCGCAGCACCGCTGTACACAACAAGCTCAAAGCCGAGGTCGGTTCCCTCGACGATCTCGAGACCAAGTTGCAGAACTACCGCATTGAGCTCAACAACGATATGGCTGAGTACGAGTACGGTAGGGTCATTCTACCATCAAGCGCAGAGTCCTTGTTTTACCGTCACCATAGATAAGACAGTCGCATGCACTACACCCGCGTATGCCTGGCTTGGACTCATCGGAATGATCTCTGCCGCCGCCGTTGCGGGAGTCTATGGCGACAAGGCTGTGAAGATGGCCGCTCGTATCGACGAAGTCAGGAAGCTCATTTCCGATTACGAGCAAAAGTTCGAGGACGAGACCCGGGTGGTCGGTGATCTTCGCGCCATTGACGTACGTCCTGCATGATTTTACTAGTGATTGAGCCTGCAGCTTACTTCGTTGCTTCGTGCAGAAACATGTGGACAATATTCTAAGCCTCGTCGAGCCCGCTATCCAGACCGTTGAGAAGATGGTGGGGATCTGGCAGGCCATTGCCAACGACCTCAAGAACTTGAAGGATATGGTGGACACCGATATCCGTCAAGCCACTGCTCTCGTTGCGGATATCGTCGAAGCGAAGGTATTGGAGAAGTGGAACGCCCTCAAGGAAAAAGGTTCGTCAGTAGCCTGGACCGCTGACGATTACTGACTTTGGTTCCAAGTTGACAAGTACCGGCAGGCGGCATACGTGTCGGATGCCGATAGCATATCGCTGGATGACTTGTCTAAGCAGCTGCACGAGCAAGCTGGCAACTAGACGATCGGAATTCCTGCTGTTGTAGACGATAGTATTGTTGAATCGTACGCTGGTGCTGTGATGAATATTTTGACGCAAGACTGTATTGTGCCTCGCATCTAACGCGCTGCTATTGAGAAGTCAGGTGCGTGACGGTCACGGTTTGCGCAAGGCTCACGCGACCACCTCGTCTAGTAGTAGTAGGTTTCCGCGCTTTCCATCTCTGTGCTTTCCAGGCCACCTCAGGCAGTATTATCATCCTTCGTGTTGAGTACGCGATACAAGCAATTATTCCTCTTCCTCTACCTCCCCCTCCGTGGTCTTCGCCATATCCAGCTTGCGCTTCCTGTTCGGCAGGTCCTTTCCATCCCCAAAGCCCACACCCGCCTTCTTCCTGAGCGCCTCTATATCCTGCTCGCCCTCCTCCGCCCACTCCAGCACCAGATGCCGCCCCAGCAAATGCGTATGCCTCAGCGCCGCCATCGCGTTCTCCGCCTCCTGCCGCGTGACAAAGTCGAGGAAGGCGAACCCGCGCGCTCTCGCGTCGAACTTGCGTGGCAGCCGCACGGACTTGAGCTGCCCGTGCGCGCCAAAGAGCTCGCGGATGTCCTTCTTCGTCGCCTCGAACGGCACGTTCTTCACGATCATCTTCGTCGTCGTGCTCTTCGCGCTCTTCGCGCCCTTCCGCGTCACGTCGTCCTCCTCCGCGCCGCGGCCCGCGAACTTGACCTGCAGCGTGTGCCCGTCGAGGACGAAGCCGGCCATGCCCTTGAGCGCGCTTTTGGCAGCGTCCGCGGTCTTGAAGCCGACGAAGCCGTAGCCCATGCTGAGGCGGCCGCCCGCGCGCTTCGGGTCCGGCTTCGTCTGCACGCGCGCGTACGCGAAGCCGGGCAGCCCGCCAAAGATCTGCGTCAGGCGCTCGGCGCTCGTCGCGAACGAGAGGTTCTTCACGAACAAAGTCGTGCCCGCCGCGAGCGCGGGCTCGTCCTCGCCGTCCTCGGAGTCCTGCGCGGCGGAGGTGGGCGCAGGGGCGGGTGCGCCGTCGAAGATGCCAGCTGGGCCCTTCTCCAGGTAGACGACGGAGTTGCCCAGGCGCCGATACGCGACTGCGCGGAACGCCTTCTGCGCATCGGCCGGGTTCTCGAAGTCGACGATGGCGATGGTGCCAGCGGGTGGCACGATGACGCGCGAGAGCGCCCCGCTCGGCTCGAAGAGCTCGTGAATCTGCGCCTCGGAGGTGCCGTAGGGTATGTTCTTCACGAGGATGGCGGTATCGGAGCGCTGTTTGGTGGAGAAAGATGTGAGATTGACGCCCTGCGATTCCAGATAGGACTTCGTCTCCTGGATGATATGCGTCTCGGCGAGGGCGAGCCGGACAGCGGCGTTGTCGGACTCCTCAGGGTTGAGAATGGACGCCTTGGCGATGTTCATGCGGTCGGCGATGGAAGATGCGACTGCATCGCTCTGGAGGTGGAGGTCACAAAATGTACAAATATGCTGTCGCACATTAGACGCACGTTCATATACAGCATACTCCAGTTAAACTCCTTCCCAGCAAGCGCCTTCCGCTGCGCCTGCTTCTCGTCCTTCACGGTCCTCTTCTTGTCCGTGACATCCTCCGCCTTCGGTCTTCGGTCGACGGCGGGCAATAGGTGCAGTATCCGTCCTTGGAAAGACTTCTTGTCCAACATCTGGTACGCCTTCACAGCATCCTCGGGGTTGACGAACGTAACGTACGCCATCCCCTTGCTTTGCTTCGTCATCGCGTCAACGGGTATATGGACCTAAGAAACAGATTAGCAATGGAGTTCGACACCAAACGCGTGAAGTGAAGGTCAGATAAAAATTTCTACTATTGATATTTCCCGAAGGTCAACATTCTCGAAAGTCTGTTGTCCCTATGCTTTTGACATCCTGAGAAGGGAGAGAGAACATGGATAATCACCTGGCGAAGCAGGTCAGCAAACGACGTTCAAGAGATAACAGGTCAGGGAGGGTAAGATCAGTCACAAATTTCTACTATTGATTTCCCTAAGGATCAGCATACCCGTAGGTTCTGATGTCCCTATATTTTTTCATCCGGGGATGGGGAGGAATGAAGCTCACCTGAGATAGTGCGCCCAAAGGCGAGAAGAGCTCCGTGAGGTCGTCGGTCGTGCATGAGAAGGCGAGGTTGCGGACGAAGAGGCGCGACGTCTGCTTGATGGAGGCGATGGTGGGGTCTTCGGGAGGTTCGGCGTAGTCGTTTGGTTCGTTGGACTGGAGGGAAGACTAAGCGATATGCGAAAGGAGAGGCCAAAAAGCGCGCACCTTCTGCTGTGCATCCTCTTCATCATCGGACTGCTCGAATGCTCGACCGGCAGTGTCGACGTCCTTCGACATATGCTTCTTCAGCCAGTCGAGATCGGACGCGCCCTCGTCCTTCGGATCCTCTTCCATCGCCTCTTCCTCCTCTGCAGGTGTACCGGGCGCGACAGGTGCTGCTGGCTGAGGCGCCTCTTGGCCGTCAGCCCATGCGGGACCCTTTGCAGCGCGCGGACGCGTGAGTTCGAGGTATTCGTCAAGTTGCTTGCTCTTCTTCGACTCCTTCGCATCCTTGCCCTTCTTCACGTCCTTCTTCGGCGGCTCCTGGGCCACTTGCTCCTCACCATCAAGCTTCCTCCGCTTCCGCGGGCGCTCTTGTATGCCCTGCCCGACCATCAGCCCAGCGAACGCCGATCACCTGAAGTCAGAACGCACCTCGACCGCATCCACAAATATACGCGTCGCGTCAATGAAAGTCTTATGGAAGTACTCCTTCGCCGCCTGAGCTTCCTGCTCAGTCTTGTAGCCCACGAAGCCGAATCGACGAGACGTGCCGTCCTGCTTCATCGCGACTTTGACGTCGGTGAGCACGCCATGGGGCGCCCCCTTCTGCTCGAAGTGCTTGCGTAGGCGGTCGGGCGTAACATAGGATGGGAGATTCTTCACTATCAGGCGGGACATGGAGGGGGGAGTGAAGGGGAGGGAATGAGATCTGGAAGGGAAAGGCGCCGAAAAAGATTGATCGATCACTGCATCATTGTTTGGTGCAGGAACAAACGAGCAAACAGACAGCTTGGACCAGCGCTTCAGATCATCGGCTGCTTCTCGAAGCTTAGCCATACGGTGAAAGATCTGACAAGACCCTTCAGAGCAGAAGTGCAGAGGTCGCATCGTACTTCTCGAAACGTAAGTTAGAAAGGTTGAGGAACGCCGCTCAGCGCGACTGAACCATACATCGGCGAGCCGCGCTGATCCTCCGACATCCGTGAACCCTTGCCTGGTGCAATACCTGCACTACCCGATGCCATCATCCTCTCCGTATGATCGCGCTCAGCACTGCCATCGGGACTAGACGATTTCGATCCTGGCGCGAATGTCGTCAACGAAAGCGGCGGCGAGGGAGGTGAAGACGAGTTCAAGCGCCGCCATCCAAGCGGGATGGGTATTCGGGATTTCGAGTTCGACGACACCAGACGCTGGTGAGGCGGCACCACCATAGGCGAGGGTGGCTTTGCGGCCATATCAATGGTGGTTTCAGAGTGATTGGCGGGAGACAATCCTTCAGCAGATGCAAGGATATCAGAAGGCAAAGGAATCTTAATGAGCGAAAGCGGGTGCACACCCGACGGCGCATCCGGTGGCTCCACCGTCGAGGGGTCATTTGTCCGCAAAGACACGTCAGACCGCGAGGATGGCGTCGCCGTAAGGGTGGCAAGGGGCGACACGCTGAGCTTCTCCGGGCTGCTGCCTCTTGCGCTGTAGACCGAGACGGTGTCGGCTGAGATTGGGGTCGAAGCACGTAAGCCGTCAGAATCCAAGGCGCGCAAGGCGTTAGAATCAATGATGTGCCAGTCAGCAGATCCCGACCCGCGCGAATCCTCCGACAGCAATGAGTCGAAGGAACCATGGTTCGAGTTGCCGTGCAGGTCACAGAGCTGCTGAAGCTCCATGATGGCATGGGAAGCTGCAAGCGCGTCTACAGCTTCATTACGACTGAGCGAGAGCGGTCGTTCATGCTCGATCTGCTACGTGAGAAGAATCAGGCCACTAGAAGACCATGCGTACGCGTCACGCACCTTAGGCAACTTCGAAGTCGACCCGGAGGCAGAGAACAGCGCAGATAACCGGGAGTTCGCGTGAGCGCTCGATCGTACTCCCCGCCTAGACTCTGTCCGTACAGCCTGCCTAGCCTCCTCCGAAAGACCCGCAAGCAGCGCTTCTGCACGCTCGGCGGCGAGGAGAGTCGCCCGCGCGCGGAGGAGCTTGCTAGAAGGCTGACTTGGTGGTTGGCGTAACGATGAGGATAGCGCGACTGTGGCGGGAAAGGAAGATGCGGAAGACCCGAATGGAGGACCAGGCATCGTCGGAGCAAGGGCATTTGATGATGTAGCGAGCGCGGACGATGCTGCAGGAAGAGCAGACGATGTCGCGGCAAGCGTGGACGTCGTGAAGGGCAGAGCGGATGGCCCACAACGCAGAGCAGACAAGGTATTGGGGAGTCCAGACGGCGTACGCGGCAGTCCAGAGGGCGCGAGAGAAGTCTTGAGAGAGAGCATCGTAGCTTGCAATCGAGCGATCTCGGAGCATAAAGCGGAGACGGAGCTGATCTGATCGAGCTTCAGCTGAGCGATCTCTGCGCGGAGGGCTTCATTGTCGGAGCGTAGGTCGCGTATGGCGGCTTGCAGGTCGTCGAGCTGCTTCTGCGGGTGAATAATCGAAGGGACGATCTTAGAAGAGGCGGAGGTGGATATGGCGTTGGTAGGCGTGGGCTCCCTTGGGTGGGTTGAAAGGTGCATCATCTCGCCTGCGGGCGCGTCGGCGATCTCTCCCATTTCACCGATTGACAGTAAGGCGTCGCGCGCAGCATTCGAGGAGAGGTCCAGCGGTGATCTTCCAGCATCCGACGAAGAGGCTATCGCGTCAGGCATCGACAGGCTCGTCGCCATCCCAGGTCCGCGCTGCTTGCCTAGCAGCGTTCGTCGTCGTGGGGGTATCCTGGCATCCTTCCCTCCATCCCTAGAGTCGCCGAGTCCATCACGAGAGCAACTAGACGAGTTCGACGCTCGCAGAAGTGATCGTCGAAGGAGACCCGAAGAGCGAGACTGGCGGTCGTTCTTGAGCTTGCCGTCTGGGGCTGTGGGTCCTGTGAGGGATAGCGTTCGTCGCCTGGGGTCCGACTTCGCGTTCTCATCTCGACCCGCCTTTCGGTGGAAGATATGTAGCCCTCGCTTCATGTAAGCGTCGGGTTGTTACCTTGCTTGCAAGGTCTTACTCAGGTGCCTTTGGGCGGAACCTATTTCACAAATAAGTACAAACATATGACGGTTGTTCTTGTTCTGTCCTCTTTAAGCATCGTCTCCGAACAAGGTGGTGATCTCTATCATGGATCTGTGCAGTAAACAGCTAATCAACGAGTCAAGCGAAGCAGGCGCTGTGGCCTGGCAATAGCCAAGCGACGTCGCCGCGTCCAAAGGAATCGCGTAGACGGTCACACGGGTGGCGAGCGCGTCGGCCTCTGCGCTCTGCCTCCATCGCCTCGAGGCTCCTGCAGATATATTTTTTGTTTGCCCGCCCTCTGATACCCTCTCTCTCACTCGCTAACGCTCTAACTAGCACATATCAGCATCATGCCTTTCTCCGGAGGCCTAGGGCAGGATAGTGCTCAGTCGGCCAGTCCGTGCGCATGTGATTTGTGGGCGACTGTGGGTGCTATGCCACCTCTAGGAGCGGGACTTGAGCGAGACGCAGATCTAAGTGGTTCTCTGATGAGAAGGGATGCGTTTGGCCCATTGACGCTGCCGCGCCACCTAGTCTCACCAATAACGTGCGAGACGGCGACTCAACCCAGGACCACGCTCGTCCCTTCAGCCTCGCCCAGCGGGTGTCGCGATGAAGAGGCAGAGGAGAGTAAGAGACGAAGAATGGTTGAATTTCTAAGCACGCGGCGCCATGTAGGACACTCGCTGTCATATACACGTAGTAATAGGTAAGTCAGGGTGGCGCGAAGCGTCCGCCCCTGTTTGTACATACGTACGAAGTTTGCCTTCTTGAGCGGTATTTACAAAGAACAGTTGAAACCCATACGACTATCCGCGTCTTCATGTCCGATAGTTAAGGGCCCGGAGGAGCTCCGTATAGACTTCCCACACATCGACAGTAGCAACGAAAGCAGATGAGCAGTGGCTCAGAACACACACTCGGATAGTTCAGTCGAAGCTGAGGTAACTAGACTCGAAGCATAGAGTATGTTCGAGCGGGCCCGAATAAATGGAAAAGAGAAGGCAGAGCGTCCTGAAGCCTTTCTTATAAGACAGGATTAAGCCATGTATGTCGGCAGATATTTCTTGAGAAGAAACTTTGGCCACCGCAGCGTGCGTGTCACATGCAAGCAAGGTCGTCGGGAGGCAGGGCCGACGCTTCTCTAGTTAGCAGGTGAGAGGAGAGGTGAAGGACCGTGAAGTGCGCGGATGCTGAGAAGCCGCATCTAGGGGCCGCTTTCTCACGCCACCGGTCCACCGCATACATGCCTATGCATCGCCCTGTGGGAAGGACCAGTAAGAAGGTTCCAATAAGAACATGGACAAACTCAGCGAGCTGTCAATTAGGGCTATAGAAGTGTAGATAAAAACAGTCTCAATGCTCATGGTATTCAAGCGCATCCTCAACATGAACTTCAAACCGTCCGCCGGGAAGGGGTCCTGGGACACTCGAGCCTCGAGACGCGATGCCTGTGCAGGGGTTGCGCGCAGGCCCTGCCTCTCATTCCTTGCCGAACGGCTCCGGCCAGTTCTCCAAGAACTCATAGGCCTCCTCAATGGGCGGAGCAATGTTGATGCTCTGGCCTAACCGGGCATCTGAAGCATGGTAAGCGGCTGCAAGGCAGGCAAAGAGGTCGCAGGACTCACAGTTCGGGTCGCTATCGATCCACTTGAAGTGCTTCAACGGCCACTTGGTGCCAGCTGCGGCCTCGTCGCGTCGGCGCTGCCTCTGGTCATTCTGCACGGCGCGTCAGCATAGCCCTCATCAACTCACCCATCCCCCATTACCCACCTCAATTTTCGTCTTCTCCTTGCTCGCGTTGTCAAAATCGCCCGTCTTGATCCCCTTCGCGACCTCTCCCCACAACTTCCTGCTCTCGAACTCGCCCATCTCCCCGCTCGACTCGCCCCCGATCACCGTCACCTCCTCCTTCGCCGTCGTCACATCGTGGAACGTCTGGCCCTTCTTGTACTTGCCCTTTCCAGGCCCCGAACTTACCGTGCTCGTCGTGTGCCACAAACCGTCGATCACGTACGGCGTGTGCAGCTTCGGCGACGAGACGGTAGCCTTGAACGTGTGCGACTTGCCCGTGAAATAGCCCTTGCCCTTGTACTCGATCGTCGACGTGTAGCCCGTGCTCCCGACGATGTACGAAGTGTCGACGAGCTCGATGTACGGGGAACCGTACCTGCGTGCGAGTCAGCCTCACTACCTTGCGCCGCCGTATGCGCGCCCACTCACCACAACCCATCGATGCGCAGGCGCGGGAAGGTGATGAGGTACTCCTCATCCTGTCCATCCGGCCGCTTCACCGTCAGCAGTGCGTGCCCGATTTGCTTCACAATGATCGACCCGCCGCTGAACGACGTCTTCTGACCGTTGTGGCCCGTCAGCTTCAAGCCCTTGCTCCGGTTCTCGATGCAGTACGCCGTCACGGGCGAGTGGTGCGACACCTGCTCGACGATCAAGTCCGTCTGCCCGCGCCCATTCTTGTTTGGCCAGATACCGTAGAAGAGCCTGCGGGGGGTGAGTGAGTTGTCTTCACGACTGAGTTCGGGTCGCTTACTCGCCGAGGACGGGGTTAAGGGGCCTGCGAGAAGGTCATATCGTCAGAAGGGTGGGTTCATGCTGTGCAAAAGACGTACTTCTTCTCCGAACCCATGGATTCGTTGCGAGACGTGTATTGGCCCTTGAGCGTGCTCTGGGCGGTCGTCAGCACGATGTTACGTTGAGCGTCAGTCCTCGCCGCCCATTCTCCCATCATAGAAGGGGGCGGGGCTATGCGAGAGGTAGGGGAAAGGACAGCTCGGAGCCTAAAATTGCCCCACAGCCGTCATCGCCTGCTGACCGCCGGTGCACGATTGCTGCGCGTCACTTCGGGTCTTGAGACTCGCCTTCCCCGTCCGCATGGCGCGTCTTTCCCCCACTTGGAAGATATGATGGGAAGGGGAAGGGGACTGACAATGAACCAATCGAGGACGGCAAGCGAACGATCCTCCTCCGTTGCGGCATCGGCAATGGCAGAGAAGAGCTCCGGGCGCTCACACCAGTAGGCTGTTGCGGGATAAGCAAAAGCAGCTCCTGAGGTGTATAGCGACGCACCAGGGAACTCAGTGAGGGAGACAGGACTGAGGATGAAGGGCGGAGCAGTCATGGACGACAGATCGCCCGAGAAGGACGCGATGCTGCCGATGAAGACCGTCAGCGATGTCGTTCATGAGCTTGTAGGATGGTGCGAAGGGGTATGGGGCGCGTTGCGGCGAGGATGGTGCATGCTGCGATCTGCAAAAGTTGCGCAACGTACGATTTCAAGAACGACGTCCAGCTGCTCCGCTGAGCAGCGGGAACCGCCTGGCAACGCGTTAGTCGCGCGTCGACCCGCCCAAGGGCATGCACTCACGTCTCCAGCTGTTGGGGTCTCCGACATGATGGATAGACAGTCGAGATTTAGGGACGATGGTGGTCTCTGGCAAGATGCAAGTTGACAGTGACCGGCTCCAGCTCGAACGACTGACGTAACTGGCCATAGCCCCATTTGGGCAATTCATTGTGATCCACCGCCCTTGTTTTCGACAACCAGCTTGAAGTTCGACTTTCTGGAGAACAAGGACGCGACGGAGAGCGCGTTAAGGATGCTATATAACGATCTCTTGGCTATCACGGGGTCGTTACATATGTCCAGACTTCTTTACGGCAAAGGCTGGCCTTGTATACTCAAGTAGAATGACATTCCGGCCCTTTGAATTGCGTTGACGACCATGAGGGTTTCAGCCTCATGTTCTAGCACTACGGAAGCGCCAGCTTCGCGGACTGCGCACCTATCCTGCGCTTGTAGAGAAGCTCGACTGACTCCATCTCACCAATTCGATCCGAGTCAGACCAATATCGTCCGTTGAGGATGCTCAGACTCGGCAGGCTTTCTTCCCCGCGCTCCGGGCAAGCGCAATTCTCCCTTTGGATTATACCTGTCACCGGGCTGTATACTTACAGTTGTCATGCATCCTCTGCTATGCTCGTTGGACCCAGAGTCCGACCGATACCTGAGCTTCGGCCTCTGATTTTCTCGTTGTACTTCAAATGCATACAGGACGCTTTCGAAGGCCCAGACCCCCGTGCGCATTCAACGTTGAGTCCCTGCTTCGCCGGAGAGAGCTAATAGTCATGCCCTAGGATGAGAGGCGCATTTTCTCATCGACATGATACGACAGCGACCTCGACGACCGTCTGGACGTTGAAAAGCTGTGCCGGGAACTGTAACGAGCGAAGTGTATCTTTTGCTGGCACGCCGACAAAGAGAGCACTGGCAAAATGCTGCGTGAGCTGCGTAGCATCACCCCATACAAGAGAGTAGACGAATTTGAACACATCGTCGGGAGGCTTGAGTATCGTTGGCATTGAGCAGTGCATGGACTCGGAAGAGCAGGCTGAAGTGAAGTCTGAAGGCGGCTGTGGGAGTGAGATTGGCTTCGCTAACTAACCAAGCGAGAATATCAGGCAGAAAAGAGGACAAGCACTGTATCGTGGGGTGTCGCAGAGAAACCAGGCTGCGTCGAAGGGAAGCAAGTGAGTGTTGACCTCAAACGTGTGCCGCACGTGGCATTGGCATGTGACCACCCCGGGCCGCGAAGTCCGTGTGGCTGGTTCGAGCCTGTCGACGAGGATTAGGGCGCAGATACCGGGAAAGTATTCAATGCTGTTACGGATGCTCGAAGACGACGCGGGGTGCCACTCAGGAATACCAGGGATTGCCAGTGTTCTCAGCGAATCCCTGATCGCTGGCGTTCCGTGGATATCCTGTGGAATCCAACCTCCGATCACTTTTGGCGATTCAGGACGATTCCCACGGAACTCAGCTGGTGACTTCCCACGGAACTAAACTCCAAGTGCAAGTCTCAGTCTGAACGATCCGGGGTGTGCAAGCAAGGGCTCGGTTCCCGTGGCCAGTCGAGTAGGATGGCAATGCAATCCGCAGCCAACCTAGTTATAGTACAGAGTGAGTGATATGTAGTTTCCCATAAGGAATATGGTGAAGGCATGAACGTCGTAAAGGGGGAATCATTGGAGAATAAACGTCAGTGTGATAAGCAACAGGCGGATGAGGGACAGTGATTAAAAGACCTATAGTAAGTAGTGGACCGAGCAACAATGACCGGAGCATCGAAGGAGATGGTATGAGGGGTAGGGAGACCAAAGGACAAGAGGCACGTCGCTAGCATATGATACAACTTGCGCAGCAGCCGCGACTCGAGTCCTCGTCGTCCGAATCCCCTTTCTTCTTCTTCTTCGGATCCTGGTCGTCACCTGACGGCGCGCACGCTCGCACGGAGAGGTGGACGATGGTCGGCTGCGGGGGTGGCACATCCGCAGTAAGGGTATGGATGGGGATTTTGAGTTCTGAGGGAAGGAGTGTTCAACGAAGTCCGTATGCGGTGGGAGATGAGAGGGGGATAGGGGATAGCAGCGGACACGCACTGGACAGGGTATCATTATCTTGTAGAACCTTCCCTAGATACAGGATGCGGATGTATGCCGGCGCTGGTGGCCGCTCCTCTTGCCAGTCTGAAGGACCGAGTTAGTCATGAAGAGTGAGGGAAAATGCAGCGCACGCACCTTCTGGCCACTGATCCCAGACAAGCTCCTTAACCTTCCCGACGGTCGTCTCGGGGTCGAACGACATCGTCTTTCTCCTCGCAGTGACGGTCAGGAATGTGAGGATAGCTTGCGGAGCTGGGGGCGGGCCACCCTCCTCGTCCGCGGGGAGCTTCGTCATGGATCCGGTCTTGCTCTCGTGAGCGTGCGCATGCCCGTCGTCCTGCGTGTGCGCATCGTCGTCGTCGACGACCTCCTCCGCCTCCTCCGCGGGATTACGGATGCTGGGGGCGACGCTCGCGCTCATCCCCTCCTCTTCCTCGACGAGCGGGAGGTTGACACGGGTGATGGAGGTGCGGGCAGAGTCGCACGTCGGCTGATCGTATGGGAAGCGGCGTGTGAGCCAGTTGCCGGTGGCTTCTGGCGGTGTTGCTGCAGGGTAGAGGCCGTCCGTGTTCAGAGGCTCGACGACGACGGAGGGGAGGACGAAGGATGCTTCCCGGGTTTGTTGGGAGTTCGAGGAGGACATCGCCGACGCGGGGGAAACGAGAAGAACCCGCTATATATAGATGCGGTGATGGGTATGGTCGAGAGTGATATGTGCGTCGCGGGGGATAGATTGGGGGAAAGGGCTTCAGGATGGAGGCGAGGCCCTCTTATAGTTGAGATCAAGCATCGGAACCTGCAACGAATTGCGGCTTGAAAGTGCCCCGGACGGCTCCAAAAAGGCGCCCACCTGAATTTCCAACGGTCGTGCACGTGCACGGTTGAAGTTTTTGCTCGCCCCCAAGTTGATTTTCCCTCCGAGCATGCCCGACCTCAGTCAGGCACAGCTATACGAGCTCTTACCCAGGCTGCGCTCTACCTGCTCGACGTTGCTATCCGATGCTGACGCCGGGCTGAACCCAAAGCACGGCTATTCTAGTCCCTCCGCTGGTCGCAGACTCGTGGTCTAGAAACCCTGCCCACAAGAACAATACGCTTCTCGGATTGGGCTCGACCGACCCCCGCGTCCCGACGCCGGCGACCCCCTGGACTCGCGGAACATCCCCTTTGCTAAGCGAATCTGCAATCCCTTGGCGCAGATTGCTCCTTAGACTGGTCTTTGCCAGTCGCTTCGCTGGCTGCGTCTCTACTGTGTCTGGGCGGCTCACCCCGCCCCGAAGCTGCGTACATGCAATCTGTCGATGGGCACGGACGTGCTACAGGAGCGCGAAGTTCTTCGTATTCATCGATCGTCGCACTCGTTGCATCTAAGGCGGCGCCATCAACCATCTCTGCATCAGCTGGCCGCACACCTGCCACCAGCTGACGGTGGGCAGGTAGTTGACTGATAGCAGGCCATTGAGTGGCGCGTTACGTTGGCACCAGGTCGTGTAGGATGGGGTCAGCGGACTTCGCGGGTTCAGCGCCTGCAATCTCATCGCTCGCATTGGGCGCAGCGATACCCAACTCGCAGGTGTGTATTCTCCTTCTCATACTGAGGGTGAGCGCACGCAAGCCATCCCAACGAAGCTTCGGAGACCCTATTCTCTTACGAGCTGGACAATCACCTCACGTCGAAGTTCACGCCCTTCTCAGGGCCTGCGATTGACAGACGGCAGCATCCGGCGCTAAGCTCTTTCATAGCGCCCCTGCACTAGGCTCTTTGGGCACCCCTGTCGATAGCAGCATCTCATTGCGACGTACGACGCCTCGCTCCCCTCGCATGAATCACTTCCTCTGGACGGCCGCAGCACACAGTCCAGTTCTGAGCTCAGGAGGAATCTCTCCGGGCATGCGCGTGAAGACCGTTCTCAATATTCTTTGTCGTACGTTACTGGATTACGCATCGTCCATCTGACCTGGAACTACAAGTCCGTCGTCTACACGGTTCCAGCATCGTCTATACGACTCTCCTCGCTCGCTGCTTTCCGTCTATGGGCCTTCCTTCTCATGATCTCAGCATGACCTTCCGAATCGCACGTCGCACGCGCTTCTCGACGGGCATGTCCGACTTTCTTATGAAGCTCTGTCAAAGCCGGTGACGCTACTCTGCCATTTCATCCTACGACTCTGTCAATTCATCCCGCGACATGCTCCGTCGCCAGTCGCACCGCCTCTGTACGCCGTCTAGGCCAGGCTTACCCCCGCTGAGGCGTGCTTCCTCGCCGACGATTGCTACTTGTGCGTAACTGGACTGGTCTCTGCTTGAATGCGAACGGCGGCCCCGAACGTCGCATAACCTTGCGCCTATCACCCTTCCGTGATGACCGCCGTCTTCCTCCCGGCTTCGTCGTATACTGCTGTAAGCACTACTGCGACGTCGGCGCCTTGCCTTGAAAATCATACTCCTGGTCATCTCATCCAAGTCTCGTGGCGGCTAGGCTTTCGCACACGAACACCGGGCATCGTTACCTCGAGAAATAACATCGGGGCTGCCCCATGGACCTGTCGACATGAACCCTCGTGCGCATAGGACAGTACCTCAAACTTGACTGCCGTGGGCCTTCAATATCGACGTGAACCACAAGCGTACCGCGCAAGCCTTGTCGATGTGTAGCTTCACGCAGGCGCTGTGGGTCCATGTGGACGTCATGTCGGCACCTGCCGCAAAGTCCATTCTCGCATGACGTCACGGTGGGCTTCACGCTTTGGCGGCATCAAGGACCACGGTCGAGGCAAGTTGAAGTCCATCGTCATGGGCAGGGGATTCGTGGGGAGAACCCCTCCGTTTGTGGGGAGCGCTCCTCCATGACGCTCAGTGTCGTCAATGGTTACATAGCGCTGTTCTGCGTATAAAGGCGCGAGGACGGCCCTCCATCTTCACCTTTCCTCGGTATCCATCAACCGCAACCACAACCACAACCACATCGTCACCCACCCCGTACAACACAACATGTCCAACCAGCACGTTCAGCACTTCGATGAGCAGCCGGTGCGTCCACTCGTTCTCAGTGGAAAGGCGGGAATGTTTACGCATCTGCAGATCGGCACCCGCGTCCCCGAGATGGAGCGTATGGACAGCAGCGCGTTCGCCAACGCGGAGGACACGGACCCCGCGACGTGGCAGCGCGAGCACATGAAGCAGCCCCAGCCATCCTCGCACCCCCGCGACGATAGCATGGAGGGCCTGCAGCACCAGCAACGCACGGGCAGCGCAGCCGGGCGCACGGTGTTCACCGAGGAGCGCCCTCTTGGCGTTCAGCCGACGTCTCAAGGTGCGCTATCCTTGTCTACATTCTGAATGCTCTTGACTAACACTCATACAGGCGGCGTCGCGGTCGGTGGGCAGGAGGACAAGCCGATGGGCCACGCGAAGCTGACTGACAAGATCGTTGGGAAGACGGAGAAGGTGATGGGCAAGATGTCGAAGAACCCGCAGATGCACGAGAAGGGCGAGCTGCGCGAAGCGGGAGGCAAGGCCGCCGCCACCGGTCAGGCCCGCGCTCCCCACGATTAGGCGCCACGTTGAAAGGCCGAGCAACGGACGATTCTTGACGGAAGGAAAAATAACTGTATTTCTAGTATACCTTAGCACCGGATAATCACATCCCTACCACGGAATATGAATAAAGTCGTTACACCGATGAATGAATGAATCGTGTAGCAAGCCGAGCATTCGTGAGAGGCGTTTGTCGTCCAAACATCACAGGCGTCGTGACATATCACCGACTGGCACTGTGACTCAAGCCGCGCGCGCGCGGTGACCCTACAGCTAGCAAAGCAGAAACACTGAGATTGTGTTCAGTCGACCATGTGTGCTCTAATAGAGGTCGGGCCCTGCTGAGAGCTATGAGCCTCTGAGGCAGGCTCGAATCAAAGGTTGAACTTGATTGCGAGGCACCGTGCGTAGCACGTGCAACCTATCGCCGAGATATTCCCACGCTTCGGTTCTTGTTCCGTTTTTGTCCATGACTATCATAGCCGGCTACGTCGACAAAGTCTCCGCTCCGAACATAGATGCGACACTCCCACGGCATGCGCAAGGCACCTCGACAACATGCCCACTCATTCTCGGACATAACACAGCCATTTCCGTCCTTTGTCCCAAGAACATAGGCTTATCACTATGGCAACCGCGCACACGCCCCATGGACATAGCGGTCGGCAAGACTTACCCTCTAAGGGAATCGATCTCAGAACCTTGCTGTGTGCGGCGTATAAGCTCTCGAGGCTGCGACTCTGTAGACCCAAGCGGTGCGGGTCACCTAGCATTGCTGGGCTAAGAATTTTCGCGGGGAGCCGACTATGTTTGCATGTGGAATAGCCGGTCATTCATTAAAAGCACCGCGCCACAACCCCGCTCTTTCAATGATCATACACGAACACAAAACTTTCCTTTTCGGAGATAATCTGAGTTCGACTAATCGAGAAGCTGTCAAAGCGTCTGTGCGTCGGGCAGGTATAAAGGCGGGGCTTGCCAGAGCGTTTGCCTCACCAACCCATCTCAGACCAGCACACCCAGCACAGACTACACACGCTCAGCCTTTGCCTCCAGACAACTACCACAATGACCGTTATCACTATCAAGAAGATGTCCTCCAGCCCTCAGCAGGTGAGTACTCGATCGACTTCGCTGCAATGCGCCGCCACTTACGGTGGCCGACAGAAGATTATCACCATGGACAATCTCCCGAAATTCGTCGATGGCATCTGCGAGATGTGCCACACCAAGGTCAAGAGCACGCGCGACCAGACACGCCATGCTAAGGGCCACCTCTCGCTGGAGGTCCCAGAAAACATTCCCAAGAGATTGTGCGTGCTAAACTCTGTGGCCCACGAACTCAGTATCTCTGACACCGTCGTTTTACAGTCCTCACGCATGCGACCATCCCGGCTGCGGTAGGCGCTTCGCCCAGAAGAACTCGCTGGAGAACCACGTCGACGCGAAGCAGTGCGTCCCCTCGCTCTATCGCCGATGCTCTCACTGACAGACTTGCAGCACCGGCGCGAAGAGGATCAAGTGCCCTCACGAGGGCTGCGACAAGGGCTTCTCTGACCCCGCGGGATGCTTCCGCCACCGCGAGCGCGCGCACGGGTGGCAGCCCAAGACGCGCCGCGGCCCGCGCGAGAAGCCCTACGACAAGCCGTCCAAGAGGAAGGCTCGCTCCGACAGTTATCCCATTCCGCTGTGGGGCTCCCTCTCGGACGACGAGGACGATGAGGACGAGTACGAGCCGGACCGCGTGCCCCCGCGCCACCGCAAGTCGGCCCAATCGACGAGCAGCGATGTGTCCACGGACAGCGACCTGTCTGCCAAGAGCGAAGAGTCCGCGTCGAGCGCGCCTGGACGCCTGGTCAAAGAGGAGTCCGGCACGCCCTTGAGCGCCTTCCAGCAGAACGCGCCGGCCTTCAACCCGCGCCCCGTGCCGCCCTTCCCCCTCAAGGCGCACAAGTCCATGCCCGATCTCTCGTCGATGACTCTGCCGGACTATGCGAAGATGGCCCTGTTGACGCCCTCGCCCACGCCGATCTCGAACTTCGCGTCTCCGTCCATTTCGAACCTCGCGTCCGCCTCGTCGATGAACGCGCCGCAGCCGATGCCCCAGAACAACTTCTGGGCTCGCCGTCGACCCCTGCAGGCGTCGGCGACCTGGGGGCCGCAGATGCCGTCGTTCCATGCGCCGCCGATGCCATCGCACTACGCGCCTCAGATGCTGCCGAACTACGGTCCGCCGGCGCCATTGTACAACGGCCTGCCGCAGATCCCCCGCTACTTTGGCCACCAGCAGACTGAGCAGCCTCAGCCGCGGTACACGCAGCTGCCCAGGCTGCCTGAGCTGGACCAGCAGCTGGTGTACCCGCAACTGCCCAACCAGACAAGCCAAGCCAGCCAGCCCAAGGAACAGTACCCACAGCTTCCTCAGCAGCCCAAGCAGGAGTACCCGCAGCTCCCTCAGCAGTCTCAGGAGAACCAGCAGCCGCAGATCAACTGGCAGTACTGGAACTCGCAGCTCTAGTAGATTCTTCTTCTTCTAGTCTTCCGTAGTACCCCTCTTAATTATTGCCCATTAACTTGCCATAGACCTATTCCGTTCTTTTCCTAACCTTCACGTACTTACCTTTGCCGTCTAATCGCCTCTCCACGGTATATTCTCCACGGTATAATTTCCGCAGGAGGTCTCTTCTGCCTTCAGTATGCAATACTTTATAGACACCATATGCTTCACTATACAGATCGCTTCCTTTGGCTATGACTCGGAATATACGTAGGGTAAAATTGCATGGATATCCTGATGAAAGAGCGCTCAAGGGATTCCCCATCGTCTCATTTCCAGCCTCGGCGAAAGCAACGACCTGCATGGCAAACCGATCTTTCTGTTCTCTCTCACAAGCCACATGCATATTCGACGCGCAGTTCATATTACAGATAAAAAATACAAGCATACATTCGTCTTGATTCTTGTCCCGCGCCTTCGTCGCGGCGCATGATTCTTCGCCACCCTATCGCCGAGCGGCCACGGTTCACCAGGCGCCTTAAGCGTTTACACGCTCAGCTCTACACGCGCGCTCCCCGCGATCGCCTCCTGCGCCTCCTTGTCCTCGAGCGCGGGTTTGACCCACTCTTGGAGGAACTCCGTGACCTGCTCGGGCGCGCGGCCGATGAAGCTCGAAGGCTCGAGGAGCGAATCAAGCTGGTCTGGATCCAACGTCAATGACAACACCGGCGTTCATCAATACTCCACTCACCCTTGATAGGATCGAAATACGCGTCCTCCTTGATCCTCGAGATCAGGTCGTTCTCCCGCCCGTGCACCTTCACCTCGCGCGCCGCCGCCTGCGAGTGCACGCGGATCGCCTCGTGCGCCTGCTGTCGGTCGCCGCCCGTCTTCACGAGCGCCATGATGACGTTCTCGGTCGCCATGAACGGCAGCTCCTGCGCGATGCGGCGCTTGATGACCTCGGGGTAGACGACGAGGCCCTCGGAGACGTTGCGGAGGGTGCTGAGGACGATGTCCGCGGTGAGGAAGGCCTCGGGGAGCGCGATGCGGCGGTTAGCGCTGTCGTCGAGCGTGCGCTCGAACCATTGCACGGATGCGGTCGCGAGCGCGTCTTGGTGGAGGACCATGAGGTGGCGAGCGAGACTGAGGAAAATCGTGAGCGGGTCGAAAAATATCTGGACAGGACATAACAATTACCTGCAAACGCGCTCACTGCGCATCGGGTTGCGCTTGTACGCCATGGCGGAGCTGCCGATCTGGTTCGCCTCGAAGGGCTCCTCAACCTCCTTCAAGTTCGCCAGCAGTCGTAGGTCCGTGCCGATCTTGTGCGCGGTCGCGCCGAGGGAGGCAAGGGCAGCGAGGACATCGGCATCGACTTTGCGAGAGTATGTTCTGGTAATGCGTTCAGTGTATCAGTCAGGTGGCGCTGTGATGAGTACGCACTGGCTAGCTACAGGGTACGCGTATTCGAAGCCGGCAAGTTCAGTGACACGACGATCAAGGGCCTTGACCTAAGGAGGGTTATCATTGGAGAACGGCTGCGCTGATTTGTACTGCACTGACCTTCTCGTGATCTCCGTCAAAGAGGGCGAGGAAGCTAGCCTGAGTACCGGTCGTGCCTTTGGCACCGCGGAAGCCCAGGTCAGAGCGCGCGCGGCGGAGGTTGCGAAGGTCTGCGAGCAGGTCCTGTGGTAGGTGAGATCAACATCTACGGCAAGGGGGGTGTTGTCTAACCTGGATCCACAACGTAGCGCGCTTGCCCACCGTAGTGAGCTGCGCAGGCTGGAAGTGCGTGAATCCAAGGGTAGGGAGAGACTTGTTCGCCTGGAAAAAGTTTGATATTATGAGTTCAGGTTTGGTCTAAATGACGAAGTACGCACCTCCGCAAACGTAGACAGACGTTCGATCAAGACGACCAGTGAGCGAATGAGGAGCGTCAAGCCGTCCTTGAGAAAAATCAAGTCCGCATTGTCCGTCACATAGCACGACGTGGCACCCAAGCTGCATATTGAATCAGTCCCCTGCTTTGGGTACTGAGCATCATACGCACTGGATGATCCCCGCCGCCGCGGGGGCGACCGTCCCGAAAGTATGCACATGCGCCATCACGTCGTGCCGACGCTTCTTCTCCTCCTGCGCGGCAACGTCAAACTGCTCCGGCGTAAGGTCCAGGTTCGCCTTCATCTGCTCGATGGCGTCGTCCGGGATGGGGAGCCCGAGCTCCTTCTCCGCGGTGGCAAGATACAGCCAGAGCTTGCGCCATGTCGAGAAGCGCATAGCGGGGGAGAAAAGGTGCGCCATCTCCTTCGACGCGTACCGCGACGAGAGCGGTGTCTGGTACGTTGAGTAGGCCTCCATTGTCACCGAGTCCAAGTTCGAATGACCGGAGCGGGGAAGTACGATCTCTCCGATAGACGCTGATCCCGATCATGACTCGCGGGCGGCAAACGCCGGGAGGACTTAGCCGTATCTCGTCTAGGCTTCATCGGCGCATCTAATAATAATCTGCCGTGTGAGATACCTGAGGCGCCAAATGATGTCCGATGCCCTGGCTTGGGCAAGAAGAGTACGGAAATTCTGGATGGGTCATGTCGAATTTTTTTCTCATAAAAGGAATAGACCAAGATGGAAATTGTGTGACCTGGAACGGTCCTTGTCACAGCTTCTGCTGCTTGCCTTCCTCCATCATCACATGAAAAGGTTCATGGCCTCTAATCCTTTGGGTCAGAGACTTGATCTGAATTAACACGGCTGCGAAGGCAGCACATAATCAATGTATCTGAGCAGCACCACACGCGTCGATTGGCCACGTCGTCTGAGAATTCGAAGTTCGTCGTCTTCCCAGGGCACCGTGCCTTCGCCGTCATCGCGGTGATCATATCGATTTGGACGCTGGCTGTGCAGCGCGCCTCTTGCTGTTGACTAGCATTGCAAGACCTACCTTTGTTTTGCGCATACCGCTACGGCCGATACACTCATGGGGAACATACAGGAAGCAACTTCGAAACCGGGCTACCAGAACGCAGAGGGTATGTCATCTATCTGGAAAGGACAAGGCGTACTCTTACTTTAGGCAAGGTATAGCACGCGATGTTGCAGGAGATCCCAACTGCTCGTCCATTGGAAATCAAGACCGCGGAGTAGACCCTCCTAGACCACCTGCGCTTGCGCACTATAGAGAGGACGGTAGGCTCTATGGATGCTGCGAAGGCGATACGAGATCGACTGAATCGTTTGTAGACCCCTCGCCAGCCACGCAGGAATCCTTCGCGAATGCGAGCGCAGCGACGCCCTCCCCTCCGGAACAGGATCACTCATCGGGGTCAAAGAGCGCGCCTACGGCCCATTGTCAGCCCACGGCGACTGCTCACCGAGACGAGACTCCGCGCTTCTTCGGACTTCCAAAGTATCCTGCGACCCCACCTGGGAAAGGCGGAAGTACGTGCGTCCCTCTCCGTCGTGAGCGCGATACTCAACTGCCACAAGTCGGCGACTACCGAGATATGTATCCCGAGGACGCGTATGGCGCCGAGCTTGGAGAGAACGCGCGCGTCTGGCGCGTCTATCTCGACGAGAGCGGTCAATTTGATGACGACATGATCAGAGGGTTTAGAGACACCCTCGACGTGCACCTCGTCTTCGTCAGTTTCCACAGCACGACCTGGGCGCGTATACTCACTGACATTGTCTGATAGGCCGCCTTGTTTTCCGCCGTCGTTACTACCTTCGTGGTCCAGACCTCACAGTCGCTGCAGCCTGACTACGGGCGTACCACGTCGGCCATCTTGCTCGAGCTGGTCGCCTTGCAGCGGGCGCGTTCTCCCGATGATGTACCCTCTGCAAAAGTCACTCTGGACACGCTCTCTGTCTCTACTAGCGACGTATGGGTCAACGCCCTGTGGTTCACCACACTTGGACTCTCGCTTTCTACGGTCCTCATCGCGGTTCTCGTCAAGCAATGGCTGCAAGTAAGTCGGGCTTCTAGGAAGGTTGCACTTGATTGACCTCAAATACAATCAGGAGTATATTAAGACGCCCCCTGGACCTCCTCGAGACCGCGCGTTGATACGCCATATGCGCTACAAGGAGCTACTGAGATGGAAGATTCCTCTCATCATCAACCTCATTCCCGTGCTGCTTCATGTCTCGCTCGCTCTATTCCTGGCCGGCCTCATCGTGTTTCTCTCAAAGCTCTCCCTCCCTGTCACATGCCTTGTCTCGGTGCTGACCGGCGCGACATATATCTTCTATGTCACGACGCACGTCCTGGGTTCCCTTCACTGGGAATGCCCTTACCGTACTCCTGTTACTCTTGCAATTCGAAGTGCTGCGCTACGTGTATCGAGAATCTTCGTCACGACTTTCCGGAGGCTCCTGGTGAAAATTCGAATATACCCGGCCAGGCTTGAGGCTGACTCGCCGCGGGAGACACCTGCTCGGCCACCGTTGAACTCGACGCAGGGCGAAGCGGCAATAACTCGCGTGCATGAAGGACGACTACACCAACGAGCCCAAGATCTGATGGCTGAAAGCATGAGCTGGTTACACAGTAATGCTATCAACCTCTCCGCGCAGAGCGTCATTGCGGCGGCATGTGCCGGCTTGGGCTCTCCTTTGTCCTACTCGCGCAGGGGTTCGTCGCACATGGGCGACTCGTCCACTCGTCTTGATCTACGCTCTTTATTGATCAAGGATATACACGACTGCATTCAGAAAGGCAGCTTTGGGGACGAACGTGATTGCCTCGCCCTCGAGAAGGCAACTCGAGGATTATTGAGCGTCACCTGGGATCCGCAGAACTGGACATCTTCTCGCCCATCTGCCGATTCCCTTTCTAAGTTGCTCTCGGTAAACGAAGAACAATGGCGTACCGTTGTGCAGTCTCTGGATCCTAGGATCGCTATGGATGGAGGAAAACAGCAATTGGCTCTTATCACTCGACGCATACTCCCTTTCATCGTCTTCTCCCCTGAGATATCGAGCAAAGCACGGAAGGATCCTGTTTTGGTCTCTCAGACTAGGCAGTTCATCATGAACCCGAACACGAAGCTAGTACCGATGAGCTGGCATCTACTGCTGGACTGGTCGTGCGATCGGTTTGCTCGCGCGCGTGCCTTTCTCCCAGATTGCCCGCCCATCCTTTTTTCTTTCGGTGGCAATGTCGATGATATGCCACCTGCAGAGAGAGATGCTGTTCAGCAGTGGCTCGACGATGTGCTTTACCTCGTGCACGTTTGCTGCATTCCCGCGCGCGGATCGTACCGGCCTTGCGAAGAACCGGCCACTCTGCGTGTCGCCTGCACCTACCATGTCAATGTGAAGCATCGCTTGGCTCAGCACCTTCGCTTCGTTCTTATGGCCAATAAAAGCTGGGGTATGTTCACTGATTCATGCTCAGGCTATCGACCAACTAATCCTCGTCGTATCAGCCGAAGCGCTGACAATCCTTGTGACTTGTCTCGAGCGAGGGAAGAGGACTATACCGCGGTGGCTCCGGAGGTTACTCTGGAATCAGCTGGAAATATCCGCTTCCCAATTTCACGCCAACATCAACGACTTGCAGCGCAGACACGGGGGCAATCCGAGATTGCTGAATGACGTTTCGGCATCTGCTATGATCCGACAGAGGGTGGAGGAGTTCTGCAGCATTACGCTGCTACACCAAACGTTCTGCGCGCACACCAAGTCGTCTGAGCGAGACATGTGGTGTAGGCCATCCCTCACAAGAGGGATAGTGCTCAAGCAACCGAACGTGCTGGAACTCCCTCTGTGCGGGGCCGCAATGATTTTGCATCTTGCTACGCGGTTATACTCTGCTGGGACATATGATCCGCTCGAAAGCGCTTTTCCCCTCCTCGCGCCCGCGCTCCTTCGCTATATCCAGAATGCGCGCCCTATCGAGATACAAAACCTGATACCCGACGTCACGCAGCGCCTCATGTATGCAGCTTTCCATATCCACTTTGTCGGAAGCAGCGCGCTCCAGCCCTTCCTTCACGAGAGCACAATCTTGATGCTGGTTGACCACTGGCCGACATATCCTGCACTCTCCCGTAGATACGAGGCATACTTCCGCGAGATTTACCGGAGGACACGAGATAATCCCTTCTGGCATGATGCCTACAGGAACTCGGTTTCACGTTGTCATCAAATGGGGGCAGAAAGCGGGCCACAATCTCACACTATAGAAGAGTACGCGAAGGTGCGAAGATTGGCAAGGATTATGGATGCCGACAAGTGGGTGAATGACTGTGACGGACACGATCTTTACCTTCCTGTCACTGTCGCCTGGATGCTGGACCAGTGAGCTTCAGAGCCTCTCTCATCTGACCGATGACATTCTACTGAAATGTTGTATTTGCAGTGGCATAGCACCCCTCTCCTATGCCGGCAATCGCATTTACGGGCCATACTCCATTTCATACCTCGTTGTCGACTCGCAAGCTGATCTACTACAAGGTCATACAGCGGATGACAGTGATGGCTCGGTAGCCCGCAAACGGACTTCATGGAGGCAAATGTTGGGGATTATCGAACCTAGGGCTACAGTCTGGTGGTCAACTCGAGCAGCACGCCGACAGCATCCATACTACCTATCCCGCACTCCGAAGATCTCTCCGGATGAGCTGGTCTAACGTACTCAACTGTGGTCGTCTCTAGGTCATCTTCGAATGGTGCGCGGGTCCAAGATATACGGAACATGTCAGCTAACGGCGTACACCACCAGCAATACATGTATGCAGCTATTCGTAAGCGCGACTGTGGAAGTATACTCGTACATTGCGGGCAAGCGCCATAGCTATGAAGGGAGGGTGAAAACGCAAGGATGTGAGGTGGACAGCGGCTCATATTACAACTCAAGTATCCGAAGGGAGTTGGGAATGGTAAAGTGATACAACGTTCGCGCCATGTGAATTCGTGACCATGCCCACTGCGCCCAGCCTCGTCAACCACTATGATTCTACTGTCCTATCCTCAAACTCGCCGCGCCCATCTCAATGCTGCGTATTCGTCTTCGCTGTCATCACCGCGAACTCTGAGTCCAGGTCCGAGGCGCTTCGCGAGTTCATAAAACTCTTGCTGATAAGCGGCGGTCCCTTCTTGCCATCTCGCCGGCCCTTCTTGCCGACACCGTGTCGTTGCGCCTCGACGAAGTCGACCGTGTAGTTTGCCTTCTTAGTCGACATCTCGAGGCTGCTAATTTGGTGTAGGTTCGGCGGGCCGTGGTGCTCAATGGTGCGCTCGATGAGGACGTCAGGCTGCGTTATTGTGAGCGAACGAGTAGCAGGATCATGAATCTGGGCGGACGAACGCACATGCGTACCAGATCCTACGATCATTCGTGGTGAGGTGAGGGCATCTCCGCCTGAGGATACGGTCGATACTGGCGGCTTCCATCCTCCGCGGGCGTTCAGACTGCTCAGAAGGGTGTTGCTATACAGCTTCGAAAGCGGGAGATTGAAGATCAAGTGCCTGTCACAGTGCCGTCAGTACAAGACACGTATTTAAACGTAGAGACCGAGCCGAAAAGCAGGACTCACGTTCCAGTAGGGTCTCCCAAGTACACCCCGAGGTCAATGATCGCCCAGATGGCGGTGATCATGCCCGTCTGCACCGTCAGGCGGATGATACCGTCGATACGATCGTCGGTCGCCCGATAGCCGGTGTAATGCTCTCTCTACGTTGATCATTAGTCTTCTCGATTGTGTGAGCGAAGGGGACGCAGAATGGAGGTTTGCGTTCGTAGAAATGTTGTATAGCACCCACCAAGTATTTCGTCAGCGCGACGGTGATGAAGACGTCGCCAACCGCAGCTGCCACTAGCCAGAAGATCACCGCGATCTCGAACTTCTGAAACTCGCTGAAGTGCGAGACGAAGTGGATGGCGATGGACGTCGAGAGGCCGCCCGCGGCAGCGATGAAAGCTAGATACAATTCGCAGTCAGCTCGAATCGGGTACGACCGCGGTGTAGCGCGCGCCAGGGCACGTACCACAGACGGCGGCTGGAACCCAGAACATCCAGCTCATATTAAGGACGCGGATACGCCACGCTGTCGATTTAGGCTCGAGTTCAGCTAGCGTTCACGTGGACGGGGAGGAAGTAGCGGGCCACCGACCGAAGAAGGACTGCACCATAGACCCGATGAACGCCTGGGGGCAGTGTAAGGAAGGTGGGTACCGAGCGGTAAGCTTGACGGTGAGCTACCGTCATAACTGGATCTGGCAAGAGAGTTGGTGAGCGTCGGATGAAGAGACAAAGCACGTCGGGCTACGCACCCGTCGCAAAGACCCAATTCGCTGTGTTAAGGAAGGGAGTGTCACCTGCGCGTTGACCTATTCAGCATATGTCAAAGACGAGAAGGGGATACTCACCGAAATGAAGGACCAGGGCGTCATACATGTACACCATCAAACATACAGTGTTGAAGGTATCAGCCACGAATAAGACGGCGACATATATCTTGATCCACAGCGGATCCCTGCGAGCGTGTCAGCATGTTCATTTCGGCGGGACATACACAGGAAGATATGGAGTTCGAGTGATCGTTGGTAGAACGCACATGAGGACTCAACTTACCTCTTGTACGTCGTCACGTAGAGGTAGAGCTGGGTGATCATGATACCGTACAGCAGCACATTGAAGACCAGGCCGATGAGCATTGGCCCGTGCGCGAGCTGTGCGGGGTTGCTCATCGTGGCCATTTTTCGTGAGCTACGAGGTGAGGTTCTCGGTGTTCGAGCGTGCAACACGACAAACTGCACCCAGTGTCACAAACGACGAAGCCTGAGAGCACGAAAACGGGCCGCCTCGAAAAGGCCACGACGACGCCCTTAAGAAAGGGGGCTGGGGGATGGTGGCGAAAAGAAAGCGGCAGCCCACTGCAGCCACCTGCGCTATATAGTCCTAGGCCCGCACCACCTCCGCCGTGGCGCGTCAGAGCGCTTTGTGATATTTGCCTCCTCGCTTCCGGTGTCGGGCTGCAGCGTAGAGACCTTCTCCTCGGGTTCGCGTATTCGAAGGCGATGCAGGGATTCAAGGCTTCTCAGATGGCGCGGAACGTCGACGGGTTCTCGGTCGGCGTCGGGCGCGAGGAGATACGTATTCAGTGGCAAGCATGAGTCGCGCGCGCTGTGAAACGTAGCGAGCAGATAGCTTCGGGAGTCGCCAGGTTTTGTCGTTGTACCTTCTTGTAATCGCTTGCGTAGAATACCGCGGGCGTCCCTGCAGAAGTCTCCTCATCACAGCGAACATATTGAGACCGGCGAGGATGTCGTATGGGGCTCCACCGTTAATCATCGAGAGCGGGAAGTCGTAAGCCCGCCAAAAGATTTGGCAGAATCACTCAACTGAAGGCAGTCATCTCATCGTTGGGGGGTGCGACGTAGGAGATCACGGCGCTGGCGCTATATCGTCCGTCGAGGCGCTACCAGCACGACCTGTCATGAAAAAGGCGCTTTCCGTCGTTGAGAAAGGCGCTACGTCCTCGAACAGGCGCTAATTGGTTGTAAGATCCGCTGCTCATGTCGTCGGAGAAGGTACACCTTCATCGGTGGAGGCAGCAAGCCGCGATGGGTGCCGTAGCGCATGCGTTAAGCCGCCATTGTGTAAGTGCGAGCGCCGGATACAGGTGATAGAGCTTGTGGCGCGCCGGGACCGTCATGTCAGGGTCAGGGAGATATATCGTTGATTGTGGAAAGGCAATCTAGTTGATGCGCCTGGGTAGAAGGGGTGATCGTGACTGCGTTCGGCTGAAGCTTGCGCTGAGTGAAAGGTCGAGATCCTTCGTAGCGTGTGAGACAGAGCATGATATCGAGCCTGAATTGGTGAGGTAGCAAAGCGTGCGTAAAGCAGAACATAGCATACAGATGAACGCATTTGGTCGCGTCTTACAGACACGTACCGGACACGGATACACGGGCGAGTTTTACAACGATTTCCTTCGTGATGTCGACAGTGACTGCCCCTGCGGGGAACTCCTACAGACACGACAACATATCCTGGCAGAATGCCCACAATACGAGGAGTACCGCTACCTACTCCGTGACGCATCCCGCGGCCTCTCGCTCCCGGTTCTATTGGGAACGAAGAAGGGGATCGCAGCCCTCACGGAATTCATAGCGGCGTCCGGCGCATTCACCAAAACCGGTGCACCCCGTGCACCTCCATCACTCCCTACCTGGGAGCAGGAACCCGAGGTACGACAGGACGACGAGAACGGCGAGGATGGATAGGAGGCCCGGCAGCCCAACCCCGTGCTTAGGTACCTTTCCCCGTCCCTTATCACCCTTTTTCTTGTTCGTTTGCGATACCCCGAGACACACGACACACGCACAGAGTGCTTTTACCTATTATATCACCATTCAGCTCAACCACAGTATCGCGACGGACAGCAGTACGAGCAGCAGCCTCGGGACTTGTAGATTATCACCACGGGTATGCGAAGGGCCCTGTCGGGCTTCCGGATGGAGGGAGTTCTGGCGGAGGACCGCGTCTTAGCTTCACCTTAGTTTGTAGCGGTATAGAAGTGCAGAGTTTAAAAAAAAAAAAAAAAAAAAAAAAAAAAGATGAACGCATTTCGTACAAAAATTCCGGAGGACAAGCCTTATGGCAGATAAATATACTGTACACGAGGAGACGCACCAAACCTAGTATAAAAAGTGGGATGGCAAGACTGATTAGAGCGCCAGTGCTGCAAGACGATCAGCCTGAAATGCGCACGTTCGCGTGGCGCGAACAATACCTTCCATATGTGGAAAGGCCATCACGGCAATTGCCGTACATTCCATGCGCGCGTCCACAGAGGTCCAGTGAAGCCACAGCACCTCATTCCTATGCTGAAGTTACGGTACCACCTTGAATCTGTTCCGCTGTTAAACTGGTCGCTTGGGCACCTTGTGGTTCGCCCGCTTGAGCACCTTGCGGCTCGACCGTCGGTGCATCGCCCTCTGGTTGCGCTGCAGATGCCTGCGCTTGCTGTTCCTCGGCATCTTGGGCCCGTCTCCTCTCCCACTCCGCCAAAATTTGCTCCGTACGCACGAAGTTCTGAATTGCATACTCGATGAGCATTCCGAAGAACCCGTCGTGGCCGAAGATCTGGCGCGCTTGGTCGAAGGTGAGGAGGTGGGACTCGTAGTTGAGCTCGTCTGGCATGCCGGTGTTGGCGTGGTGGGGCTGGGATGGAAGTGAGCGGCGTCCAAGAGAGAGAAGAGAGAACAGAAGAATAAAAATCAGCGAATACGAAGTGAAGAAGGGGGAATGGAGAGGAAGGGCATGTGAACGATGAGTGGCGCAAGGCTTACCGCGTCGACGGGGATCTGGCCGGCATACCAGGTGGTCAGATATTCGCCGCCTGGGTCGCTCATCTGCCCTCCCCGGTATTTTGGGCCCCAGCTCATGGCGTGGATGTATAGCGGTTCGGTGGATGGAAAGCGTGGTCGATCAGGCGAGGGTTGATGATGAGGGTGGCATAGTGGGAGGAAGGTTGCTTGGTATCCGGTCTGCGGTCGCAACGTGAGTCCCTTGACGTCTGTACCGTAGTAGAACATCACAAACCTCTTCGTATGCCTCCCTCAGCGCTGTCTCCTCCAACGACTGTCCTACATCTTTCCTGCCCTTCGCATTTGGAGTCAGTCATAGCGATCGACAGGCTAAGCGCCCGACTACACACCTTTGGCAAGAACCAGTATTTCCGCGCGCGCTCGTACACGCACACAATCTTGCGTGTCTCGGGTTGTATGATCACCATTCCCGCCCCCAACATCATGTCGGACGAGCACCAGTAGGCCTCCTCGACTGCCGGCGTCGACCAGTGGGAGAAGATATGCGTGACCTGCTGGAGCGCTTGCTGAAAGGTGGAGCGCCTGCGGGACTGAGTAGTCGTTGAGTGGCCATTCCCTCTGGTGCTGTTGCCCCGGGTGTGGGTGACGGGGCGCGTAGAGGTGGACGCGGCCGGTTGATCGTGGTTCGCGGTGGGGGAAGACGGCGAAGATGTCGGCGCCCGGGAGCCGCGCGTGAAGAGTTGAGATATCCTGTTAGACATCGTCTTCGTTTGCTATCGGTGCATGTAAGGCGCGGCAAGGGCGAAGGAAGGGATATCAGATCTGGGATGAACGCTATGTCCAAGATATGGTGAGAGTCCAATAGGCGCCGCGGCTCGTGGCCCGTGGGGTATCACCGGGCCGAGTTCCGAACTTTTTGCTTCCGGCTTCAGGGCCGGCCATTGTCTGCTTCTGTGTTTGCGCTGCTTGTCCTAAACACTCATGCTGAACCAATTGCATACTGTGTCCTATCCTTACAGGCAGCGGAAAACCTCTTCAAGAGCTCCTTCAGCGCCAACACTACTCGAGTAGCTCACAGGCCAACGGTGTGGGTCTATGCCTCCAGGTGACAGCCTATTCCCCCGTTTGGCAGCTCAATGTCAGAGTTTGGCGGCGCTTCTATCCTGGGTTTGAGCAAGCCTAACATGACGGGGTCCCCTCGTGCCCATGTCACTGACAACGCCATTTTGCTCTCACCGTCACCATCGTCGTGGACATGCCATCGGGAAGCGACACTGCGAGTGGGAGGGGCGCGCCTGCGACCCTTGCAAGCGCAAAGCGACCGTTCAAGCCTCTTGCACCAGTGAAGAAGACACCGGCGGCGAAGAATGTACTAGCGGCGACGAAGGCATCAGCGGTTCGCGATAAGGGGAAGGACGACGCGTCGCGCGCATCGGCGCCGCCATCGCGAGTGCAGAACCCTCCTCCACAGGCAGAAGATCTTTCACGCGCGTCTGTCCCGCCTCAGACGCAGGACACGTCGAAGGATCGCATATATGCGCTGGACTACGCTCGCGGCGCGTCTTACAACCCATTCGACGCGTCAAATGGCGCTGCTGAGGTGTCCAATCTCGCTGGCGTATCGAATTGTACTTCCGATACATCCCAGCGCTCAAACAACGCGTTCCAAAGCTCGAACAACGCATCCCAACACTCGATTGACGCCTCTGAGGATGCTACTACCACTTTCACTCGCATTGCTGACGCGGCCAAGCCCATCGTGGACGCGTTCTCCTCCAACCCCGCACCCCGGAACGCGTCCCTCGCGTCTACGGCTTCTTCGAACACCTCTTCTGCCCTTCCCGACGCGTACAACGCGCGCAACACGCCCTCGGCGACGCGCTTCTCGATCGTGACCCCCGCGGAGTCGGCGTCTGTGGCCGGGGCGCTGCGCAGGAGCCTAGAGGAGGGCAAGAAGCTCTTGGAAGAGGAGAAGCAGCGCGTCGAGGACGAGCGGCGCCGGCGCGTGGCCACGGATGTGCAGCGCTCGCATGCGACGCGGCAGTGCGCGGAGGCAAAGGCGGAGGTGGAGAGGTTGCAGCGGGAGCTGGAGAGGTCGAAGCAGGAGATGGAGCGCGTGAAGACCAGCGGCAACGCACACGACGATGCGGAGGAACTGGAAGACGCGAAGGCGGAGGCGGAGCGAGCGCGAAAGGAGGCAGAGGAGGCGCTCGCGGAGGTGAAGCGTCTGGATGCGGAGCTCGAGCGGGCGAGGGAGGCGTTAGCGAAGCCTAGTGACGCCAAGGATGGGAAGCACGGCGACAGCAAGGACGTTAAGGAGACGAGGAAGCTCGAAGCGGCGCGGAAGGAGCTGGCGAAGATGAAGAAGGAGCTGGAGCAAGTCAAGAAGGATTTGGAGCAGGCGAGGAAGGACGGGGAGGGGAAGGGTTCAGGAAAGCTGAAGAAGCTGGAGGGGGAGCTCAAGTCCATCAAGGACGTTCGTGATCGCGCTCTGCGCGACCTCGAAACTATACGCAAGGATCTCGAGACCGCTCGCAAAGACCTCGACGCCACCCGCAAGGAGCTTACCACGACTCGCAAGGACCTCGAGATCGCCCAGGGCGAGGCCGAAGGCGCGCACCTGCTCGCCTCGCAGGCCGTCGGCGACGCGCACAACGACGTGGCGAAGATGCAAGAGGAGGTGTGGGGCCTGCAGGAGCAGCTGGCGACGTTCAAGAAAGAGAGGTCGCAGGCGAAGAATGCGCAGGAGGAGCTGGAGGCGAGGGTGCGTGAGCGCGAGGAGTCGAACAGGGAGCGTGGTGAGATGGTTAAGGAGCGCGACGAGACGATCAAGGAGCGCGATGGGATGCTCAACGAGCATAAGAAGACGGTCAAGGAGCTCGAGGGCAAGTTGCGTGACTCGGAGACGCGGGCGGCGGAGGTCAGGGCGAACGCGGAGAAGGTGGCGCAGACGGAGAAGGAGCTGGTGCAGACGCGGATGGAGGCGGACAAGCTTCGGCGCGCGAACGAGCGGGGGAGGAAGGGTGTGGAGGCGCTGACGAAGGAGAAGGAGGCGTTCAAGGCCGAGAGGGACCAGCTGGCAACCGAGCGCGATAGGCTTGTAGCGGAGAAGGGCAAGTTGGCGGTGGAGAAGGGCAAGCTGGTCGTGGAGAGGGACACACTTGCGGCGCGGCTGAGCGCGACGCAGGCGAATTTGGGGCGCGTCATGACGGAGCTGAAGGCGGCGAAGAAGGCACAGAGGGGCGGGGCGTCGGCGGAGGCAACGGTTCGGTTGCAGAAGAGCGTCGCAGCACTGAAGGCGCAGATTCGGCAGACTGAGGTATGCGTCGTGGTTGATGACTTGACGAAGCTGACTATCGTTGCAGAGTCTGATATCGAGTGCCACGAGTGCGGTCGTTCTCGCCGAGCAGCGCAGTCGAGAGTCGAAGGACCATGCTGTACAAGCGAGGGCGCAAGTGGGCGAGGCGGAGAAGGCGTTCGCAGTCATCAAGACCAGGTTCGCTGAGCTCGATACGGATGTGGACATCAACACTGCGTCGCAGCTGTCCGTCGACGCTCTGTGGGATGTGGACGGTGACATGGACGCTGGTGCGATCAACCAGGTCATGGGGGCGGTTGACCAGGACGCCAGCATGGCTGAGCAGGACCCGGACACCACCCTCTTCGATGTCGACATGTCGCAAGCTTCGCCGATGAGCCCGTTGACTCCCGTTCCGCTCACGGCTACCACTGAGAAGCGCGGGCGCCCTACGAAGCGTGCACGGTCGCCTAGTAGTAGCGAGCCGGACTCGTCGCCTCTCGCCAAGCGTCTGCGCCGACCGGTGTCTGCGCGGCAGCCCCCTGCAAGTGTCTCGCGTCCTGCCCCTCCGCCTTCAACTCGGTCGCCGTCTCCTCCTTTAGTTCGTCAAACTCGCGGCGCAACGCGTCGGGCACGGGCGACGTCGACGCGCTCGAGTTGCCCGGCACCGTCGCTCGGCGATGAGGAGGAAACATCTCTACCTCTGCGCCACGGCCGTGCGCGTAGGAACATGATCGCGTCAAGCTCGCCGTCTCCCGTCCGTGCGGCATCTCCCAATCATGCCGAGCTCGAGGAAGACGAAGCTCTTCCTGAGGTCGAGATCGAGGACGACCAGGACGAGGACTCGTCGCTCCCGAGGCCTCTCGCCACGGCGTCGCGTTCGCGGGCGCCTCCTGCGCCACGTCCAACGTCGCCTACGTCGTCCTCCTCGGGCTCGGAGTTTGGCCTTGCTCCCAGTCCCGCACCTTCCTCTCATCCGCCGACGCCTCCTCCCAGGCGCGGCCGGCCTCTGAAGCGGCAGCAGGCAGATGTGGATGATGATACGAAGTCGAAGCCGGCGGCTGCTCCGGCCAAGAAGGTAGGCAAGAAGAAGAAGACGAAGAAGTATGAGAGCTGTGAGTGGGCATCGCTTCAGTCGGACCCCATGCTTACCGTCGTGATCAAGATGCGAATCTGCGAGAGGATATTCCCGATATCTACCCAAACTTCACGGATAAGAAGGGGCGGCGCATCTGTGGGCAGGTGCGTATTTGGAGCCGGACGGAAGTGACATTGTTGAATGACTAGCTTCCTCGTAGTGTAACGCTCTCGGCCGGATGAGCGATGGGAAATGTGTCGAGCGGTGGGGTCCGAGTACTTTGGGTCGGGGGTCGGTGTGTCAGAAGTGCGTTGGTCTTGCTCACGAGTCGCACGCATCCGTTGCTGATTCTCTTCACCGTAGCTGCCGAAAGAAGAATGTGAAGATCTTGAGGGGTTTGCAGTAGACTCCTACTGCGGTAGATGTATGGTTTGTAGCTTTCTTGAGGCCGGGTTGTATGGGAGCATTACAGGCTCCCTCGCAATGGACGGACGTATTTCTTGACGGAACAGTACATGAATCAGGAAATGGTTGAGAACGCTAAGCGTTGAAAGTTCACCCACTGCCATAGGTTACATTGTCGGATCACCTTTTTGCGTGGTTGTCGCAGTCTTGTCCGTTGCTACCAGCAATGCAACATTGAATCACATCACTTAAGTATTCGCGTACTTCTAACCCTATGAATACAACATACAGACCAAGAAAACTTTCGCTATGACGCTAGAGGGCAACTTGACAGGGAATCTTCACTCCCAAAATGGTGCAAGAGGTACGTCCCGAGAGCTAGAGCGTTGGATATCAGCATATGAAGATAGTAAAAGAATGCGTGTCGTACATGGCTACAAGGGTGCCCGAGCCTTCGGAAGGCGCGCTAGTTTCTTCACCGTCGACAGATATCTTGAGGCGGTGGCGCATAACTTCGCCATATGGATGGAAGCGTGACGTGGTCGACGCAGCATCAGACAAAATGGACGCCGCGCGAGACGAACCTGCGACGGAGACAGTACTACTTGAGCATGCGGTAGACCCATCGAGGCCTTCAAGTAGCTTCTCCCTTTTCGCGCGCTTCCGCCGCTTCTCGTCGCGCAGGCATCTCTCCTGCCAGCGACGAAAGGCAGGAGCCAAAATCTCCTGGAAAGAAAACAAGTTGCTATCGAAAAGGCGCTCCGGATCCGGAGTGATGGAGAGGACGGTGTACTCGTCCACCGCATCCTTCGGGGCTATGAATCTACCAAAAGAGGTCAAATCAAGGACAGAAGACACGAGGTGCGGGCGTACAAGTTTGGAATGCCTCGGCAGTCCGGGTTGAATAGCTCTTCGACGCTTTCCCAATCTAGTCGCTTGTCCTCTTCGCGGGCGATGAGCAACCCAGGCAAATTCGTGAGTTGCACTTTGTTGTCGGTGATCATGAGCCCAGAGTCAGTAAAGCCGGTATAGCTCAGGCCAGCGGAATGCATGCGAGCCACGGCGCTGTACACGAGCTTTTGGTCGCAACACTCTACCATCCTACCGGTCCTGCGCATGCGATAGTCAGTCACGAGGAAGTTCAGAAAAGACGGGAACAAACATCGGCTCTGAAGGTCTAGTGAGTATATTGTGTGATGGCGCAAAAGGTGAATCCGTACCGGTGATGTATCCCACAACCTGGCCATCGCTAATTATGTGACCCAGTATCTCATGAGTGAGATCCAACAGGCCTCTGCGTTCGAGCTCTCGAAACGCGCGCATGGCCCGCTCTATATGATACAGAGATTCATCCGTCCAACCCCTGAACACTTCTGTGACTCTTTGAGCTGCAGTATGCAGAAGGTATCATAAAGACGCACCGACTTGCTTTCCTCGCCAAGTACCTTGCCGGTGGTAAAGGTCGATTATCTTCGTCAAGGTCTATGGCACGTGTCAGCGTAGATCAGAGCTCCAGATATTGCGCACTATGTCTTCCTCCTCGATCAAGGTCGTCCAGGTGGGGCTGGCGATTTGGTACATCTTTCGGTTCCTTTGGATAAGCCGGCATCCTTTCCTGTCCAAGTACGCCCAGGATATGGTTTGCCACTTGATCGTCGTCAGTTGAGATTGCTACAAGGTTCATCAGTCCCATCAGAAGATTAAGCAGCGACGACGCCCACAATGATATCGATGTCGTGCACTCGCTGTCGCTGGGCGTCTAAAGTGTCCTGCAGCGTCATCTCATGGGGTAGAGCGCCCCCGTCGTCGGGGAGATGGTACTTCGCATAGGCAGGCAGTGCGTCGGCCTGGACAATGACGACCCGACCGTACATCCGGATGCCATAGAACGTGTAGTTGCTGCCGCTGAGGCTATCTGTGCAATGTTGAATTCTAGTGCAATGTGAACGTCGAAATGGCCACATACCAACAAGCGCAGGTACGTGAAGGGGCAAAGTTGCCATGTGCGAGATCGTATGAGTGCTGTGGGTGCTCAGATGAGGGTTGATAGCAAGCGCGGCACGAGGCGGCGCTTGTCGACGCAGACGGAGCGAGATTGAAAGAGTGACATGATGCATCACGTGGAATGTTGATTTGTGACACGACTGGGGAATCCAGGAAAGTTGATCGTCTCGGGAATGTTTTCCAAACGGTGTCCTGTATATCGTGGTCAGAATAGGGCGGGATATGACTCTCCAAAATCCATCAGCAGCAAAAGGCAACAGGCGCCTGGGATCCCACAACGGATTACCCATATCCAGCCACCAGCGACCAGTCCAGGAGATTGACGTGCGACATCGCAACAGATTATCGTATAAACCCTCTGTGGATGAGCTGAAGGTCTACGCTTCTGCGGGATGACCGCGAGCACCTTTCCGGGAAGCAATCGTCTCCTCCATTGCGAGCAGTGATCTTCGCGCCACATGGCGCGAGCATATCACTGAGAAGCGCATTGACTGCAGTTGATCAGGATAATCACCGCACTTGGGAACTCGGGCACTTACCGCGCCACAGAGTCTTGCTCGTATGCTGGTTACTACGAGCGCGTCAGGAATGGCGCATCTCTGCGCTGCCGACATGGGCGACGCCTCGACGTGGAGTGAAGCAGCAGCCCGAGCCCGCACGTGCCCGAGGCGAACGGATCACGTGAAAAGTTCAACCGTGGAAAAGCGTTCCCAGGAGGTCGACGGGCTGACTTCCAGGGCGCACGTAGTTGAAAGTGACGGTCGACAGATAATTTGGCGTAGTACCACTCCCTGGGATCCTAGGTCGGGAGAGGTACCCACAGGCGGTGACCAGGAAGTGAGTCGTGATCCCGAGGATCATGTCCGTCCTGCGCGGGGAGATGCAAAGCTGCGGGCGTGACGCGTCCCGTTCAGCATAGAACGAATAAGCCAAGGATGACTGTGAGCATAGCCAAGAGAAATCAGAGGTGATACATTGGAAAGCTGTAAAAATTTATCATCACGTACCAGTACACGATCCGTCTTCTCTTTCAATGGCGACGGGTAATTGCAGAGTTCGCTCCCAAAGCGCTGCGATGCATATGCATCTGCAGCAGCACCTAATGTTCTGGATTACGCGGTGTGTCATATTCAATGCCCCGTCGTAGGCGAGAAGACGTACATGGCAGACGCGGGGATGGTGTGCTCGAGCTGTGGCCGTCTTGATTTTCAGAGCGAAAGCTTGAGAGAATATCTCACCCGTGGAGCAGTAAACATACGTATGCATAATCTTCCCGACACGGTCTACCGACGATCCCACACGGAGAAGCTTGCGCGCCGCTTCTGTACTCGTAGCACCTGAAATTGCAGTCAATACGAGCCCTACTGCAATGCCACGACTCGATCGCACCTATTCCTCTCCTCCCGAGTGCTCCACCGAGTTCGGGTCGCCCCGACTCTGATAGCGGTCCCTCCGACTCTAATCACGGTCTCCCCGACTGTATTCAAGGTTGCCTAGTCTGATCAGGGACCAGAGCTCGTCTGTGATCGGGGACCACTTGTATCTTTAGCCAGTGATCGCGGTCTACTCGCCTCTGATCGGCGTCCTGCAGCGATCGGTGCTAGGCACTCAACGCCCCGGACGCTTCCCCATTGCCACTGAATGTATGTGCCTGCGCCGCGTACAGCGGCGTGTCTACTTATGGCGTTCGCTCAGGCCCTTGCTTTGGCGCGACTGACGGGACTGGCCAAAGCGTGGCTGAATGTCACTGATCAGTAAGAGATATTAGTGTAAGATGGATCGGGGGCTCACCAACGTCCGCCGGTGCGGGCGTTACGGTAGGATGAGTGCACGATGTACTGTGCAAGATGGGTGTGCGATATTTTCTGAGAATGAGTGCGCCATACTAGTGGAAAACAGTCAAACCCACGGAAGCTTCATGGCGTTTTGGAGTCCGGACGTGCGTGCATGGAGGTTGAAGGTGTAGGTAGGTTGAAGACCATTTAGAAAGGCTGGAGACCGCAATGAGAGGCTTTACCTTCGTAGACGACCCGTCAGAGCGCCTAAGCTCAGCGAGAAGACGCCGAGGGTGATGGTCTTGTAGCCCCGGCCCTGCTTCGACGCACCCTGCGTCATGAGCGCGCCCGAGCCTGGCGGGGCCGAGATGAGATAGCAGACCAGTGAATCGACGCAAGCGCAGGTCAGCAGATTGTTCATTGTCAAAGTCCTCAACGATGCCTGTGCGAGCCGTTCAGCCACACTCGATCTTCGAGGAAGAGTTTGACGTACAGTCGTATCTGCAGCTCGGTCTGGTCCTGCCTGGCTAACTACACACTGCCGGTGCGCTCATGTCTTACTCCCATGACTTCTGCATGATTCAAGAGCTTCTCCGTCCCTTACTTACCAGAACCGTGCCAAAGTTTCGCTCTCCACAACTAGGAAATCGAAAGTCAGGATTCCCCCAGCTTGTGTTACTCTGTTAGTCCCAATGCCAGGCGGCGGATGGCATTTTTGTCGTACAGCATGGCACGCCCCGTTGCCATGCAGCGCGGGCCTGCGCAAATGTGACCGGACTGACCCTCAAGCCGCCTCTGCCCGCGCACGCCACGCTGCGGCTTGCCAGGTGGTTGAGAGAACGTGGTCCTACCCGCGACTGCGCAGCACCGACGTCGAGATCAGCGGAAGCATAGACCCACAGAGGAGTACAGGATACGTCACCTGGGCCCGACGGGACGGACTTGCAGGAAGGACCATGTGGAGGCGAGGGAAGCCATGATCAAGGACGCGTAGAATGGCGTACGGAGAAGGCAGCCCAAGAAGGCTGAGATCCCTTGAACTCAGATCCCCCTGAACGCGGACCAACCACGCTAACACTCGAGAACCCAGCGGGTATTGGTGCTGTATTAGCAGTGGGTAATAGGCCAGTACAATAATAAAACCCATGTCTTAAGACAAACCCCCATAGCATATACATCCCTGGTCTATGTTCCCTCTTCCCGACGAGTACAGTGCAAGCACTATTCGCGGTTACAGCGCAAACACAAGGGCCGAGGCGGCTGCTGCGAGGGCAGCAGCGCCGAGTCCGGTGGAGGCGACGCGGCCAGCGCCGTTGTTGCTGCCGAACGGCGAGTCGTTCTTCAGGCCTCCTGCGGCCTGGACGGCACCGGAGAGGAAGGACGTGCCGCACGTACTGCCGACGCCGCTGTACAGGTCGGACTGACCACCCATGAGAGTGCTGGCCCCGAGGCCGGGCGCGTACGGGGTGTCGGACTCGAAGTCGATGAAGGAAGTGAGGACGTTGCGTGTGCATGTGGTGCATAGGGAGTTAGAGTCGGTGGACTGTTTGAGGAAGAGGAAGGCGAGGTTGTACGCGGAGAACGCCTTGCCGGCTGACCCGGACGAGAGGGACTTCTGCGCGGCCTGAACATCGTCGCTCGACGCGTACTTGTTCACAGACAGCATGCAGTAGTCGCCGCTGTCCCCCTTCGAGCACACGGCGTTCTTGAGCGGGACAACGGCGTACAGCGAGTCGTAAACGGCGATAACCTCCTCGTTGGACGAGGTGAGCTCGTCGTTGCATGCTGACGAGAAGTCGGCGAGCTTCCCCTGCATCGTTGACGCGTCGCAGCCATCCGCATTGCAGATGGACCCCAGCGTATCCTTTACATCTCCGCTGGAACCGCTGCCGCCTGGGGCGTAGGCCGCGGACGCGGAGATGAGGGGTGCGATGCAGTTGGCGAGGGAGTCGTCGCTATCGAGCGACTTGAGGAACTTCCTGCAGGACTTGCTCACGCCGTCCGAGGGGAGGGACGAGCTCGCGGAGGCGGTGGAAGATGCGGAGTCCGACTGTAAACCAAAATTAGTGTGGGGAACTGGGGTGATCGCTGGCGACGTACGGACTGCGCCCAGGCCGCGGTTGAAAGGAGGGCGAGGATAGCGAGGGACTTCATCATCCTGAGTGGCGAGACGATGGGCGGGAACAAGGAGCGGACGTTGCTAGCAGACTTCGACACGGACGGCGTCGTCAAGCAGCGAAACGGCCTGACTATGATGAAAACAAACAGGCACAAATATCATGGCACGTGGAGAAAGGCTTGGCGTTCAACTTGTCCCTGACGCTCATGTTCTCAGGTCTGTCGCTGGTCTGCCTTCGACTGCACTCCAAATCGAAAGGCATGACTATGCGAAGGCTGTCTTCTGTCTTTCTGTGGGGCCGACATACGCGCGACTTAGGACCTCCTGCGCTGCCTTCTGCGATCGGAATTCAGTAAACTCATGACTACTAGGATCGTAAACAACGCAGATTACTATGTCGCGACAATTGCTAGGGCTATACTCTGCTCCAGGTATCCTCGTCATTGACCTCGCGCGCGGGAACATACTCTCACGCCTAGGGCCGTCGTACACTGCTCTTCTGACTCGCGGACATTTCTTCTCAGTGGAATCGAGTTCTAGGGATTTTCCCTCGATTCGTACCAATGTCGCAGTGTCAATGGAAGCCGTCCTCGATCGCTGTTCTCGACCCTGTTGACATAGCTTATTCAGTCCCTGAAGCGGCGACAAAGAATTTGGCCGTGCCACGCTCACGTAGCGTGGGCCAAGGGACAGAGACGGTGTTTGCCGTCGCTTGAGCGTACCAGTGAGCGTCCTTTAAACATACTCCCTCGAATGCTACTTTTACGCCCATCGTGCTGACTAGACGAACATGGGTGCACGATGGAGACTTGTCGGCTCGCAGGCCCTCGGCAGGTGATTGCTACAGGCTTACGTTTGTCCAAAATTCCTCGGTCCTCGCCGCTTTCGCCTGCATCGACTCAATGAACCTATACGCTCATGCGGGGTTTGCCGTTGAGCGAGGAGATGCGCCACGGCGTCCGCTTCTCTCGCGTCTTCCGTACGTTCGTCGTCAACCGCTTGACACCACCCCGCCACCCATCCCCAGCCTGCGCCTCCCACCCTGAGCCGATCGTATAGGCAGGTCGATCCCAAGGCACACAACATATACCATGCCCAAACGACTCCACGCCGACGCCGTCGGCGCCTCGTAAATTTCGCCGACTTTCGAGCCCTAGCGTCGGCCTTTAAGACCCTTCTCCGTGTCACATTCTCAGGCGAATTTTGGCTCTTAGGTAGCCTCTATTGAAAGGAAATCGCCTTTACTTGAGGGAAAGCTCGAACGTCAGCACTTACTGGGACGCCGCACGCTTCACATGAGATGCATAGGAACTTTCTAGTGGGTAGCGATCGGAGGCCCTTCTTGCGCCGATTTAACAGCCAACCGCTGAAGACGGGTGGAGTCTCTTGCTGGACTGGACTGTACGCTCATTGGACCAACTTTCGTATAGCCTTTGACCTTACCTCCCATGTCTCAAGCTCACCGGCTGGGCAATTCCGCGTAGAGTATCCCACGAAGACAAGGTTTGTCGTGCGGGTCTGCCTATGCGAC
Organism: Schizophyllum commune H4-8; assembly: GCF_000143185.2. Taxonomy (NCBI): domain Eukaryota; kingdom Fungi; phylum Basidiomycota; class Agaricomycetes; order Agaricales; family Schizophyllaceae; genus Schizophyllum; species Schizophyllum commune. The sequence continues at coordinate 1,369,103 of NW_026089548.1, read as the reverse complement.
CCAGTCTATTTTCCTATGAAAAGGGACTCCATTGCGTCAAGAAGGTAAAATCGACGCGTGCAGGTGGTACAAGGACAGTTGCCTGAGGTCAAGAAGGCTTCTGAATTTGCGGCGCAGCTTTCAGCGGCCGCTTTTCTAGCCCGTCGTTCCCACGAAGGGAAGATGGGAGTCAAGCGCTCATCTTACGAGCGGGAATCTCAACGTACACAACCGCATCAAACCTCGCTACTCCCAAGGGCCGTTCTCATGTCCTCAGGCCGCCATGTAGTAAATGAAGTGCGCAGGTAGCCTATCCGGTGCTTCCGGTACACCTGTCTTCCCATTCAGCGGGCCCTTCGATCGACAGCCATCCAGAATAAATGCACGTCTTACGTCTTCGACGCCCTGGGCGTGGTGCGCATCGTCAGAGAGAATGTCATAATATATAGGGAATAGCGGAACGCTGCAGTACTTCTGGAATAGAGTAGAGATGGTAGACCCCTAGCGTCGCGGCAGGCCAGACCCGGCGCGCGCGCTACGCCCGCCTGCACATGCTGAAGACCCCGCGGCCGGCGCCGTCGAGCACGCGGTAGCAGCCAACGAACGCGCCGCCGGGGAGAACGCGCCCGGAGAAGAGCCACTCGGCCTCGCTCTCGCTGCTGGTGTTCGTCGCCTGTGGGATTTTGTGGTCAGGATTCGGGGTGTATGCTGGGAAAGAGATGATGACGCACGGGCTGGCGTATCAGCTGGACCAGGCCGTCGTCCTGCACGTCGCCTGCGTATGCATAGGCGCCCCACGCCTCTGCGTGCTCGGGCCTGGGCTATAGAGTGTGTGCGTCAGAGGGAGGGTGGGTTGAGCAGGAGAGAATACATGCCTCGCCCGTGACTAGCCAGTGCGCGCCACCGCGGGACGTCGGTACGTTCGGGCGGACGCGCGTGTACGAGTAGTGTGTGCCTGCCCGCTCAAAGCCGCCCTGTTCATGGTAGGTAAGTTCATGTCGCGCCAAATGTATAGAGCTAGCGCGAACGGACCTCCACCTTCCTGAGGCAGCGTAGCGGACCAGAAAGCGCCTCTGGGCCGTTCGAGAGGTATTCCTGCAACTCGAACTGGAGGGGGCGGATGCAGTCGAATACCTCTGGGACGTCCGAGGAGGACTCCATGCTTTTGACGGGCCCGCGTGTCGGGCCGCCTAGGATCTGAGGACGCGCTAACATCAGTACCCGAACCTAACAGTGGTGGACTCGCCACTTACCATAAGACACCCCTCCCAGACGCCGGTCAGCGATCCTGGCGCGACAGAGGTCGAGGTACCCGGCCCCGAGCGCGCATCGCCACCGACGCGATCGCACACGTCGGCGAAAAGGGGGGTGCGGAAGGCGAGCGCGAACTCCCGGCAGTCCTCCTGCGTCGGGCCTGGCCACTGCACCTGCACTGCGCTCGCGCGCGTGGTGGGCAGGCGCGGTGGGGGAGCGGGGGGTGCCGCTACCCAATGTGCGGCGCAGTAGAGCTGCAGCGCGGCGTGCACGGGGTACGCGCTGAGCAACGCAGCGGAGTACAGGTGCACGGGCAGGGAACCCAGTTCCGGGGTCGAGGGCGGGTGAGGGCCGTTGGCGGTGTCGCTAGCCTGGGATATATTGTGGCTGTTGTGACCCTCGCGGGCGTGACCCGCAATACGGGGCGCATCGAGCGGCCCGCCGAGCTTCTCTAGGAAGTAGTCTGCGAGGGACTGCATGAAGCCCCTTCGGTCCGCCACGGACATGCTAACGAGGTCATCTAACCCTGTGTCAACAACCACACCAAGGCGTCAATCAAGCGAAGCTGCCTACCATGCGTCATCGTGAGGCTGAGCGCGACGAGCGCCAGCCCGGCGGTCTCCCCGTCGAGTGGCGCGCCCGATGTGTGGCGCGTCTGCCAGAGGGTCCAGACGAAGCGGAAGAATCTAGCGCCTGTCAAGCGCGCGTGTGCGCGCGGGTTGTTTTCGAGAAGCATGCCGACCGCGGTCTGCAGATCGTGCTTCAGGCCTTCAGACGTCATGTCGTCTTTGCGCAGCCGGCGCAGCAGCGTGCAACGGCGGACGAGCTCCTCGGCGAGGGTGCGGTACGGGAGGAGGTCGACCGGGCCGCCGTAGGTGGCGAGGAAGACGGTGGCATAGAGCCGGGGGCAGTTGCGGATGTTGAGCACGCTGTGTATCTTTGACGAGGTGAGGAGGAGCGAGACGATGTCCTGGGGGTCGAAGACAGACGCGGCGCCGAGCAAGGCAATCTCGCGGATAATGTCCTGCGGGGCGCGCTCGAGGAAAGAAGTGGTGGTCATGGCGGTAGTGGGTGTGGTTGTGGCGGTTGTGGCGGGGGCGGTGGAGGCTTAAGAGGCGGTGGTCGGCTCTTTGACAAAAGGTAGCGCCTTTTATAAGTGAGCCTCAAAGGCGCCCACCGGGCAAGAAGCATGGCTGTTGCGACCAAGGCCAAATCAGGAGATCCCCGCGCCCGGTCGCGTACTTGCGATCTAGGGCGTGTCCTCCACTCTCCGACCCAATTCATGCCGCGTCGAGGGTTATTCTGGGACTAGTACCTGGTCATTGATTGCCCAACAATTCCCAGTAGGAGCTATTACGCTACAGTGGCCCGGCAGGGGCGGAGTGAACCCAACGGCGCGACGCATATTGGCGGCTCAAACGGCGTCACTGTATCGTTTCAGACCCGACGGCGACCAAGTGGACCAGGGAGACGGAGCGGTATAGGGCATGTTGGGTAGCCCTCATGACGGACTCCGCCATGGCTACAAATGCTGATCGCTCCCGGGTACAACGGATGCGCTTTCGGAGCCATGCAATCTCTGACGCCCTGGTAATATCCGCTTCCCAATTCGACTTCATCAAGCGATGATCATTCGCGGCGACGGGACGGCAGGTACTGTATGGCCACGCGTCGTTCATTTCCGGTAGTGACGAAAGCAGCCGGGACACTCGAAGTTGAATAGCGGCGACATCGCGCATGAGGCCTACAAGGGGAAAGATTCATCGAGGTGAAGCACGAGAACACGTACGGTGACAGATTCTTTTGACCGGGGTGGGTTCACGAAGATGATATCACCAGCAAATCCAAGGGCTACACATTGATACCGATACAAAGGGTGACATGGGCGGGTGTAGTACAGCAAAATACAGGTTTGTTTAGAGTTCTGGGGTTGTATACAATGAGAAAAGACACCTCGGGTAAATGATCGGAGCACTCACTCTGCATGGCGGCGATGTCAGTGCTCTGCACGTACTCCTCGAGATCCTCCTGGATCTTCTCCTGGAGCTCGTCGGTCGAGACCTTCTCGTCCTCTGGTAGACCGTCAGCTTCCGCGGAGTGCACGCGCGGATATTGAAAGACGCACCAATGACCAGGGTAATCTGCAGCTTCTTGATACCGAAACCGATGGGCACGAGCGTGCTGGCACCCCAGACGAGACCGTCCTGTTCGATGGCGCGGACACCGTCCTCAAGAGCCTTCATGTCCGTCTCATCATCCCACGGCTTCACCTCAAGGGTGACGACGGACTAGGGCGAATCAGCAACGGGTGTATGTAAACAGACACGGTAGCGCACCTTCGCCACGGTCTTGGGCTTGTTGGCCTTCTTTGCCTCGTAAGCAGCGACGCGCTCTGCCTTGATGCGCTCCGCCTCGGCATCCTCCTCCTCGTCGCTTCCGAAGAGGTCGATCTCATCGTCGTCCGCCTCGGCGGCCTTTGCCGCCGCCTCAGAGGCAACGAAGGCTTCGCCGGCCTTCGAGGAGCCGGGGAGGGACGCGTGCTCCGCGGAGTAGGACTGGATGTGGTTGTACCATCTCGCGCTGTTGGGGAACTTGGCCGCGTCCGGCGCGGAGCCGAGCGTCTTGAAGACGTGAACGTCCGCCTGCGAGGGGGTGTAGCTGAGGCACAAATCAGCAAACAGGATATACAGATACGCGATCCATGGAGATCAGAGAGCTAGGAAAATGGTTTTCGGCATGCGGAAGCGGCGGTGTCTAGTCGCCTCTTGGAAACACGGACCATAGCAGGATCATCACTTGGAAAATAGTTGTGAGGTTTGTACGTACCCCTCGATGTAAGAGCGGGTGGCCAGGTGAGCCTCGAGTTTCGCAGCGTCAACGGACATTTTTGATGATGAGAGCAGGAGACAAGATGAGATCGATGGCCTGAGAAAAATACGCCCGCGATCGTAAGGGAAGCCCATTGCCCAACATGGGCAAATCGGCACATGCCGGTCGTCCCCAGTCCCAACTTCAACTTCATTCCCGCTCTCACCCTGACGTCCCTCCGTCGTTGCCTCGAAGGTCCAGGCCATGAATCCACGTAAACCACCCCTCACGTACGTGGACGCGGACCCTCGTTCTCAATTTTTTTTCCGGGTGTAGTTCATGGCTCGCCGCGATGATCATTGTCCTGGACAGGTCGCCGATCCGCTTGCTTAGGCTACCTGACAAGCATTCTTATCCCCGTTCGACTTGATGTGCGCCAAACTCACGGTCGGTTCTTCCGCGATAGCACCTATGCCACGCCTTCGTCCTTCTCGAGCTCCGCCCTCCCTGGAAATGAACACTTTGACCTGACGTCTTAAACGCCGTCTGCCATTACCCAACCGTACCTATCAGTATCTCGCTCAGGAAGTACACCTGCGCGACGGCCTGCGCTACAGCACCCGCGCACGAGAAACTTCTATCCATGCTGCGTATAGATCATAGAAGAGCAGCTCGCCGCGGAGATACGTATAGCGCGGGACGAACTCGCGCGACTGCCTCAACACGCCCGTCCTAGAACGCAGGATGCAGCTCTCTAGAACGCGGCCTCGCAGCTCTTCTGGTGCTCCCCGCCATTCGAGACGAGCCAGGTTCTCGACAGGCGAGCGGCGTTCACCAGCGCGAGGATCTACTCGTGTATCATGATGTCCTTCCGTCCTTCCTTCCCGGGGAGCGCGAGATCGTCCACTCCCTTTTGTTCGCGCGTACGTACTCCGTCGCCTTGTCCTTCTCGCTGTCGCTTCTCCGTCGCACGCTGATCACATTCGTCCGTGTAGTGACGCATCTCACCTGTGAAGCCGCAATGCCGCCTCCTGGTCCCCATCCGTCGCGACTTGATCATATCCTTTCCATCTTGGACCCCGTCAGTAGCGCTCTGATCCCCGCTCGCTTCGACTGATAGGTCGATCTGGGGTCTGCAATGAGTCTCCATTGCTTTGGATACGGGAGACCTTGGCCTCCGATTACCTCGCCAGTGGCTCCCTCCGCCAACCGTACGTAGCATTCCCTGTTAACCTGTCAATGAATTCCCCCGCTAATCCGTAAGCAGTCCTCTCCGTTCCTCCGTACAACTTGCACCTCTCACCAATTCGTAGGACTCTTCCCTAATTTGTAGTAACATGAACACGCGTACGCTTTTCCTAACGCGTCGCCTTCTCCGCTCTCCATCGGGTGAACTAACCTCTGGCGTACGTCTGCCGCAGGTATACTATTTCGCGTCCCTCACTCTCAGTGGGCATACTCATTGTAAGTTCCTTCGTCCTTACACGCCCGCCGAGCGACTCGTATCTGACATCTCATGTCGTAAAGAGCCGATCATCTATCCCACCTCACCTCACCTCGCTGAAGTTAATCCCTAAGTTTCCCATGTCGATCTTCGCTGTTTCCCGGCCTATGTTGATCCTCGGTGCGGCCATGATGGTTGTTATGACGCGCGGAGAGTCATAGTTGCCGGTCGACTGCACCACGCCGTCAATTCAACCCATCACTAGAATGTCCAACCTACGCCGTCGATTCAGCTAACGCAGTATTCACCTCATCAGCAGGTTCGCTTACCATAAATCAGTGGTTAGCCAGGTGACTCATCTCGTCGCAGGAGCGCACTTAATCGTCATGGGAATACGCATGCGCCTGTGAGTTCATGACTCTGAGCGTCGCACTGCTGCCGCCGCTGACAGCTGCTCGATATGGCAGGAATTCCAGATTGCAGGCGCCGTTACTGAGGTTGATGTGGAGGTAGTCGTGGGATCGAAATGAGGTAGTCGCCTGCTATTGTCCTGGAGAAATCGCGGCGGATACTGTACGAACGTGCGTTGCGATGGTTTCTTCGCCGCGCACGGCACGATGGGCAGCCCACCTTTCCTTCACGATCTCAGTCCACTCTTCCCGCGGCTGTCACGACACTGACAGCTGACGCGTGCTTGAATGAACTGACGCGACGGTCGCTTTATCGCATACTCTGATGGGTTGTTGGTCCCCTTGCAAACGGTACGGCCTTCGGAATGCCCTGCTACCCGGCGCATATTTTTGTTCGCGGACCCAAGTCCCGATGCAGTAATCGAACTTCAACTGCGTGCATAGCACGTGGATTCATATACAAGAGTACGCTCCCCTCAGCGATTCATCAAACCATACCATCGACTATCGGCTTCGACGACATTAGCATCCACTATTCGTCAAGATCATCCTCAAACCATGGTTGACGAAGCCTACCAGGTTCATCTCCGCCCTTCACTCGCGCCATTAGCCTTTGACGGTGGGACTAGGCAGCTTCATGCCTCAAGATTACCCACAGCGTGCTCGTCCCTAGCCAACAGCGTGCCCACAGCGTGGCGCGGATTATTGAAACGCTAGCACTCGACGTCAGCGCAATCTGCCTGCCCTCGGCCCTGCGATGAGTGCGACCCTACTACGCCTGACGATGGCTGCGTATCGATACGGATAGGCGACCCCGCGGCCTGCTACGCTCCGACCGCGTCTCCATACGAGTACGATGGCTGCGCCTGACGACGGAGCCACGCCGCGCACGTCGGGGACTCATCGTCTCCCGCGAATTTCAACCGAGTGGCTCCGCGAGACGCCCTCGAGTACTCCCTCATTGCGATATCGACTGCCCTCGCCCGGGCCATTTTGATCATCGCGCTAGGGCAAGGGCAATGAGCCCGTCTGAGCGACGTCAACTGCCATGCGGAGGCAGGGCGACGCCAATTACCGTGCCCGGACGCTGTTAGCGACGAGTGAGCGCCAGGACTCCGCCCAACGAAATTACCTGCCAAATCCCAATCCCCCGGCGCGCCAGTCCAGCGGTCTCGTATATCCAATGGTCCAGTCCAACTCCGCGTACCAGCTTTGTCTCGAGAACACGACTCTCCTCCTCTGAAGGGCGGCATTTCTGCCTTAGGATGGACAAATTCGCCTTGTGTCTGGCTCCGCATCGACAGTTTCGCCTCGGGGACTGACTCCGCGATGAACGTCTACTACAGCGTGCAGCCAGGCTGATCTCACACTCCAGAACGGAGGCGCTTCCTGTAGGATGGCGAGCAAATTATTTCATCGCGTCGCACATACCCTCATCTTGTGGCGCGGCGGTGACTGGGATGTGTTTCTTGGGGCGGAAGGTACGGAGAACGGGGCTCTGCGCCTTCATCTATGGCGGGTCTTTATCCTAGAACATTGCCTTTGTTGTCCTTGTCCGATTATACCCGGGAAATTGTTTGAAAGCCACTCTGCCAAGTAAGTCTACCGGCAATACGCCCGGACAGGTGGAGCTGGATTCTGACACCTGCTCGGCGTAGTTTGGCGAAGTATCATAAGACAATTCTGATGCCCTCTATGTCGTAATATCACCACTACCAAGACTTCGGCTCCTCGTGCCGATATATCAGGTCCTCAGAAAGTCGAACATGGTCACGTGCTGGTCACGTGGCTATGATGGCAATATCGGCAGTAGCCCGGCCCGGCTCGACGATCAGCATTGTACTCTCGCCCGTCGAGTGGATCGAGCCAGTCACTTGTTTTCTCTCTTGTCCTCCTCAGTCATGGCTACTCAGACCGGATTGCATAGCATCCCCCCAGAGATCCTCGAAGAAATCGCCTTGACGACCGCGGTCTGCGACGGTCGACGTCCCCCGGTCACTCTGGCCGCTCTCAGCGCAATCGACCGAAGGACGGCTACTTCACTCTCCCTCTCCTCCAATACAAGTCTCTCTGCGTTGCTATTTCATCATTACTTTGACTCGAGCGCGTTGAAGCGCAGACTTGGGGAGCGTGTTACGAATGCCTTCCTCGCGGACGAGTTGCGTCGGCGGTTCCTCTGCATGAAGCGCATACGCAGTCGGCACGATGCGCAAATACAGACCGCAAACAGAGAGTCGATACTCAGACTTCTGTCCTTCGCGTACACGCTGCTGACGGAGAATGAGGGGAAGAACATGACCTTCCTCCTGGAATACGCGCGTCTGGATCAGTGGATCGACGCGTACTGGTTCAGCGACCAGGGAGCTTCCAGGGTGATGGACGACCTCAAGCAGGACCGATGGCCGGAGGAGGGAATCAATAACACGTTCGCGATGTGGGTTCTGTGGCTACTCATGGGATCGGGTGTGTGGCGCGCTCGTCTGATCGGTGCTTTGCTGACCATGGCGTCAGAAGCGGCGCGCTTTACGGATGAAGTGCATACTGTGGACGTGATGAAGCTATACGCCCTCGGAGCGCATAGAGTGCGTGCGCATCTCTATCGTCCTTGCGACCCACACCCATTGAAGATCCGCGCAGTACCCGTCGACTTTGCTCCGCTGGGGATTATTCGACGCGACGGAAGACTACACCCGCGCCACCGCGACGTATTACGAAGGCATCAAGCTCGCCCCTCCCCCTGCATCTACCCCCGGCATTCTCGCCTTCCTCACTATCGTCAATCGCCTCGTCAACCGTCCGGGATACACATTGTCCGACAACGGGATCGGTCCTAGTCTCCCAACGTTCGACGGCGGGGAATGGGACGCGGACTGGTCAAGATCAATCGACAGACCCATATCCACCCACGCGTCTATCTGCGATGTCTATCAACCCAAAAGGTACAAACATCATCTTCCGGCGCTTCGAGTTCATTACTCACTCTGCGTGCCAGCATAGAGGGCGTCTGGCAGGGCCTCTTCACGGTAAGCCTAAGGACCCACATCCATCAGCTACTAGACGCGCTTATTGGCTATCTACAATCTACAGTACACAGAATTCACCTCGTACGCGCGTCTCCTCGCCGGCGCGCCGCCCAACACCCTCCAGCGCAGCATTGTCGTCCGGCACCGGCAGACGTGGAAACTCCGCGAATATCATCTCCAGCTGCCGCCGGATGACCCGGCGAGCTTTGGCGCGCGCGTCCCGCTGGGCTCGCCCCTCCGCTCGCACGTCCCGCGCGACGTACGGATGGAGGAAGACGAGGATGGGCTGACAGTCACGGATGCACATGAGCGTGTTTACAGGTACGCGCGGCCGAAGGCGGGTGACGATAGTTCGACGCGGACTGAGGACGGCGCCTCGCGGGGACCTATATGCGACATCATCATCGTCGGGGAGGTGTGTAGGTTCGAACCTGTGCTGCGTGCCACTAATGGCGCGTCCCGATTAGGGCCACTCGTCGTGGGGGCAATTCAGTTTGTTTGGCCGCATTCGGCCATGGGATGGGTTCATCAGCATCTCGAAGGAATATGTGAGTGGGTGTTCTTACCGGAGCGGACGTCCTTGTCGGAGGGGGCTGTACCCTGCGGTAACTCTGAGGAGCGCTGACTAGAGTCATCCCAGGTCGACGGCGACCGCGGAACGTGGCTCTATCGCGGCTACCTCGTCGGCGGTGCGAGGGGAAATCTTGTCGGTCGCTGGCGCGATACGCTAAGTCCTGATAACATCACTGGATATGAGGGGTGTTTCACGATGGGGAGGCGTCAGTGAAGAAAGGCCTGTAATGGCCTATAGTACAGTGCGTAAACAATCTGCGGAAAGATGTGTAGTCCCTAATGTTCAAGGCAATACAGGTAGGGTATATGTACATGTTCAATGCACAATGAAGATACACGGGGAACGCTGCGGCGGCTAGTGATACAGTGGGGGTGTGAGTGTGGATCAGCGGCGAGTGGCGGAAAAGAAAATCTATGATCATGAATCTATCAAATTGTCAGGACTCTTCAGCGGTGTTCACGAATGACGCGGGCGTACGCGTGTTCTGTAGGGCGCAGGTAATGGCAGCGTGGCGATCCTAAGGGTGGACGGTCGTGGGCGCAAGGTATGTCTGCTTAGCCATGCTTGCCCTTGCGGACCTACGACCGAACCAAGTCACTCTCGCCCTTGCAAAGTGTGTCTGGATCCATACGCATAGCTCGCAGCGATCGTGGCTCTCCTTGACTACGCATACTTTGCCGCAAGTCTTCTGCGTGTATGCATGCTTGGAACCGCAGGCCCCGAGCTTGGTGAGTGTTATTCTATGGCATGTGGGGCATTTCGAGCGCTGTACAAAGCACATAGGCGGGCGATTCGCCCCATCGCATTCTCTACACTCGCTATAATACTGAACGCTCTCCATTTCTACAGGTTTGCGCGTCTAGTCGTTGACCTTTCCGGGAAAGACTGCAGGACATGTTCAAGACGAAAGAGGGCAACAACAGCACCTAGTCAGTCTCTTGACGCTGAATCCGGTAAGGAATGCTGAAATTTCCGCGGCTAAGCTTACTGTGTGGCGTTTGTGGGCGTCGCTGCTGTACATGATTGCCCATATGCGTCGCTTTTGATGGCTTTGTTGCATCGCAAGTTCATCTTGCCGACAGCGTCAATATATTGACTCAAACTGCAGTGTTCTTTTAGTCCCGGATCTGGTAGGCGCACAAGGTCGGACGGATTTGGGCAAAGCTTTGGAGGGCGTCTCAGGGCTTCGCAGATTGCGCCCACCGATGATACCGGCGCGTCAGTTCCCTCACTCCAATCCGAGATATCATCTCAGTCGTTGAACAGAACCTTCCCAAAGCCAAGGTTATGCTCGACAAAGCCTTGCAGATGTTTGTTGTGCCAAGGAACTGAGCACGCGAGTCTCACATGACCCTGCACACTTGACTGAATGTGCACGTTTCTGGTAGCGCGCTTTTAAGTTGATGATAGGCGCCGTAGCCTCGTGTCGCTTCTTGCTATCTACCGCCATCTACGCACCTACAAAGAGTCCACAGACCGGATTCAATGGCGACTGTAGACCCTCAGGTACCGGTACTGATCGGTGAGTGAATAAGGTCAATTCGATGCATTTCCTCATGCTGAAAGCAATCAGACAGCATATATGGGAGTAACTTTGTGATCTACGGCTTGAGAATGTACGGCCAGGTCGTCGTCGTTCAGGCAGAGGGCCTGGATGCGTACGCGAAGTATCATCATTCTGATGACTACGGGTGTATCAGTAGCGAAGCCACGCTCCAGGATGCTCTGGACGCGCAGAAACAGAGGGTCGAAGACGTTGAAATCATCGTGCGATATTTGCCGACAGCACACCCTGACCTTCGACTGAATCGATCACAGCAAACAGTAATACCGACTATCAAGTGGGGAAGCTGTCCATGGGCGTATCTAGACAGGAAAGGGCGTCGATTAATTCAACTTTCCAAGCCGCGAAAAATGTACTCCGTTGCTTGCTCCACATGGACGACGCTCATCGACGAGGATGAGATTGTAGGACTTTCTCTCTCCACTTTTGCAGCTGCTGGAAGCGTATTTTTCTAGGTTCTCACGAAAGTGATTGACCTGTATCATAGGCAGGGCATTTGGAAAGGGCAGACAGTGGGTGCGTAGCGCTACTCTGCATTCATATGAGGTACTGATCTATAATCATACTCAGAGGTCTTCAGGGGATGGACCGACGATACTCTGCTTCACATCGAGCTTAGTATGCACGGATATAGGGCGCTTAAGCGCCGAGGTCTGGACTTCGCGCACGAGATCGTAGGCCATCTTATCTCGGACGGTAAGGTCGTTGGCTATGTGAGCGGTACGCGCCGTCTTTCACGCATTGCGAAGGTCTTGCTCATCTTCGAACAGAGGCCATGTCAGTTTGCTGTATTCTAACATATCCTAGCACAACTGAATTATTCATGTAGGACCGGCCGTATGGTGGAATACTGCGATCGCAAGCTCGTTTACAGCGCAGCAGCGCGGCTGCATAGTACAGGCCTATGCTATACCAGTTTCAACGAGAATGGGCTCTTGATTGATCGCGGCCAGGTCAAGTTCTACAATCTCTCTGGTATCATGCCTGCAGATGAAGTCGCCAAGGAGATTAACTGGAGGCATATCGATGATCTCTTTGCCGAGGATCGTCGAGGTATACCAAACATGTAAGCACCATCGCGCGTTCCAGAACCATGAATCTGACGTAGAATCCGTCAGCTGGCCATCTCCCAAAGATGCAGAGGACCAGTATACTGTACTCGCCATTGCCCCGCACCCAAGTCGGTTCTACGTCAGTAACTTTTTCACGGTCGCACGCCTGCTGTCCCCCGCATTTAAGCGATGGCAAGAGAAGTGGATTCGCGACGAAGCGCGGCGTGACCGGCGAGCCAGAAGGGCTATGTTGGAGAGCTTGGAGAGCACGGAAGCTGACACCGCGGACACTCGAACCAAAGCGGGCACTTCCCGCGCGACATCCGTTCTCTCGGAAGCAACGTCAGCCGTGTCGACTGTGGCGCGCTTCCATCCCTACGGTCCCATTATGCGGGAACGCATGCGGATATATCATGAGGAGAACCAAGACGGAGACACGACCATTGTGGCCACAGTTAGCTCCCGAACTGCAGTTCCGAGGTACGCGACTTTCTCGTCCGCCGTGCGTACATCCTGATGAACTACGTCCAGCTCTCGCGGGGTGTCGCTTGCGCCTTCCTTCGACTGAAAGCAGCTGCATATTTTCGGTGCTTGATGCCATGCTTGCATCATCGAGACCGCATAATGGACATCGACATAGGCACCAGATGGGCCAAACGCGTACGAACGATATTTCAGTCTGGCTAGCGATTAGAAAGACGCCCGATATGAGACTTCAGTATCCATTTCATATATAATATCAATTACAGTGTGGTGCACATACCGACGGGAGCGTCCATCATGAAGGTTTTAGGCCAGCGCGAAACCAAGTTGAACATTGGCACGTGCCCGGATCACTGTCACCAGGTGTAACGCCAGCGCCTCTTAGCCAAAACAGCCATCTAACATTGAGCATGCCCCTGGGCGGCTACATTCTACTGGATCGCCATGAAATTGACTCAACTTCTATCATGAAGATGCTTTTCGAGGCGGTGACCAGCGCTTCTCGCTCTTCTTTCGTCCAGGTCTGCGCTCTCTCACCAGGGCGCCCACATTGGCACAGTTCAACCGTCGGTGTCCAACTGAATGATCGCTTGAAGATCAACAGCAGTGTCTATTGACTCTATTTGCCAGGCTAGAGCCTCATAGCCTGCCGCGTCTCTAGGTAGGGCAAGGGTTCTGTCGCTGAGGCAGAAAGGCTATCCATATCTGGGATATATGTCGCTTCTCTAGACAAAATGGATACCACCCTCAGAGGGCGCTACGATCTCACTGTTGCTGCTCCACTTCCCTCTATGGACAATCGCCAGGCGTTTTGCCTCCTATCGGCGACTCGATGTCTCTGCTCCCGGCTTGGTGTTCCAAAGAAAGTCGTGCTGCGCCTTGAGTCGGCTCAGAATTTCCGAGCATAGCATGTGGCGTTCGAAAGAGAGAGACGTCAGGGCGACAAGATCTCGATGCGGATAAATGAGATACATGTTACAGACCGTATCTGAACAACTTCCCTTACAGCGCCTGCAAGTCGTCGCCAATTTTCTGATACCAACTCTGCGGGGACGACATCCACACGTCTCTTACTCTACATTGACCAGATGATGCTGCCTCAAGATACAAGAGCTCTCACTACTTCTACTGCGCATGCTTGGTTACTCGCTTCGTCAATGGCGTGAAGACTTCGACTCGTGCGAGCTCCTAGGGGCGCTTTTCCACGGTTGAACTTTGCACGTGACTCGCTCACTTGGACACGCGGCAATGCGGGCTCAGGCGGACCTGCTGCTTTACTCCACGTCAAGTCTTCGTCCGTGTCAATTGCCGAAGATACACATAACTCCCTCGCTGACGTACTCCCCGTCTTCAGTACGCCTGCTCTTTGGCGCGGTAATTGCCCGACATTCAGTGCGGTAATTGCCCTACTACTCGAGCGCGGTGAATGCGCTGCGCAAGTGCGGTAGCCGCGCTCCCCGTGACGCGGGGACTACCTCTAGCAACGGAGGAGGTAACCGCGTCCATAAAAGGTGCGGACGGCTATCCGGAAGCGAGTCTGACGTTCATCTTATCCAAAAGAGGCGTAGAAGCTAATCTGTTGCGACGCCACACGCCAATCTCCTGGACCTGTCCTTCGGGACTCCGGAATTGCCGCGCCTTATGACTGCAGTACTCTAGGTGGCGACCTCTTTCTCCTTTTCATACAACCCCGGTTTGTCGCCAATCTGTCGTACGGCTATGCGTGGCACAATCAGTGATTCAATGGTAAGGGGGTACCTGCAAGCAGCGCCGACAGCAGAAACGTCAAAACCGACTCTGCATAGGGATCGCCGAAGGTATGCTTGCGCTCTGAATTATGAAGACGATAGCAAAGCCTGGTGAAGAGTACAGCACGCAGCGACGGGAACTGAGCAACCACGATATTCCAATAGAAAATAGACACCTTAGCTCGGTCTACAACATCTGACGTCGGCCACAATCCCATCGTAATACCAGCCAAGCCCGGGTGAGTCTGTCAAGTCGAGCACATAGGTCCATGTGGGTCCCTGCTTGCCACGCTCGAGTGCTTGCCCTTGTTTGGCATATCCATGCCGATAAATTGATTCCTTTCGGCTGATCGTCGATCGCGCTTGCTTTTGACCTCCATCCTCTCTCTGCTCGTCCTCCTTGCCCTTCTCTCTCTTGTTCTCGTCCCCTCACTCGTTCTTCTTCCCTTACTTACAGGGCGACTTGACTGTCGGCGTGCTGCCCATCTCCCTTGTCAATGGTGAGCATCTCTTCCTCGCCTATGCCCTTCCAGCGACCGTGATGATCAACACACAAACCATACTTTACCACATTCAGAACTCACCATGTTGAGCCAAATGATTTCAGCCTTGTCTGACATGTCGCTTCCCTCCCCTCACCAACGCTCCCGATCACTCGCTAAACAAAACACTCAGATCCCTAGATCCATCTTCTCTGTCTGCTACCTCTGACAATCACCTGGTACGTCTATCTCCCTCCCTCCTTTCTCCTCTTGTTTTCCTCCTTCCTTATAACTCTTCTTTTTATCACCCCCTCCGCTCTCCTCTGATGATACCTCGATGGGCGGACTGACTACCTGCCGCGCTCTGGGTTAGATCCCTAGTCTCCCAGTGTACAAAGTGGAGACGAGTGCGGTAGTTGAGGAAACGCATCGGCTAGCTGATCTCGCATCTCTTCTCGACCATGATCGTTAGTCGAAATTTGGCTGACTTCGTTCTCAGATGTATAGCTATCTGTATTATACGTTGTTGAATGTGACCATTGACTCTGGTTGAGTAGCATCTCTGTCAATAGGGAGGTTCACAGTTCGGTTGGGTGCCGGTTGGGTAAGCGGTTGGGTGAAATGTTGGGTGAAAGTTGAATGAGGGGTTTGCGCACCAAATTTGGTTTTTTGCTGGCGCCCAACCCGACGAAACCGAGTTTGGTTTCGTGCCCGCTGCATTTGTCGGAGTTTCAATCAGTTGTATGCCCATCATGTTTGTCCCCCTCCGGACGCGCGTGCAGGACGCTTTCAAGATTTTTAAATCATCAAGTGTCCTTGAATAGTCGAAGACGCGTGCAGGTGCATCTTATCGGGAAACGGAACTGCATGGTAGACGAAAGCGAGCATCCTCCAGCGGGCGGAATTTGCCGATTGCCATTGCGTTTTTGTGGCGAAGTCAGTTTGAAGTGTGCTGGGCGCCCGCACGATCGAAGTTGGGTAAACTGCCCTACCCCTCATCCAACTTTCACCCAACATTTCACCCAACCGCTTACCCAACCGTCACCCAACCGAACTGTGAACCTCCCTAATGCCAAACGTCTTTTTATCTCTGCATGCCACTATCATCGTCTCGCCTGACAGGCAGAACTCGTCGTTGATCTACAGTAGGGGAAGTTTCGCCTTCCAGCCTTCGAACATTGGATGTATGTAGACGAAGGGGGCCCTCACGCAGCTGACATGCTTGACTTCAGGCTCGTCTTTCCATTCGCTCATAGATACAGCTTGGTCTACATACACACGGTGTCGTCCTAGATCACATCACATTCTCTCATAGCTGCACTGGCCGACCTTCCTGGCGCGCTCGTCGTCCAGCGCGCCTCACGAAACACCCTCCACCACATCCGCCCCCGCCTCCACTTGCGCTATCCTTCCATCCAGCAGCTTCAGCGTCGTGTCCAGCCCGAGCAGCACGCCCGCGTCCGGGCCCTCGCCAGGCGCGAGCCGCGTGTGCGCAAAGTCGATGAGCTTGACGGTGAAGGCGGGGCCGGGTTTAGTGGCTGAAGAGGGATTAGCTGCTGCGTCTTCGTCAACAAGCACATTGCGCGTACCTTTGGTCTCGCCCTCGCCCTCGCCCTCGCCCTCGCCCTCGCCCTCGCCATCCCCATCCTCATCCGAATCAATCTCCTCGTCTTCCTCCTCTTCGGGCGTGCCTATCCTCTTCGCCGCCTCCGCCGCCCTCTCCCAGTCCGCTTCGTATATGATTAGCACGCTCCCGCCGACCATGCGCATCTCGATCTTGGAGAGGTGCTCGCGGATGGCGGCGACGTCGCGCCGGATGCCGCGGAGGATGGGGAGGAGAGTGGAGGAGGGGAGGCCGGTGGAGGGTGTGGGTTGGTCAGTGGAGGATGTGGTTTGGTCAGTGGAGGGTGAGGAGGCAGTTGTAGATGCGGTCGCTGGGGTATCCGTGGAGGAAGTGGCAGGGGCCCCGCGCGCGACAGGGAAGAACTTCGCGATGCCGTCGGGGAGGTCGGTGACTTTGATGGATTTGCCGTAGGACTTCGGGGTGTTGATGGGGGTGATGGTGAGGTTGTCGTAGACCTGGAGGTGGAGGACCCGTTAGGAGGATCATCTACGTGAGGGGAGAGGGCGCGAGAGGGCCATGGAAAGGCAAGGGGCGGGAGGACATGGAAAGGGAATGGAATGCAAGTGCAGCGCGCCACATACCTGGAAACCCGTCAGCCTCACACCCGTCTCCAACGATGTCGTCTCCTTCGCGGTCTTGATCATCCGCTCGACCTTCTCTGGCGACGCAGATTCATCGTATAGGATCGTGCCGAGCTTGATATCGAGGATGTTTGGCTTCTTGAAGGGGAAGGACAGGTTCTCCAGGACGAGGGACTGCGGTGGCGCGTCAGCGATCATTCTTTCCACCCACAACGTATCCCATCGCGTCAAGATCCCTGCATTTATTCGGCGCTCTAAGCCTTCATGCCTCCCCGTCTCGATTGCATCAACCACGTAGCACTCACCTGCTTCTCCGCCCCAGCCGGTGGCGGGCCCATCTTCTCCAAATCCTCTCCCTCCTCTACCTTCCCCGCCAGAGACAAGGTACCCAAAAACTTCGGAAGGTAGCGCCGCAGCGGTGCGAAGGGACTATCGTCAGAGAGCGCCTGATAGAACGCGAGCTCTGCGGGGAGAGCGGGCTTGATCAGGAGCGATCCGTCTTCGGTGGTCTGCACGCCGGCGTGGCCGCCGACTTGAGAGGCAAGGGGAATGGGAGCAGAGGTCATTCCTGTGATGTCAAAGGGGGGATGCAATACGAAGAGCAGACAGCGGCCTGATGCTGGGAGGAAACAAGCCAGAACTGATCAGGATGAGCGCCCTCGCGGTGATTGTTCCCATACGGTACAATACGCAGTGGGAAAATGCGTCCCAAAGGTCTGAAAGTTCTCGCGCCCATGTACACTTGTCAGAAACCACCAAGGATCCATACAGAAATCGCGCCAGCACGCAAGGAAATATGAGAAGACGCTGGTATCTGGGCGCTTATTCGGTGGCGGTGCCAGTTGTGGATCCACGCTTGGACATGTGGCGCGCGGTCGCGATCCTTGGCTCCTCCCCTCATCTTGACCGTTGAACGCGTAACAATGGGAGTAGACGCGACTCCCCAGCCGACGCAGGATATTTTGGCGCTGTTAGACGCGTCGGGCTCGTCACAGACACCGTTACGACCGTCAACAAGCGCCAATGCGCCACAGACGCCCGGGCCGCCTACGAACCCATTTACGCTCGCAGCAGCGTCAGCAGCCATACAACGAGCTAGGCTCGCGCAGGAATTCAATGCTACACAACTCTCCCAAAGTCCGGTCGGTGCGTCGCCAATTACTGCGCCTCTGCACCTTTGTCCTCATAGCACCCTTCCCCACAGGCGAAATCGACCTCGAAGATGCCGCCTTCCTCGCCTCTGGCTCCAGACATCTCCACCGCGCGCGCACGAGCTTCGGGTCACCTACTAAGGCTGCTGCGGGGGGCTTCAACATCAATGTCGACCAGGCGCCCATTCGCGCGATCGACGTCACGGGCGAGGACCCGCTCGCGCAGATGGCGACGTACGTGCAGCGCGGGCTTGAGAACGACAGCAAGGGCTGGACGGTGCAGAAGGCGATCGAGTCCCTAGGTGCAACCACGAAGGACGACATTCTGCCCGGAATGGAGGTGCGCTTGCTGGAGCATCAATGGATCGGTGTGGCGTGGTGGGTTGATTTGATTATATGGAGGGACGGGAAGCGCTAATCAAGGTGCAGGATGGTCAAGCAAGAAAAAAAGACTGGGGCCAAAGGAGGAATCCTCGCGTATGTATCCACCCCTTCATTCCCTTCACACCCTGCGCCCCATATCCTCGCACCTCACCCCTCACACTCATATCTCCCTCAGCGACGACATGGGCCTCGGAAAGACGGTGCAGATGCTCGCCACCATGTCCATTGACATGCCTGGCATGGACGACAAAGTCCGCGTCACCTTGATCGTCGTCCCTGCCGCGCTCCTGCAGCAATGGAAGGACGAAATCGAAACGAAGACCAACGGCCTATTCCGCGCGCATATTCATCATGGCAAGGACAAGTTGACTTCGAAGAGGGAATTGAGGGACGTGGACGTCGTGATTACGAGCTATCAGACGTTGAACCAGGACTTCGCGGTCCCGAAGGGGCTCAACGACTGGGACACGGAGAAGTGGTTGGAGAAGAAGGGGTGAGTACATGTCTGCTTCGTTTTCCTATCATTGCACGTTCCGGTGCAGTGTAGTTCCTACTAGGTGCCGTTTAGTTCTACCAACGGACACTGACGCCCCAACAGCGGCCTCCTCGCGCGAACTGAGTTCTTCCGCGTCATCGCAGACGAGGCTCAATTCATACGCAATCGCAGCACGCAGGCTAGTCTTTCGCTAGCCTACGTCCGCGCGGAATATCGATGGGCGCTGACGGGGACGCCGGTGACGAACTCGTTGGCGGATATCTGTGCGTGTCCCTTTGCATGTCGTCGATTAGACAATCAATTCTCAATGGATGTGTTCCTCCTCCAGACGGCCTCCTCCGCTTCGGCCACTTCCGCCCATGGAATGACTATCCAAGTTTTGACTCGCATATCGTGAGTCTCTTCCCTTCACCTTCCCACTCACACCCATGCCGTCGTCCGACTGCTCTCCCACCCGCGCCCCTCCCCCCCTTTCCTCTCACCTCCTATTGTCCTCCCACCAGAATTACATCAACCGACTCACCTTCTCACACAGATAAAAATGCAGAACGAGGACGCGCCGATGGCCGGGCAGCGCGCGCAGGCGATCCTTAAGCCGCTCATCATGCGGCGGACGAAGGACTCGATGCTGGAGGGGCAGCCGATTCTGAGGTTGCCGCCGAAGGATATCGAGCTGGTGAAGATGGAGTTTACGCCGGATGAGAGGCAGGTGAGTAATCTCCTGATATCTGTGTCGCATTGGAAGAGACGTGCGGATAGAAGGCTCTGCCGAAGCCATGAGACCCGAGCTATAAAAAAGATTATCATATGGATCTGAAGCTGACGCCCAACCTCCAGATCTACGACGACATCGAGCAGCAGACGCAGGTGCGGATCAACAAGTACATCGCGAAGGGGACGCTCGTGAAGAACTACTCCTTCATTTTGGTGAGTCTGCCGCCATCTCAGTTTCTCCCTCTCCTCCTCCCCCTCCCCTCCCTCTGAGGCCTCACAGCTGACACCGCCTTCCAGGTCCTCATCCTCCGCCTGCGGCAGCTCACCTGCCATCCACAACTGATCCTCGCCCAATCTGGCCAACTCGACGACCCGTCGCTTATTGTAGGCACGGATGCGGAGAAGGAGCGCTCGAGGGCGACGAAGCTCATGGGCAAGGCTTGGGTTGATTCGGTGAGGGATGGTAACTTCGCGGTGGTAGATCATGAAACTGACGCGATCTCAGGTCGCGCGCAAGTTCATGGCACGCGCTGAGCTGGGCTTTAATGACGATGATCCTTCGTTGGGCGCGGATTGTCCTGTTTGCCATGATTGTGAGTGCTCGCTAGCGGTTCATGACGCAGGGATGCTCATGGATCTGGGATAGTGTTCGGACAGGATAAGGGCAGGGTACTGCCTTGTGGGCATCAGGTTTGCGTAGGTGCGTAGAGCCTAACTTACATTGTCGAGACTGAGGCTGACAAATATTCGCAGAGTGCCTGGAGGACTTGCAAAACTCAGCCATTGCTCACGACGGCGTGTTGTAAGTTGAATTTCCATCTTCGGGTGTTGTTGCAGTTGGCTAACAACCTCATAGCGGCGAGGGCAGCGAGAAGGAAAACCTTCGAGCCGAACAGGAGTACGAGCGGGCTGTAGCGCAAGGACTCCGGCCATGTATGTGCTTATCCCTCGACATCTATCTGACGCTAACATATATGGCCAGGCCCAACCTGCAAGAAGATGACCAACTTCAAGGGCGACAAGATCTTCAAGTCTTCCGCCTTCGAGCCCACGAAGGAGGAGGTCAAGGAGCAGAAGCGCAAGCGCCGTGAAGCGCGCAAAGCCGCTGCCCGAGCGCGCCGCCAGCCCCAGTCTATCTTTTCGGACATCGACGATAGCGATATCGAGATTGAGGACGCGCCGCCAAAGAGGGCGTTCGAGGATATTGTGCTGGACGATTCGGACGATGAGTTTCCGGACTTGGACATGATCAGTCAGAGGCCGACGAAGAAGAGGAAGTCGGATGAGGGGGTGCAGGTGAGTCGTGGCGCGGACGATGAGAAGTTGCTGTCGGCGAGGGCTTATGCTGACGGGCGTGCTTGCAGAACATCTACTCCAAGTCGAAGAAGAAGGGCTCGGACGATGAGAGCGACGAGGATTCGGATGTTGGCCTTGACCTCAGCTCTGCCATGGCTCGGCCGAAGAAGCGGAAGACGAAGGGGAGCAATATGGGCAAGAAGCGTGTTGGCAAGGATGACAATCAAGCGATGTATGAGCGTTGGGCGAAGAGCGACGACGATATCGAACCTAGCACCAAAATGCTCAAATTGCTTGAGTTGCTGAGGGAGTGGGATGCGACGGGGGACAAGACGATCGTCTACTCGCAATGTGGGTTGTGCACTGTCCCCTTTTTGTCTCAGCGCTGACCACAATTTCGCATTCAGGGACCTCCATGCTCGACCTCGTCGACACCGTCTTCTCCATCCACGGCATCAGCGCGCTCCGCTTCGACGGCCGCATGGACCGCCAGCAGCGCGATGCTGTCCTCGCCGCGTTCAAGCGCCCCGGCGGGCCCAAGGTCATCCTGATCAGCACCAAGTGCGGGAGCGTCGGCCTCAACCTCGTCTCCGCCAACCGGGTCATCAACCTCGACCTATCGTGGAACTAGTGCGTACACTTTGACAAACGATATGTCTGGCACATCGTGCTAACCATCCCCTTTCCCCTTCCCACCTATGCAGCGCTGCCGAGAGCCAGGCGTATGACCGGTGCCATCGTATCGGTCAGGACAAGCCGGTGTGGATCAAGCGGTTGGTTGTGGAGGACACGATCGAGGAGCGGTGCGTTGGGCGTGCCTTGCGTAGTCGAGCTGTGTGCTGATC